>NW_006408558.1:9371400-9401772 GCF_000296735.1 Chrysochloris asiatica | reverse complement strand
GCTATGGGTCGGAGTCACCTCACAGGCACTTAACAAAAACAACAAAAATAATAGCATTCATAAAATTATTATTTTGGCCTCTGGATAGTATTATTAAGATTTTTTTTTTTTTTAGCTTTATTTTTTTCACACATGTGTGCTTAACGATTTTCTTGACGTTATAAGTTAAAATGCTTTCTTTTCAAAAGGCCTTTGTAAAAACCTAAAACCTAAATTTTCATAAGTTACTTGAATTGTTAAGTGCCATTGAGTTTGTTCTGACTCAATGACTCTGTATAGGAGATGTTATCAAAATAAAATTACCTTAATTTTTTTTTTTCCTTTATCCTGATTTGGAAGTAACTTCTAAAGGAATTTGGGTGCCCATTGTTTTCCAGTTAACCTGGACCAATATAAACAAACAAATTAGTCAGCCTAGGATTAGACAAAAACTAAAGACAATTAGTTGTGAGGCAGAGGTTGGGGAGGATTGTTGTTGTTGTGAAGTACCATTGAGTAGATTCCGACCCATAGCGACCCTGTATAGGGTTTCCAAGGAGCAGCTGGTCAGCTTGAACCACTGACCTTGCAGTTCAAAGGACTTTGCAGTCTGACGCATTAGCCCACAGTACCACACCTGGACTCCAGTGTGTTAAGCATTGCCTGTTAACCTAAAGATCAGAAGTTCGAGGCCCCCCAGCTGCTCCTTGGAGGAAAAAATGAAGCTGTTTGCTCCTACAGAAAATTTCAGTCTCTGAGATCCCAAAGAACTCCCCTGCTTTGTTCCATGGGCCTCCCTGAGTGAAGTTACACTCACTGGCAGCAGGCTTGACTAGATTTTAGTAAAAAAATTAAAGCCTTAAAATAAACAACCTTTATTTCAATGATGACTAAACTTTATAATGTATGAGTAATGTCAAAATCTAATGTATGAGTAATGTCAAGATCTAAATAAATTTACTAGTATTGATTTAAGCTAACAAACAAATATTTAATATTCACACATTTTTACTTTTCAAAGGAAAAAAATGTATGAATTTGAGGTCTGATGAATTAATATGTTTCTTTTTTAAATCCATCAAAAAGATTATATTAAGAATTGGGTTTCCTATCATTAAAATAATAAGATTTTCTTTTAATTATTAATTTGCAGGCTTATTTCATTCTTTAAGTAATTTACCCAGGACAAAGGTAAATTAGATTTTACTAAGCCTATGCTTTTTTAAGACCTCCGGGTGTGGTGCTGTGGGCTAATGCATCAGACTGCAAAGTTGGTTGAACTAAAAGGTCGGTGGTTCAAGTTCACCAGCTGCTCCTTGGAAACCCTATACAGGGTCACTATGGGTCGTAATCGACTCAACAGCACTTAACAACAACAAGGCACTTCTCATAATCCCTGTCCAGGATTGCTATGAGTTGGAACTGACTCCACGGCAATTAACAACAACAACAAGACTGGGTTTACTTATCAGCAAATTAATATAGATTCCAGCAAGAGGATTTTACTAAATGTGTTCAAAATTTTAGCTATTTTAATTGCTAACTTAACCATAATTATTTCTTTTAAATCCAGCTGCTTATCTACAAATTTAATTCAAATATTACTAACTTGATACTATACTATCATACCTAAACGTCTCTAAAAAGTTATAGTAATTTAAAGTGCTCTCATCTAACGTTCCTTCTATATTTTAACTATGTTTGACTTTGCATTAGTCTGTAGTTCCCATCAAATATTGCAATTTTTAAAAAAATGTTGCTATAAATTGTTGCTGTTAAGCGCCGTTGAGTCGGTTCCAACCCATAGCAACCCTGTAAGGAGGTTTCAGAGGCTACAAATCTTTACAGGAGCAGAAAGCAACTTAAAAACAACATATTTAAAAGTGGGTTTGGGGCCACTGCCTCAGCAGGAACATTCCTGGACATACCTCTTAATCATTAAGAATTAATGGTTGCCTAGTGGTCAAGGAGCTCTGGTAGCGTAGTGGTTACGAATCGGGCTGCGAACCTTAAGGTCAGCAGTTCGAAACTACCAGCCGCTCCACGGGAGAAAGATGAGGCTTTCTACTCCCGTAAAGATTTACACCCTCGGAAACCCTGTACAGGGTCGCTATGGGTCGGACCCGACCCGATGGCACTTAACAACAACAACAACAAGTGGTGATGTCATATCCTGAGAACCTCAGAGACTGAACTTTCCTGTCTTCAATAGTCCCCTACCTGCTTCCCATAGTCCCAGGCTGTGCATGTGAATCATGGCTACTGCCATCAGGCATAGCTGTGGGAAGAGATTCCTTTGTTCTCTGTGCCCTATAAAGAAAGGGTCACCTCATAGAGACAGATCTTTGAAAGCTCATCTTGGTGTCTATGATTTTATGTCTTTTGTTTAAGACTTAAAAAAGGCTCGTTAAGAGTCTTAGAGTAAATTCTGACTTTTAGTGACCCTGGTGGGTTTGAACTGCTGACCTTATGGTTTGCAGTCCAGTGCTTATCCTACAGCGCCACATCAGGAGTCCAATACAGAAATGCACCAGACTGCAGTGGTTTGAACTGCAAGGTTGGTGGTTCAAGTTCACCAGCTGCTCCTTGAAAACCCTACATAGGGTCGCTATGGGTCGGAATCCACTCAACATCACTTAACAACAATACTATTTATATCTTTGAAGATTGGGGTTTCCTTTCTCTCCTGTAAATCAGAGAATGGTAGTGATGCCAGGATTGTGTATACAGCTTAGAAAAGCTTTTGTGGACACTCCAGGATAAGTAAAGAGTGCTGCTTCATGTTTCAAATCAGCAAAAAATCTTTTTTTTTTTAAACATTTGCAAATTTCTGCAGTTGAACTATACTATCTAGATACATATTCTTGTTGAGTTTGGGTTGTATTACCTTCTAGAATACAATGGCCTAAGATAAATTGACAGGAAAGTGAACGGGCAGAATTAAGAACTCCAGCGCTTGGAGACCAAAAGAAATTAGTGGCTGGGAAACAAACAAAAAAAAGACAGAGATGACCCTGAACTCCTTTTGGAAATTCTCTCACTCGATCTGCAGTTTCCCCTGGGTCTATTTCCCATGGGATTACCTGGAGACCTCAGGTCTTGGACTTTTTAAAATTTAAAACTGTAAGGAACAGACACTGTCTCGTGAATAATAAGCGACACACTGAGCAGGCCGTGGGCCTCCAAAAGCGCAGTTTAGTGGGAAGGAGGAGGACGCAATTAGCCCCGCCCCCAGATCCTTCCACTACACAACCCTCAACCTCCCGCTCCTCCAGCCAGGCCGGCGACGTTCCCAAGGGGCGGGGTTTCCGCTTCCGGTGGTGGATTGTTGACGCCTGCGCTTGCTGCGGGGACCACGGTGCAGCTGGGGAGGGGCCCCTAGGAGAGGGAGACTGCGCAGTGACAGGTACCGAGGAGGGTGCTGCAGAGCGAACATGGCAGAGGGGCCCGAGGAAGCCCGACGTTGCCTGCCCGGGCAAGACGACGGCGGAGGGGACCGCGAGCCAGGCCCTTCTATGAGAAACCCTGCCGCCACCGCCGCTCCCCGCCCACAGGCCGGGCCGCAGGCTGAGCCTCAGGCCCCGGGCAAGCCCCCCGCCCCAGGCCTTGCGTCTGCTGCGGCCGTCGCCGAGGAATCCGAGTCCGAGTCGGAGCGCGAGCCCAGGAAGCGCGAGGAGGCGGCCGCCGGTTCCGATGCGGAGCTGCGGGAGAGGCCGGAGCGGCTGAGCGCCCGCGAGTACTCCCACCAGGTGCACGAATGGCTTTGGCAGTCCTACTGCGGCTACCTCACCTGGCACAGCGGTCTCGCCGCCTTCCCCGCCTACTGCAACCCCCAGCTGCCCCCAGCCGCCTACCAGGCACCAGCCGCCCCCCAGCTGGCCTATTACAACCCCTTTTACTTCCTGAGCGCCCCTGCCGCTGCGCCTGCCCCGGGGGCTGTGGCCGGGGCCGCCACACCCGCTGCTGTCGCCGGCTTGGGAGCCCGGGCATCCCCGGTCCAGGGACCCGTGAGGGCCACCCCCGGGGCCAGGGCAGGACCCACTGCTCCTTCGCGAACCCCGATCGAGGCTGGACGGCAGGCAGGTGAGAAGGGCTTTCCGGGGCAATCTGGGTGCGGGTGGGACTGGCACGATGTAGTAGTAGAGCCGTCACTGATGCTGTCTCTCTTTGAGGGCATCGCTGGGTGCTGTAGAGTCGGCCCCACTGCTAGCGATCCTGCAGAGGGTTAGGAGAACTGCCGACCTTGGGCTTATCCTACGACGCCACCCCCAGGCTTTCAATGATTGAAAGCCCAGGACGTGTGTGCAGTGAGGCAATAGGGTTTCTTCTTCCATGAGACTTGGAACTCCGAATGGATTACCTTCCCATGGGATAAGTAGTTTTCACGTGCAAAAAAGAGGTATTAAATACCTGCAGTTTTTGTTTTCCAAAGTGTCCTTTTACTACACCAGATACTGACATCCAACGCTTCACTCTTTATGGCAAACCCATTCTGAGTAGGGCTTGGAAATGCAGACTGCTGTGATGTTTTTGGAGTGGTGGAGCTGAACGGATATAAAAGGATATTTATTTACATTATTACAAATGCAGTTAAGCCCTGGTTTTATTTTGTATATTGTCTTATTGTTTAGCTCTATGAGTTTGACAGAAATTAGTGCTTCTAGGGTTCCAGTTCATTCATGCATGGGATTGTTCCAAACAAAAACGTGTTTAAATATGTCTGTGCAATTGTTGGATGGCTCCAGATAAGTTCTCTTTACTACACTTGTCTCTTAACCTTGTTGTTGTTGTAAAGTGTCATCAAGTTGGTTCTCCAACTAAGAGACCCAGTATGGAGTTTCCAGGCTCTGGTAGTGTAGTGGTTATGAATCGGGCTGCGAGCACCAAGGTCAGCAGTTCGAAACTACCAGCTGTTCCGTGGGAGAAAGATGAGGCTTTCTGCTCCCATAAAGATTTACAGCCTCGGAAACCCTGTACAGTGTGGCTATGAGCCTGAACCGACTCCAAGACACACAACAACAACAACAAATCTTTGCAAGAGCAGAAAGCCTTATCTTTCTGCCTTATCTCCTTCGTGTTAGGGGCTGTTGAGTCAATTCTGACTCATTTTGACCCTGCATAGGGTTTCCAAGCACTGACTGGTGGGTTTGACCCTGGGACCTTGCTATTAACATAACAGTCCAGTGGTACATACCAGAACTCCATAAGGTGTGTCAAAAAAACCAAAAAGCAAACCGTCCAATCAAAACTAAGTCTTCTGAGGGGTTCTTCTGGGCCGCTTAAATTCAAGACAGGTCAGCTCAGGCTTTCAAAGGGGTTATCTTGATTTTCTTGAATGACAACAGGGGCTTATTAGGAAGAAGTTTTTGTTTTTGTTTTTAATTTAAAAAACTGCATTGGTGGGAAACAGGCCCAAAAACTTGTGTCAAGGAATTTTTTCCCATTACCACAATGCCCCTGCACATACTTTAGGGTAGCAAGGGCTGTCCTAGGAGAAGTTCATTGGGAACCCTTCCCGCATGTACCCAACAGCCCTGATCTTGCCCCTTCAGACTTCCTTTTTCTCCCCAAACTCCAAGAACATTTAAAAGGAACACAGTTTGAGTCCCTAGAGGATGCCATAACTGCGCTTCGACATGATGTAACTCAAAGAGCACAACATTCTTCTAGGAAGGGTTAAGAGACAATAGCTTCACGTTTTGATGTTTGTATATTTGTCTTCTTCTATGAGGATTAGAATACTTTGAATTAATTATAGTTATTTAATTTTACTCAAGCACAAATACATGGGACAGAACGAATTGCCTCCTGAATCTGTATCCTAGTCAGAACTCAGGAGAGATTGGTATTCACTGGATGGTTTTTATAGAAAACAGAACCAATTAAACAAATAGGAGGGGAAATGAGGAACACAGAGATTGATTTTATACCAGTTGCATATGCTTACTTAGTCTTGATTTTTACTAAAAGAGTTTAATTTTGTGTGATAGCTTGTGGTCAGCTGGATTCTCCTCATTCGTGAAACACATTGAGTACCCTAAGTAGTTTGTATATGAAATCACTTTTTAAACATTAGGGTAGTAAAACAAATTTTAAACAATTTAGTAAACAAAGGAGTAGTGTTGCTATATTTTGTAATATGTGTTTTTGATGGAAACAGTATCAGTAATTGTTAGAAGGTTGTATTTTTGTTTTTATTGCCTTGACTTTGTATCGCCTTCATTTCCTGGCTTTATTCAAAGACTGGTATGGAATTAGTATTCCTAACTTTTTTTTTTTTTTTTAACAGGGAGTGAGTATGTTATTCCATCCTTGGCCCACAGATTCATGGCAGAGATGGTGGATTTCTTTATTCTCTTCTTTATAAAAGCAACCATTGTCTTAAGCATTATGCACCTCAGTGGAATAAAGTAAGTTAAGAACATTTATAGAAAGATTTTCGTGTCTAGCATTTAAGAGATCTTGTTCTGCTGAATTCATTCCTGTAAGGACTGCCTCTGGCTGTCATGTGTCACTGCTGGAATTTCTTTGTAGGAACTCTGTCAGAATTTATTCTTGTTGGTTTTAAGAAGTAGCTACAAAAGAAGAACAAAGATAGTCTTACTAAATTATGTAAAATCTGTGGGAATCTCGCCTATTTAAAAAAGGAAGGGAAAAGAACCTTCTAACCTGCAGAACGTTATTCTCTTAGGCCAGGAACTAGTTTTCCTCTTAACTGTCATATTCAGTAGAGAATCACGAAAAAGAAGACCCTTACAAGATAAGACTGACTTGGTGGCAGCAACAGTGGTCTCAAACAGAATGCTGATTTTGAGGATGGGCCAAGACCAGGCAGCGCTTCATTCTGTTGTGCGTAGTGTTGAACAGCAGCAATCATGTGTAGAACAGAGTCGCTAAAGACAAAGACATAAAGGGATTTGGGTGGATGAACCCCATCTGTTTCATAAAGATTGTTGTTAAGTGCCTTTGAGTGAGTTCCAGTTCCCAGGGACACTTTAAAGCATTTCAGAGGCTATCAGTCTTCCAGAGAGCAGAAAGACTCATCGTTCTCATGTGAGAGGTTGGTGGACTTGAACTGCCAGCCTTGTAGCTCGTAGTCCAGTGCTTTTACTACAGAACCACTGTACTCCCTTCTAACAGGTTAACAGGCTAGCAGTCCAAATTCAGAGTGCTGGCTCTCGAGGAAGGCTGTCTCATCGTCTGCTCTAGGGAAAGGTCTTTGTCACCTTTCCGCATCTGTAGGCCCAGCATTCATTGCAGCTCTCCACACATCTTGGCATCAGTCTTCCCCTGGATCTAGGAGCTTCACAGTGCAGGGAGCCCAAGTCCAAAGGACACACTCCACTTCCGGATCTCCGATCTTGGTGGTAGTTGTTGTTGTTATGTGCTGTGGATTCGGATCTAACTCATAGCGACCCTGTACAGGGTTTCCGAGGCTGTAAATCTTTACGGGAACAGAAAGCCTCATCTTTCTCCTGTGGAACTGCTGATAGTTTTGAACTGCAGACCCTGAGGTTCACAGCCTGATTCATAACCACTACGCTACCAGAGTGGTGTCTCCATAAAAATTACAACTTAGGAGATCCGATGAAGCCTACTACTACTCTATCCTGTAGGTATCTGAGTTGGGATCCACTTGAAAGGCTATAAAAACAACTTGAGATAGAGATTAGTATCTTTAATTTCAGAGAGAGAAATTTAGACTTACAGAAATTACAGAGAGTGTAGTCAGTGACAGAATCAGAATACTAACTCATAAGAGTCAAATTTCATAGGTAAGCAACCTGATTTTTACTGATTCTCCATGTCTGCCCCTCCAAATCCTCCCCAAACACACTCATCTCACCCTATGTTCAGTCTGAGTAGCTTTTACACCAGACGATTTTTCTCTTTAAAAAAGATAATTCAAAAACACCTGTAACAGTACATAGACAGATAACTGCCAGAAATCCAAACCAGAGTCAGAAGAGGCTATGGAACTAACGATATCATTGCTGATGGCAGGTGGCTCTTGACTGAAAGCAGAGGATACCAGAAAGATATTTACTTGTGCATTATGGACTATGCAAAGGCTTTAGATTGTATGAATCATGACAAGCTATGGATGCATGCAAAGAACTGGTAGTCCAGAACGTTTCATTGTGCTTATGAGCAACCTGTATGTAGACCAAGAGGCAACTGTTTGAATAGAATAGGGGAACATCGATAGTTTAAATTCAGGAAAGGTGTGCGTCAGGCTTGTATTCTGTCATCATACGTACTCAATCTATACACTGAGCAAATAATCCAAGAAGCTGGATTATATAAAGAAGAACATAGTATCATGATTAGAGGAAGACTCATTAACAATCTGTGATAGACAGATGAAGATCAAAGAGTTCAGTCTTCAACATGGGTTGTACCTCATTGTAAAGAAAACAACAATCCTTACCTGTATCAATAAATAACATTATAAATTGAGAAAAGATTGAAGTTGTCAAAGACTTCATTTTGCTTAGATCCACAATCAACGCTCATACAAGCAGCAGCCAAGAAATCAGATGACGTATTGCACTGAGCAAATGCACAAGACCTCTTTAAAATTAAAGTGTTTAAGAGCAGATATCAGTTTGAGGACTAAGGTGCACGTGACCCAATCAATGGTATTTTCAATTGCCTCATATACATGTGAAAATTGGATAATGAACAAGGAAGACCATAGAAGAATTGGTGCATTTGAATTGTGGTGTTGGAGATGAATATTGAAGGTATCACGGACTGCCAAAAGAACAAACAGGTTGGAAGAAGTACAGCCAGAGAGCTCCTTAGGAGCCAGGATGGCAAGAATTTGTCTCACATACTTCAGACGTGTTATCAGGAGGGCTGAGTCCCTGGAGAAGAACATCATGCTTGGTAAAGTGGAGGGTCAGCGATAAAGAGGAAGACCCCCAGTGACATGGATTGGAACAGTGGTGGGTGGCGGCAGCAGTGGGCTCAAGTGCAACAACAGTTCTGAGGATAGCGCCACACCTGGCAGTGTTTCATTCTCTTGTGCTTTGCATCTCTATGAATCGGAACCGACTCAACAGCAGCTAACAACAATAATTGCCTTCGTTGCCATGTCATTTTTCATCTCTTTGCTTCTCCCTAGTCCAATCATTGTCATCTCTTACCTGAATTACACCACAAAAGTGGTATCCCAGGCTCCCTTCTCCTCTTTTACCTCAATCCAGTCTCTGATGGGCAACCAAAGTGGTCATAAATTCCGATCCTCTTCCTGTCCTGCCTTAAGACCCTCTAATAGACTTTGATTGCCTTCAGGATAAAGTCTGAATTTCTCCATATGGTTGTCACAGATCTTTTCCTGCTCTGATTTGTTCATCATTGCCACCTCTCACACTTAATATTCGAGTCAGACCAGACTGCTTTCAGTTTCCACCACACACTCTTGCTCCGAGACTTTCTCTTTTACTTTGTTATTTTCTCAACCCTTCTTAGTCTGGCTAACTTCTCTGCAGCTTAAATGTCATTTCTGCGAAACTAGGTCACATGTACATGATAAGTATTTCCATAGTACTGTGTAGTTGCTTATTGTCGTTCTCAACCTGCTTTATTGGTATTGCTAATTTAGAATCTCCCAGAAAGCAAAGAACATGCTGAAGTCATTAACTTTTATATCATCAGGGGTAGTACAGTGTCTCCACCACTTATCTATCAGGTGTCTTGTGGTTTGTATGTTGCAGTGAAGCTCGAAGCGTCACTAATATTTAGCATACCAGCAGGGTCACCCATGGTAGACAGGTTTCAGCAGCTTTTCCAGACTAAACAGACTAGGAAGAGGGAAAGGCAGACCACTTCTGAATGGTTAGCCACTGAAAACTATGAGAAGCAGCGGAACACTGTCAGATAAAGTGCCAGAAGATGAGCCTCTCAGCCTGGAAGACACTCAAAATACGACTGGGGAAGAGCTGCCTTCTCAAAGTAGAGTTGACCTTAATGACATTAAATGGAGCAAAGCTTTCTGGACCTTCATTTTCTGATGTGGCACAACTCAAAATGAGAAGAAACAGCTTCAAATGTCCATTAATAATTAGAATATAGAATGTATGAAGTATGAATCTAGAACAATTGGAAAGTTGCCAAAAATTAAATGGGATGATAAAGATTGATATCCTAGGTGTTAGTGGGCTTAAGTCTGAAATTGGTCAACCATGAAATCAAGATGTATTGATAATTACTGGTGATTGGAATGTGAAAGTTGAAAACAAAGAGGGAGGATGATCTGTAATTGGGAAATATGACCTTGGTAATAGAAACAATGTTGCAGATAGAATTTTGCAAGACCAACGAATTTCATTGTAAATCAAGCTTTTTTCAACCACATGAACAAGGACTGTATGCATGTACCACACCAGGTAGACGGCACAGGAAACAAACTGACAATATTTATGGGAAGATATGAAGGAGAAGCTCAGTATCGTTAGCCAAAACAAGACCAGGGGCCAACTGTAAAACACACCATCAATTACTCACATGTAATTTCAGGCTGAAGCTGGAGAAAATGAAAACAAGTGCACGGCAGCTAAAATATGACCCTGAACATATCCCACCTGAATTTCGAGACCCATCTCAAGAACAGATTTAACACAAATGACTAAAAACCAGGAGTTGTGGGATGACCTCAAGAACATCCTACATGAAGAAAGCAGGTTATTAAAATGGTAGAAAGAAAAGACCAAAGTAGATGTAAAAAAAGCCTCTGAAACTTGTTCTTGAGCTTAGAGAAGATTCGAAAGCAACTGGGAACAGTAAGGAAGTAAAAGAGCTGAACAGAAAATTTCAAAGAGCAACTCAAGAAGGCAAATCCAAGTATTATAATTCAATGTGCAAGGACTTGGAGTTGGAAACCAAAGAGATAAACACACTCCACATTCCTCAAGCTGAAAGAACTGAAGGAAAAATTCAAACTTCAGGGTGCAATATTAAAGGATTCTGTGGACAAAATATTGAAGGATGCAGCAAAAATCAAAGACTACAGTCAGTGTGTATAGGATAAGCACTTGATTGCTAGGTCATTTGAATCTTAAGGTCAGCAGTTCAAACTCACCAGCCGCTCTTTGGAAACCCTATACAGGGTCACTCTGATTCAGAACTGACTCAAAAGCACTTAATCATTTCAAGAGTTAGCACATGCTCAAAAACCAGTGATACTGACAAAAGTACAGCTAAACTGAAGGCCTTGGTGAAAAGCCTCCAGGAGTTGAGAAGAGTATAAATTGAAATGTTTCAATAAACTGACACAGCACTGAAGGTGCCCACTCATGCATTCCAAGAAATTTGGAGGACAGCTACCTGGTCAGCTGATTGGAAGAGATTCATATTTTTGCCCATTCCAAAGAGAGGTGACCCAACAGAATGCAGAAATCATGTTGTTGTTAAGTGCCATTGAGTCCATTCTCATCCCTAGTGACCATGTGTAGGGTTTCCTAGGAGTGATTGGTGAACTTGAACCGCCGACCTTGCAATTGAAATCAGTCTTGCAGTCCAGTGCATTAACCCACAGCACCACACCAAGACTCCTAGAACTATATCAATACCACATGCCAGTAAAATTTTGCTGAAGATAATTCAAAAATGGTTGCAACAGTGCACCAACAGGGAGCTAACCAGAATTTCAAGTCAGAAGAGGACATGGAACAAAATATCATTGCTCGTGTTAGATGAATGTTGACTAAAAGCAAAGAATACAAGAAAGATTTTTTCTTGTATTTTACTGATTATGCAAAGACATTTGATTGTGGACCATAACAAACTATGAATAACATTGCGAAGAATGAGTATTTCAGAACACTTAGTTGTGCTCACAAGGAACATATACATGGATCAAGAGGCACTTATTCTATCAAGGGATACTTAATGGTTTAAAAACAAGAAAGGTGTGCACCACGGTTGTACCCTGTCACTATTCATGTCCAGTCTATATGCTGAGCAAATAATCTAAGAAACTGGATTGTATGAAGATTATGGCATCAGGATGAAAGGAAAGGAAGATTCCACAACCTGCGATATGTAGATGACATCATTTTGCTCGCTGGAAATGCAGAGGACTTGAAATACTGATGAAGATCAAAGACTACATACAGCCTTCAATATGGATTGCTCCTCGGTGTAAAAAAAAAGTCCTAAAAAGTGGACCAATAAATAACATCATGATGAATGGAGAAAAGATTGAATTTATCAAAGACTTCATTTTACTTGGATCCACAAATCAGTACTCCTAGAAGCAGCAGTCAAGAACTCAAACAATATATTGCATAGGCAAATCTGCTGCAAAAGAGCTCTTTAAAGTGTTGAAGAACAACAAAGATGTCATTTCAACGTCTAAGGTATGCCTGAAATGTCTTCGTATTTGCCATTACCAGTGTAACAGTTGGACATTGACTAAGGAAGATTGTAGAGAATTAATTCCTTTGAAGTAATAAGTCGGAGAAGAATACTGAAAGTACCATAGACTGCTAGAAATACAAACAAATCCGCCTTGGAAGTAGAGCCAGAATGCTCCTTAGGAGTGGTGACACTTTATCTCTAGTACTTTGGACATGTTATCAGGAAGAATCAGTCCCTGAAGAAAGACATCATGCCAGTGAAGTGTAAGGCCAGCGATAAAATGGAAGACCCCTCCCCACAACAAGATGTATTGACACAGTGACAGTGATAGTGGGCTCAAACATAAAAAACTGTGAGGATGGGACAATGTTTTTGTTCAGGAGTACATAGGTCACAATGAGCAGTCACTGATTTGACATCACCTGACAAGAGCAGCAGTACAGTACTTGCTCATAATGTTGTTAAGTGCTGTCAAGTCAGTTCCCACTCATAGTGACCCTCTATAGGGTTTCTGAGGAGCAACGGGTGGTTTTGAACCACTCACCTTGCAATCCAGTGTCTGTCCAACAGTGCCACACCAGGACTCTTGTTCAGTGTCGTCAAGTTGATTCCAACTCATAGCGACCCTATATGGTGGCTGGTGGGTTTGAGCTGCCGACCTTTGCTTTGTAGTCCAGTGCTGATCCTACAGTGCCACACCAGGAGTTCCCTGCTCACGATGTTGTTAAGTGCCGTCGAGTCGGTTCCGACCCATAGCAACCCTGTACAGGGTTTCCGAGGCTGTAAATCTTTACGGGAGCAGAAAGCCTCATCTTTCTCCCACGGAACCGCTGGTAGTTTCGAACTGCTGACCTTGAGGTTCACAGCCCGATTCGTAACCACTACGCTATCAGAGCTCCTTTCCCTGCTCACGATTGTGCTTATTATTTGCTGAATATAGTAATGAATGTTTTGTAAAATTAGATGGTTGGGAACATTTTTTAAGATTAGTTTAGAATTTCAGTTAAAGTTATGACAACACTTAAAACAACAACTGTACAACTAACTGCTCTGGTAACTAATTCTCTGTAAGATAACTACTGTTATTTTTGTAGGGATATTTCTAAATTTGCTATGCATTATATAATAGAAGAAATAGATGAAGACACGTCAATGGAAGACTTGCAGAAAATGATGGTTGTGGCTCTTATATACAGATTATTAGTCTGCGTCTATGAGGTAAAGTTTTAGCTTCACCAAATACTAGTATTTAACCATGTTATTATAGATTGCCAGTCTTGGAATTTGGGCAATGGGAATTTATAATTGCTTATGTATTTGTCAGATGTTTGTTTTCTACTTTTTACTTTTCTCTTTCTACTATTCTATAATGAATGTATTTTTTTTTCCAATTAAAAAAGAAAACTCTGAAGGGAGAAAATGTCTAATTCTTTTGTGGTATATTTTAACCTTCCTTCAGAATTAAACTGTTATGTAAAAGTAGTTTTTTAACTCATAAGTAGTTGTGGAACTTGAAATGTATTTAATCATAGAAACAACTTACTCATGTAACAGGCCACCATGAAATGTTGTTTGTAGATGTCTTGTGGTATTGAAGATTGTAAGAGGCCTGGAGAAATACTGTCAAAAGATTAAACTTTGAGTGCCTAAATCATACTGTGCTATGAAACATTACCTTTTAACAGCAAAAGTACATGAAATAGGATGGCCAGAAAGCTCACATTTAAAATCGGCAGTTGAGCCAGTGAAGTATTTTTAATTATCCTTTTTTCTTTAGATAATTTGCATTTGGGGAGCAGGTGGAGCTACCCCAGGGAAGTTCCTACTGGGGCTTCGAGTTGTGACATGTGACACATCAGTGCTCGTTGCACCAAGTCGGGTTTTAGTGATCCCTTCCTCAAATGTGAGCATCACAACGTAAGTCTTTTTCCTAGTTTACTCATATATTTGTGTAAATTACATTTTCATAATCCACGAAAATCATTTATAAGTTAAAGCATTGGGTATTGTGTTTTTAGAAGACTTGTATATTTTTCTTCATCTTCCTTTGATGAAGGCATATAATTTGATAAGACTATATTTTATTAAGTTTTAAAACAAAGTTTATGAGTATTCATTCAATTGTTACTGGCTCATAGACCCCTTTCAGTATAATTTCTCAGGGAGATCCTTTTATTAAATGTAGGTCACAACAGTTAGGGGAAGATTTGGGAGTTGATGCTGCATCAGTGTTTCATACCCATCGTTCTCTTGGTCTGCAGACATCAGGTCAGGTGGTGACTTGGCATTGTCCGTGTTGAATAGGCAGGGAGAGTTTTGACAGCTGTACATGCATGCATCTTACAAAACCAACTAAATCCACTGCCATCAAGTTGGTTCGGACTCACAGCTGTCCTGTATAGGGCTTCTGAGGCTGTAGATCTTTACAGGAGAGACAGCCTCATCTTTGTCCCTCAGAGTGGCTGGTGGGCTTGAACTGCTGACCTTGTGATTAGTTGTTGTTAAGTGCCATGGAGTCAACTCCGATTCATCGCAACTCTATGTAGAGGTCTGAGGAGCAGCTGGTGGATTTGAACTGACAGCCTTGCAGATAAGCAGTCCGTTACTTACCAGTGCCACACCAGGATAGTCCAGTGCTTATCTAAAACACCACCAGGGATCCTTTGCAGGTGTAAGCACTTGCTGTCTTTCAGTTAGGAAGCTTGTCATCATAGAGGATTCTTAGTAGTGGCGTCATGGAATTTGTGGGGTTGAGTTGGTGGTAATCAGTTATCCAAAACAGAGTGTGTTGTTTAGATTGCTGCTGTTTAAAGATACGTTGTTGTGTGCCATCATGTGGGTTCCAACTCATAGCGACCCTGTATAGGGTTTCCACAGAGCAACTGGTGGGTTTGAACTGCTGACCTTGCATTCCAGTGCATTATCTTGAAGCGCCACACCAGGACTCCACCGATAATCCGAGTGATACTAAGTAAGATGTTGATTTTGCTAACATCCTCAGAATTTCCTTAAAATTTTGTGGTTGCTTATCATTTCCTGGTTACGGCATCTAAGATACTCAGTAATAGCTCATGTTTATTGAGCACTGCTTATCACCAGGAACTGTGTCCACAATGCGTATGAGAAAGTACTGCTACTGCAGCTGTGACGTATTGCATTAGGCAAATCTGGTGCACAAGACCTCTTTAAAGTGTTGAAGAGCAAAGATGTCAGTCTGAGGACTAAGGTGTGCCTGACCCAAGCCATGGTATTTTCATTAACCTCATATGCATATGAAAGCTGGACAGTGAATAAGGAAGACCTTAGAAGAACTCATACATTTGAGCTGTGGTGTTGAAGGAGAATATTGAAAGTACCATGGATTGCCAAAACAGCAAACAGATCTGTGTTGGAAGAAGTGCAGCCAGAGTTCGCCTTGGAGGCCAGGATGGCCAAATTTCATCCCCCATACTTGGGACATATTGTCAGGAGGGACCAGTCATTAGAGAAGGGTATCATGTTTGGTAAGGTGGAGGGTCAGAGAAAAAGAGGAAAAAATCCTCCAGTAAGATGGATTGGCACAGTGGTAACAGCAGTGTCATCCAGTGTAGCCGTAATTGTGAGTTTGGAGCAGGACTGAGCAATGTTTCGCTCTGTTGTGCATAGAGGTGATATGAGCCCAGTACTGACATGATGGCACCTAATAACCACAACTAGGGCTCCAGTTCACACATGCTCAGGTTTATCCCAAACAAGATAGGTACAAGTATTTCTCTGCGTCTTGTGGTTGGCTGCAGACAGGTTCTCTCAGCAATACACTGGTCTTAGTCTCATTAGGGTGCCTTCAGAGAAAAAAAAGATACTTTTGTGTAGAAAAACAATTTGAGGTTAAGACTAAATATCAGAATTCTAACAAAATTCAATTGGATATATTCCCAAATTTTTGAACCTTTGCAATAGTTTAAGGAAGGTCAGAAAGATTTCAAAGATGAGCCAAGTTAGGGAAGACCATTAATCTCTACAAATAAACTCTGACTTAAGTCCAGAAACTGGTGGAAGAAGACTATATATAGCATTAACATTGATGTGGTGGCTACTGAATTGAGGATTCTCACATGGTGTTCAGCATTTTCAATTTGAGGTAAACATGTTGACCTGAACAAGTTTTCAGCTTGATGGATGCCAAAAAATACTGCCCAAAGATCAGCTAGCTCAAAGATCTGATCTTTCTATCAGTCTTTTAAACAAGATCAAAGCCAAAGAAGACAATGTCATGAAACAAATAGTAACCAGGGACGAGTCTTGAATTTATAATACCATTTACCAATGGTCCAAACAAAACTGGTTTCTGTGGGCATCTGCTGGGCCACTTAAATTCAAGGCAGAGAAAGGTCATCTCAGGTGACGTCGGCTCAACTCAGAAGGTTATGGCAACTGTTGGGATCCCAAAGGAATAATTTTAACAGAAATTTTTGAAGGACACAGAACAATTACAGGGACTTATTAGGAAGAATTTTTCAGAAAATTGAAAACTGCATTGATGAGGAAAAGGCCAGTAAAGTTGTGCCATAGAATTTCCCCATCATGACAGTATACCTGCTGCTGCTTCAAATGTGCTGTCATAGAATTTCACTGTGAAACCTTACCCCATCCACCCTCCAGCCTTGCTCCTGACCCTTCAGAATTTCTTGTTTCCAAAACTCCCAAGAACATTTATAAGGAACACAATTTGAGTCCGTTGAGGATGCCAAAACTGCCATGTAGACATGGTGTAAATCAAAGAGTACAGAATTCTTTGGGGAAGGGTTAGAGATGGAAACTGCCTTCAGAAGTGTAGAGACCTAAATGGAGGATGTGTCTGGAAACAATAGCTTCACATTTTGATATTGTTGCTTATAAGGGATTTTATGAGTTTGTAGCAATACTTTAAAAATGACCTAATGTATTTAACACCATGTATTTTTATCCCTTTTTAAAGTTAAGGAACACAATTCCTAAGTGGTTGTCTTAGCTATCTAGTGCGGCTATGTCAGAAATACTGCAAGTGGTGGCGGATAGCTAGACGTGTACACTCAGGGCGCCGGCTCTCAGGAAAGGCTCTGGCTCTGTTGGCAGTCCTTGTCCCTTGTTTTCCTGGTGATCTTCATCTTCTGTGGCATCTCTCTTCCCCATCTCTGCTGCTTCTCTGTGGCTTCAAATGCACCATAAACAGATAAGGCCTTTTCACACAACAAAATCAGTTCCCAAATGGGATTATAACCACAGATTTTGGGGGTTAGAATTGGCAACACACATTTTGAGTGGCCACAACTCCCATCAACAGCAGTGATATAGGTGGGTTAGAGCCCATCTAGGAGCCTTGGTGTTGCTGTGGGCACAGGGTCAGCAGTTCAAACCCAGCCACAGGAGAACAATGAGGCTGTCTGCTCTCGGAAATAAATGCCTACATGGAATTGTTGTGAGTTGGAACTGGCTGGATGGCAGTGGGTTTCTTTGGGACTCTGGACTTGTCTGCAGCCTCTCAGTGTGCATACAGGCAGACATCTGGCAGTCACAGAATACTTCTCCTTCCTAAACTACTTTTGGAAAACTGGAAGACTTCTAGGATTTCATAAAGAACACCGAAAGTCATTTTAAATCATGTGAAAGTTGTAAAGTCTGTTATGTTGAAGTCCAGTTGGCTTGTTCTAAATATAATGCTGAAAATAACTTACATATCAAAAATAAAAGCTCCATTTTGAATGTTTTAAGTACATAGTTTGAACTTGACAGAATACCAAGTATCATCTACATGTAGTTGATGTATAACAAATTTGACATTTTTTGCTTTAATTTTTAGGTCCACCATACGAGCTTTGATCAAGAATTTTTCTATTGCTTCTTTTTTCCCTGCTTTCATCACACTGCTGTTTTTTCAGCATAATCGAACAGCCTATGACATTGTGGCAGGAACCATTGTGGTGAAAAGAAATGGGGTCAGATGATGCCAAAACCAGCCCAGAATTCCATGCCTTTTTGGAATATTGACAAGATTGAATTACGTATTGAGGCCATCAGTATGCCTGGGTTACATTAATTAATGATTTAGAAATTAAAGCTATCAGTCACTCCAGTGTGATGCAGGTGACTATTGTGAAAGTATTGACTTTACTTGAATGCCAAAGAACTTTTCCAGAAGAAAATCAGTACCTGTTAATTCAAGTATTAAGACCTTTAGAGTGAAAGAAGGCGAATGGTTTCGTAATCAACAATGGACAATACATACTGTCTTACGATGGTAAGTAAGGCTTTAGGATTTGCTGAAAGTATTTTCAGCTGTGAAATTTCCAAATGCAATTTTGAAATTTTATTTTGGATTATCCCAAGATTATGGAAAATGTCCAGTTGTGTTTTGTAAACACCTACATAATTAATCTTTTCGGTAACCCTTCTTCAGGAAATTGTCTTTGTGTTTAGGGAACTGGAGGAGAAAAGTATTTGATGATCCACTTATATATCCATCCAGCGAGGTGGTGAGGAAGTAGGAGTAAGGCAGGCCTGGCAGGTCCTTTCCCTGAAGTTTTGAAGTCTGTACTGTGCTGCAGTTTACTTGGGAAAGGATGTGACTTTACAACAATTCATAATGCTTAACACATGCATTTTGGGGCACGTTTTGCATGAGGAAAAAGTATCTTATTGTTAAGTTATTTTTTTCCAAAGAACAGATAGTGATTTCTTTTAATTGGGGGTGGTATTATTGGTGGCAACATACTTTATGTGCAAATGTTTTCATTGCGCATGAATCAAATTCTAAATATGTGGGGAAATTACTTCAAGTCAAACTGGCATATTTAAATATATAACAATATTCTTAGTATGCGTGCAGCATGAAGAAAGTATTAGTGCTTTTAAGTGTTCTGGATATGAGTGTTCAATTTCTCTTCATACACCGGATATTCCAGTGTCTTTCTATTTCATGTCGTTTCATGACTGTTGAAACAAATCAAACAGTTCAGAAAATATCTAAATAACAAGTAGCCTGTGAAATATTTGCAGAATTTCCCATTATGGACTAGCCCTTTGAAAACAAGTGAGTTTATCAAGTCTCCAGAGAATATTCTGCAGTCATTTGGTTCTGTGGGGCCAGAAGTTCATTATGGGCCTGTGAGGGATGAAGTTTGGGGGGATTATTAAGCAAAGTAATATCGCCATTCTAATTTAGTCTTCTATTGAAGCAAAGTTGTATGCTTTTGTGTATGTGTGTGCTTTTGTTAGATTCCCCAGTTAGCTGTATTGAAGTATACATGTACGATTTATAGTTTATTTGGTTCACAAGGCATTTTTTTCCATCTGATATTATTTTGAAAACACACACACAGAAAAACACTAAACTGTATTAGACAGTTCATTATTAAATTGTCTTAGGGCTTAAATCAAGGCCTTGGTCTTTAAGTCTTAACAACAAATGCAAGACACGTCTTTACTACCAATGTTATCAGTTGCTTGTTTTTGACATTTGCAAATGTGAAAATACATAGATTTGATGTTTACAGAAATTTTAATAATGCCCAGTATCACTAGCTTTTATTGGGTTTGGTTCATAACTAAGGGTCGTACATATGCCAGATGTTCATAACCCGGAGACTTGTATAACTTTGCATTATAAAATTCATGTTTCAGATGTTTAAAATCATTGTATATTAAAATCTACCTTCAGTGGAAGCCTATTAGTGTATCAAAAGCACTAACCAGCTCATTCCCTTGTAGCCTCTGGGAGGATATTTAGTGTTATTGCCTTTCACTATTAACTTTGTGATTGGATTAGAAATTAGGAAAGTTTACAAGTAGGATCAGCACTAGTCTGCAAGCCCACCAGCTGCTCCTGGAAAACCCTGTACAGAGTGGCTATGAGTCTGAATTGACTCGATGACACTTAACAACAAACAAGAATGCATATAAGGGAGTCCTGGTGTGGCGCTGTAGGATAATTACTGGACTATCTGAAAGTTGAGTGGTTCTAACCCACCAGTCACTCCTTAGAAATCCTCTCCAGGGTTGCTACGAATCAGGGTCGATTCGGAGGCACTTATAAACAAAGCAGACATGAGCATTGGCCTACTTTTACCGCTAATTGGAATCTATTCCAGAGCTACATGCTACAAAGGGTGTATTTATAATCCTTAATCAGATAATTGCATGGTTCACCATGTCGGCCATTTTTTAGTTCAGTTTAATTTACGTGCTGAACAACCAGTCAGACCTGGGTTACAAATGCTTGACTTACAACTCAGTTGTGAACCAACCCCCATGTAGCCTGTGTTATTAAAAATTTTAAAGTATATACAGTGGTACAAATAACAAACAGGTGCTACTCTGGGATGTGCATCTAAGCATTAGTATTAGTGAATTATGCTAATGATGTCTTAGTATATCTGGACCTATATGTTTAATAACTTAGACAAACATTGACTGATGTTACATATGAACTATACCTAACTATTTCAACTTATGAACACATTGAACTTTAAAACAGCCTTCCAGACAGAAGAACTGTTGTGATCCGGGGCGGAGGGACCACTATGAACTCTAGTGACACTATTAAGCTCTCTAAAATACGTACTAGTAGTACTTTACCTTTGCAACAAAATCCAAAAGTGTTTCTATTTATGAATGCTGCACTTAGGGGAAATTTTGATTCCTAAATAGTCCCCCTTCCTGCCCCCCAACAAACAGCAGAACAATTGGGGGGGGGGGTGATTAAAGCCAGGGCTTGGTGCCACTTTTTTTCTCTTAAAGTTGTGGGGAAGCAAATCTTTTCCAAATTTTAGTAATTCATGGTTTTCATTACTAGAAATTCTGACCTGTAGCAAAGAGTTTAAGTCTTTTAGGGTAGAGTGAAGCTCTACCCTAAAAAGACAAAATAAGCTGTTTTTATTATTCCTCACTTTTACAAGGGAACACAAATCTGAGTGAGAATCCCATTTCAGTGAGTATGCCCAGAGTGGCTATTGTGTATTGAGAAAGCCCGGACAGAAAGCTTTGTTAATGCTGACACCAGAAGCTAGGGCTGGGTAACTAAGTATGATGGTCGCAAGCCTTGCTTTCAGTGCTTCTGTGACACACACTACTTCTGGATATTTATAATGCAAGTATTGCCCAACTGGATACTTTTCTACCTAAACATTTGTTTCCCAAATCCACCCAAATACTGAGATTGGAAAGGGGGGGAAGTGAAACACGTTTTTAATATCTTGTATTGGTTGAAATGACAGTGGAAATTTTTACTGGGGGTAGAGGGTGGGGGGAGGGAGGGTAAGGTGTTTAAACCCTTTAATTACTTGGGTATTTTCACTTTTCTTTTAAAGCTTTTCCAGCAAAGGCAGGGAGGAAATAAAAGGAGTTGAAATTTAGACTGACTACTTAGGACACTTTTGATGGGGGACGGGGTAGGCACTGTAACATTTTCCAGTCCATTTCCTATTTAAAATGGGCTTTTGGGACAAATATGAATAAATGCCTAGAAAAGTGTCATTTCAGTCATCATTTTACATACAACCCCACCACCAGCACTCTTACCCACCAAACCAAAGGCCAGAAACTCCATGTGCTCACCTCATTTCAGTGTGTGTGTGTCTGTCCTTGTTTGAACCATGAACAGTATCTGATGGCCGGCATACTAATACAGCATTCTATTTTTAATAATTTGTACACCACCAGTTTGTATTCTTTGTCTCAATAAATCCTTGGTCACTGATACAATTTTGTTTTGCCTGTTTGTGAGAGAATGTTTGCTCCAGTTTGAAATTGTCATCTGGCCTTGGAGTGTCCTGCTTATTAGACTTGTGTCCAGACATTTTTTTCTGCAGGTGTCCAGATGATGGGTGTGGAGGCTACACAGTGAACTGGGGTGCGTTCAAATCTGGTGGATCACGGAGTCACCCATTTTCACATGCAAAAGTTACCAGTGGATTAACTGAGCTTAATGGTAATCCTTTCAAGACTGAATTGTTTTTGTTTTTTTTTTTTAAACCATGTATTCGCAGAACTGAAAGACATTATGGATGAAATGAAAAAATTGAGGTAATAATGGATTTTGATACTATTAGTGGGATGCACGTGACCCAGGGAATCTTCTGGTCCTACAATTGGTGGGACAGGGCTGGTTTTCTCTGTATTCATACATTTATACAGACCACCAATAGATTACTGAAATGGGGGCAGGAATTTATCACCAGAGCTAGATGTAGGTGGGCACTATGTGCCCCACATATCATGAAAAGTAGATTGTAAGCATTGTTTACCATTACAGCCATCATTACAATTTACTTCATGTGTTACCTGGGAGTTTAAACAATTGAAAATCTCAAAAGGATTAGGCTGGGCAATTTTAAACATAGTTCTGACCTTAAAGTCTTATTTATTCTAACCTTTAAGAACAGGTCTAGAATGGGAAGGCAGGATACAAGGTAACAGATTCTTCATGAATGAAAAATATAACCAAGGAGAAACTTAAAGCTAAAATATGGCTTGGTCTGAGTCCTATACATGATGTGCTGTTGATCCACATTACAAGGAAATGAAGGCCTGACTGGCATGGTCATAGAGCTGGTGCATTTGGCAAATTCCATACCGACTTGTCAGTTTCCATTAAACACACAAGCTAAGCTTTGTAAACTTTCTTAAAAACGCCCTAAAATGACATACTGATAAAATTCAATCAAATATACATACCTTCTAGGCTAAAGCTGAAAACTGTAGTTATAATAAACAGTATCAAATATTTTTCTTTCAAATAATGAACTTCTGATTACATAAGCAATTTCAGGAGAGAATTTGTAAACAACAGGGAGTAATATTGGTGTGGCACTGCAGAATAATGCACTGGACCGTCGGTTTGAACTGCTAGGTGGGAGGTTCAGACTCATCAGTCGCTCTTCAGAAACCCTGTACAGGGTGCTATGACTGAAACCTACTCAACAGCACTTAACAGGGAATCACAATCAGAGATGCTAAAGCAGATGGAAGAAATAAGGTAAGGGCTGCACAGAGGATTTCAATGGACAGCTCAAGAAAACAAAGTATTGAAATGTGCAAAAGATACAGAGTTAGGAAACCAAAAGGGAAGAATATGCTTTGCACTTATCAAGCTGAAAAGAACCAAAGAAAAAATTCAAGCCTTGAGTTGCAATAGGAAAGGACTCTATGGATAAAACATTGAAGGATGCAGAAAGCATTAAATGAAGACAGAAGGAATACAGTCACTGTACCAAAAAGAAATGGTTGATGTTCAACCATGTCAAGAGGTATATCACAGATCAAGAGCCAATGATACTGAAGGAAGTCCAAGGTGCACTGAAGTCATTGGTAAAGAACAAGGCTCCAAGAATCGATGGAATACAAATTGAAATCTTTCAAATAAAATGAGGCAGCAATGGAAATCAATCATCTACTTGAAATTTTAATTTTGTGTTACTTGAAGACAAATAATTTGAGACAGTTACCTGCCTGACCAACTGATTGAAAGACATTCATATTTGTGCCTACAAAGAGAAATGACCCAATGGAATGCAGAAGTCTTCAAACAATATTGAATGCAAGCAAAGTTTTGCTAACTCAAAATGGCTACAAGCTAGATTCAGAAGAGGACTTTGAACTTGGGACAGTATCATTGGTGATGTCAGATGGGTCTTGGCTGAAAGCATAAAATACCAGAAGCAAGTTTATCTGTGCTTTATTGACTATGCAAAGGCTTTCGATTGTGTGGTTCATGGAAAGTTACGTGTAATAATTCAAAGAATAATTATTAATAATTCAAAGAATTATTCTAGAACACTTCATTGTGCTGTACATAGATAGACCAGTAGGCAGTTGTTTGAACACAACAAGGGGATACTTAATGTTTTAAAATTGGGCTTTTTAACATCTCCACATTTGTTGTTCAGTGCCACTGAGTCAATTCCAACTCATAGCTACCATGTATAGGGATTCCAAGGAGCAACTGGTGTGTTTGAACTACCGACCTTGTAGTATAGTGCTTTATCCCACAGCATTACACCAGGACTCCTTCTCACCATTAAGACCGCAAGATGTCCAATTCACATCTCTCTTCCCAGCATTCAACATCACTGCTGGCTCCCTGAAACCTGTCAGTACCAAATATATAGAATAATTAAATAAGTTTTTATAAACACCAAAACCAGCATTAATTATGAAAAATACCCCTGTGGAAACAAAAAAGCCACTAAACACTTTAAAGTTCTGAATTTACCTTCTAAACAAATTTAAATGACCATAACATAATCATTCAATTTCAGGAATAAAACTGTCAAATGCTTTTTGTCCCAAGAGCTCTATGAACCATTTTTTAGAAATGTTTTTTAAATCCAGTAAAAATACAAGAAAAGTTAAAGAAATTGTACTAACAGATCAATGTAATTTTTGCTTTGGGCAAAATTACACTCAATGAACACTGTCTAGTAAGTTACTGAGGAGGGTGCAGGTGCAAACAAATGGTTTCATGTGTTTATTTTCTAGTTTTTAAAACAAATTTCTATGCAAATCAGGCATGTTCCTAGCTCCAGGCAAGAAGCAAGGTACTTTCTGTATGCCCTGCACTCAGATACTTTGTCCTTCATTTAGGAGTTGTCTAAGTCACGTTATCTGTATCCTAATGGAATTTACCTTCTAATTTGACACTTACCAACTCTGATAAAGGGAGTCCTGGTATGGCGTAGGATCAGCACTGAAATGTGAACCACAGTTTGGCAGTTCAAACCCACCAGCTGCTCCTCAGAAACCCTATGTAGGGTCACTGAGTTGGAACTGACTCGGCGACACACAACATTTGTAAGGAGTCCTGGTGTGACACTGGGGTAAAGTCCTGTACTGCTTACCACAAGGTCCATGGTTCAAACCCACCAAGTCACACCTTGGAAACTCTACGCCCTGTGTAGAGTTTGAATCAACTCGACGGCACATTACATCTTCATTATGATTTAAAATTACAACCAAATAAGTATTTCATAATTTTTTATTGATGGCATTTATCCCATGGTTTAACATGTTAATTATACTGTAATAAACATGGCTTTAATATTAAACTTTTCCTTATTATCCAAAGTCACCACAGTCCATTTCAGTAAATATAAAAATATATGCTTAACACTTTGTACAATACTGGTTTTTGGTCCAAACAAAACTGGATCAGAAAAGCCAATAAATTCACTTTAAGAATCCCCAATTATTATTATTATTATTTTTTTAAGATTTCCAAATGGATTTAGGCAACTTTGAATAATGGGA
This sequence comes from Chrysochloris asiatica, assembly GCF_000296735.1. Taxonomy (NCBI): domain Eukaryota; kingdom Metazoa; phylum Chordata; class Mammalia; order Afrosoricida; family Chrysochloridae; genus Chrysochloris; species Chrysochloris asiatica. The sequence continues at coordinate 9,376,167 of NW_006408558.1, read as the reverse complement.
TTTACATAATAAAATCTGAGACAAGACTAAACAAAACAACCGAAAATTTCTAACACAAAATTAAAATTTCAAGTTCACAGATTTGTTATGCCAAAAAGTACAGAACAAAATTGTATTTACACAAGTTTCATAATAAAATAATGAAAAAGGCAAGACAGGTGATAGTCATAAGAATGAAAATATAGAAATAGCATATAATTATTAAATGGAGAACTAGCGCTAACAAGCCCTTAAGCAGGGACCATTCTTTAATCAGGCTTCCTCTATCAGAAAAGGTTAGTGCACAACACACCCAACTCACTCACTTCACACACACACCACAACAGACTCGGCATAGAAATCATTCATTTCAACGTCCTCTAATCTATACACAATTCCTCAGATATAATTACAATGCGTTCCATAAACGCGTCTCAGCGCAGAGTGGTGCAGATGGCAAGGTTCTATACAAAGCCATTTGCTGGAAGGGCTCTATTCCTGGGTGCAGCCAGACAATGCCAAATCAGGGAATAATTCGCTGGATCAAAAAATATTTTTGCTGAAGAAATCAGTCACCAGGCTAGCAATCATTTAATAATAATAATAATAAAAAAGGTAGGGGTGAGGTGAGGGTGGGGTTTCTGTAAAGAACAAGAAAGGAGGAAAGTTCCAAAATTAAAGATGTCCTTAGGTAGATCTGACTTCAGACAACTGCAACATGTAGCATAATCAGTATCTGAAAGCAGGGCACAGCTGTTTGTGAATAGCAGTTGGCTGTAAAACACCTTTGTGGCCTTTATTTCTTACGTCTAACAGCCGTCTTTATCTTGCGACCAGAAATTGAAGGTCCAGAAGAAGAGAACACGTTTTTCCCATTTGACCTATGGAAAATAAAACCATGTGACATGAGGCTCATCAGAGAGACATTTCAAAATGGTCACCAAAAACTAAACGTGACCAGGAAGACACCCCCTCACATTGTCATTGTAAACACATCTCCTGCTTTACTCAGCACACACACATTACTACCATTTCTCTCCAGTTATCAGCCTCCAAAATCACAATATGGCAAATTGATGTGCGAGGTTTCAATTCATTTTACTCAAATTGAATGGTCCCTGCAGTAATTTTAAAAACAAAGCACACATGCATCTGTGTTCAAACTCCTTATGTTAAATTCTCCATCTCGTAAGAAATTAAGCCAAGGTCTTACCCCACAGTAAAGGCTGCTGTTGGCTGACTAAATGGAAATCCCCCGGAGCCTGAAGGTTGGGCTGAGGCTGCAGGTGTGCTGGGATTCGCACCAAATGTGAACACTCCTGATGGATTGTTGTTTGTGAAGTTGAAATTTGTAGTGCTGCTACCAAATTGAAAAACCGAACCTACAACATTCAAGCAGAAATACTTCAAAAAACTGTTGGTAAGGCAAACATGACACAGCGACAAGAACATTGTTAAGAGTTAAGCTCTCTCCTGGTCACACAAGAAAACTAAAATGACCAAGTATTTCCATGGGTACAGAGTACATATATACATGATACCTCCCCCCTCAAGTAACACAAGTTACCGTGACCAAAGAAAGAGGGACAAAGTGGTTTTCTGGTCAAAGATTGCAGAATAAACAAACACCTTAGTCAGAAATCACATTAACATAAATGAAAAGTGCTGACGACCGAGGCACAGGCAACCAACCCTTTGGTTGATGATGCAAGGAGGGGATTGTAACCATGGCAATGAAACGATATACGACAGGAAAAACATAAAGCTAATGTTCTCCCATGTAAACTACCACATAATTCACAATTTAAAAAAAAAAAAAGGCAAATGTATAGAGACCAAAGTATATTAAAAAAATAAAAGAAAAGCAATTTTTACAAAAATGGGAGAGAAGAGCTAGAAGGTTGCCTGGAATCCTAAGTCAGCAGCAGAGAAAACACAGAAGCTATTAAATCCACTCACACTATAAAGCCCCGAAAGTCCTAGGTTCCAGATACCTCTGGAAGTGAGTATGAAGGATAAAGGTAAGGTCGATTCTCTCTTGGAGACGCAGGTACTCAGATCAATCCCTCCTCAACACCACACAAGGTGGTAAGGCCTCCCTCCACCCTAGGAGGTATCTGGACTGGGTGACACCACAGAGGGAAGGAAGGGCAAGCATATCTTACGACAGATTCACAGTGGACGAAAGGACAAATACTGAGATCTCTGCTACCACAGCTCAACTCTCAGAACACGGGAAGCAGCATCTTTGGGGAATCTAAGACAAAAGATCTCAAGATATCAACACCCAGGATTTCCCAAGTAAGCATTCAAGACTGACAAGCCCAACTGGTGTATAAAGAACGCAAGAGGTATTTAGGGACCCTCTATAGAAACGTGAACAGGCATAGTTTACAAGAGCACCAGCCATGTGAGGAAATAAACAGTGAGGTGGAAATAAACAACAACAACAAAAAAATCAATTGAAAAAGACTTAGCAAAGGATTAAAAAAAAAAACAAAAAAACTAAGCGATGAGTACCCTGAGTACCCGTTACACAGTAGATGTAAAAAAGGGAGATACCCTGAAATCAAACAAGCACACCTGGAAATGAAAAGCCACAGCAGTTTTAAAGAGAAACTTCAACACGAGGGGTAATAAACCCTTTTTTCATGGTAATATCAGGTAAACTGAGAAAGATAAACAGCAAGAAAGGAGCAAATAAAAGGCAAGTTACAGCATTAATACCAAGAATTCAATCTCCAAATAGGCTTGGCAAAATGAAAGTTAAAAGAAGTACAAAATCTTCAATGGACCCACACCAAGGCACAACACTTCCTGATATTTCAGAACACTGGAGACAAACAGATTCTAGAAATATAGGTCAAGAAGCAATACTCAAGAAACTTAAAAGCAACTGTGGGAACCAAAAATTCACAACAGAAAGCTAAGTGAATTTATTTCTAATCTAAAAATATGTTAAACAATATCTTAATCAAATGTGAAGGCAGAAAAAAACAGAACTCTGAAGAGGCTGTAACAGTTCAGTCATGGATGGTGGAAACAAGGGCAGCACATACATGTTTCATAGGAACCAAATCTCTCACTTGCCAATTCTAAAACGAGCAGAACCATCCTTGAACGTTTCCTGATAGAGGAGACTGGAATATTTCAGGATATAGGGTTACTGGCAGGACTGTCAAAGAAGGATACACCTTCAAAATGACCTGATCAACTGCCAGTATTGAGCGGGACACTACTGTCTGTTTCTGACTTGAGTCGATATCTGAGACACAAGACATCTGGTTGCTACGCAAGGCACAAAGCTGCCCTTGTTCCCTTCAGCCATGAATGAACTGTTCCCAACTACTTCCAAGCCATGGAACAGATTTATCCCAATCTTCCCTGCACCCTTTCTTAGGAAATCAGAGGAAGATATGCTCTATCAAAAAATAGGGTTGAAACAGCCAAGTATGTTTGTACACACCACTGTTCAGTGCAGCACTAGTCACAGTAACCAGAAAGTAGAAATAATGAACAGTCCGTCAGCAGGAAAGCTGTGGTATCCAATGAACACTCTTTAGCCATGTATAGAAAAATAACCTCCTGACACAAGCTCCATGGATGTCCCCTACACCATTACTCTTCTGAGTGAAAAGAGTCATATAAGAATAAATATATAGACTTTCACTGATGTGAACTATCTCTGCATGGAGTGGGGAAGTGAAGTTATTTCATAAGGGGGGCACTGAGTGTTAAGGGTGATAAAAATTTTGGAAAAGGAAAATGCTGATGTTACAATATAAAACAGTTCAAACACTAAATGTTTTCTTAAAAGGTTCCTTTAGGTAAAAGCTAAAGGAATCTCCAAGATCATGGTAAAAAGAGATCCTCCACAAGACCACAGATAAACAGCAGCCAATCTTGGTCGGACAAGAGTTAAGACTCTGTGAAAATTTCTTTCACTGAAAAACAGAATGACAGGACTTCAAAAAGTTTGTGGAAATGGAAAGAAAAGATGATGGAATTTTCCCACAAACTTACTGTAGCCAACTTATATATTTGAAGATATGAGAAGAGATTTGTACAAATGAGATAAGATTTAAAGTTAGTGATTAAGTATAAATAGTAAATGTCAGCAAACAGAGTATCATTAATGTCAAATAAAAGAAAATTTGGTATTGGGTCAGAACACTAGCCATACAGGAGGACGCCAGGAAACATGTGCCTGTGTGGCAGAAAGCTACTCTCCCTTCACACTGGAAAAACCAATACATCCTGATTTAAATGATTAACGTGTCAGTAAACAGAACTGTGCCACATATGTGAAATGATAAAGAATTCACATATGGATACATAAAGAATCCCTTCAAACCAATAAGCAAAAATCAAGGAACCTAGAGAGAACAAACAAGATGGCAGATCATGTAGACGTGCAGAGAGGAGCTCCGTCAGCAACAACACAGAATACTGGACCAAGCAGGCTCAGGGGATGGTGCCAGAACTCTGAACCACATGTAAAGGAATAATTAGAAGGTTGGAAGGCTTATAGCTAGGACAATTGAAGCAAGAAATCCAGTGCTCTCTAATTGAAGACGTTCAGGTGCTCCCAGAGCCAAGCGGGGGAAGGATCAGAGCAGTCACGATCACCTGACAGAACTGTGAAGAGAAAGGTGTGGACACTTTTTTTTTTTTAAATCTGTTCATTGGTCTCCATTCAGGCGACTAGAGGGGGTGCCTGAGCGAGTGGACACCCGACATCCATCCCTGGAAGGTTCTACTATGTATGCGCACAGATCTCTTCGAAAT
>NW_006408558.1:9196782-9367055 GCF_000296735.1 Chrysochloris asiatica | reverse complement strand
TCAAGGACATAGCCATAGAGGGCTAGAGCTGAGAGTAAAGCATCCAGCTGATATGAAGTGAGGGGAGATGCACAAGAACACCCAAACTTGCAGACAATAATACCAATTTGATGTATCCTCGATGGCTTAATAATCAGAACTCGACTAGAAGAAGATTAACATCACCACCACCACCCCCCAAAAAAAATCATGATACGGGAAGCAAGGGTAAATTGCTACAATTTGATGAACCTGACCTACACTCATGGAGGTGGGGTGGTGATGTGCTGTGGAGTCAGTTCTGACTCATAGTGACCCTGTACAGGGTTTCCAAGGCTGTACAGGGTTTCCAAGGTTATAAATCTTTATGGGAGCAGAAAGCCTCATCTTTCTCCCGCAGAGCAGGTGGTAGTTTCGAACTGCTGACCTTGCGGCTCACAGCCCGATTCATAACCACTATGCTACCAGAGCTCCTTACTCATGGAGGTAGTTACTCTAAATACCAACAGAGAGGGAAGGAGTCTTCACGTCAAGTATCAATGCTATCCCCTCTGCACACAGGGTAGATAGGGACAGGCAACTTACCGACAATGGCTACTTAAAATGAGGGGGTAATAAAGGCAAGGTTTCAAGAGGGAGTATAGTTTAAGAGTTGGGAGTGAGAGGAATCCCCACTGAATTCGCTGTCATCTTGTCTAGATGGGTCTGGTGAAAAGAGATGGGGATAAGATTAGTATGATTCAATAGTGAGTAACTGTTATCATTACTAATTGTGACTATCACAATTGTAAAGGTAGAAGTTTTGTAAGAAAAACAAGGCAGTGGTTAATTTTACAGTCCAGAAACAGAGGCCCCTGGAACAATCAAGGAAGATGAACACAAGCAGAATGCGGGACTTTATCCAGAGAAGCAGCATCACCAGAGATGGAGGCAGAGATGGGGACACAGAGAGAGGGAATGGCTGAGGACTCGAGATTCATGGGAAGAGAAGGACTAAGAGCAGGTGGCCAAGAGGCTGACTTGCCATTTTAGAGGTGTAAATTATTATATATGCCTGAGTTGTTGGTTTTTTGTTTTGTTTTTCAAAACAAACAAAAAGCTAAAGTTCATAGAGAGAAACATTGGTAACTGATGGTAGGGATTATAATCATTGTAATGAAACAAGGTGTATGATTTGTTGAATGTAAAACTGATAATCTGCCCTGTAAACTTTCACTTAACCCACAATAAAAACCTTTAAAAAAAAAAAAAAAAATCATGGACCCTAACATAAAAGTGGCCCAAAGTCCAAATAGAATCTCTATACGATAGCTCCTATACAATGGTGGTAGGATGTAAACTGGCACAATCCAGTCATTGTATGTCTAAAGTCTAGGATATGCACACTTTTTCTTTTCAGTAATCTGATTCCAGGATATGCCCTAGAAAAACATAACACGTGTGTACCAAGATACATATACAAGAATGAAAATTCCGAGAAAAACATGATTCTTAAGATGCACAGCACCAAAGTTACCTCAGTGAGCACACTTACTAGGATTAGGAGCTGCCCCAGCACCAAATGCAGACTGGCCAGGCTGCTGGCCAAACACAGGAGGCTGGCTACTGCTTGTTACTGTCCCAAATGTAGGGGGTGCAGGCTGAGAACTAGCTGCAAATAATGCTGTTGAAGATGAAATCGATCCAAAGCTTGGAGGGTTCAACTGGCTGGCACTTTGACTTTGCCCAAATGTTGGGGTCTGGCTAGCACCAAATGCAGGGCTGGCAGATGGCGTTGAAGAAGGTCCAGTGCCAAACACAAATGAGGAACCTAGACACCAAATAAATGTTAGGATCACCGTAATTAGTACAATGGGAGTATCCTCATAAATGTCTATAAACTTTAAAGCAAATTTCAAACTGATTTTCAGATACACCTTGCTAAGTAAATCAAGATTAAGTAAGTTTGAATAATGAGCAAGAAAAGAATTCTACCATTTAGTGAAACACAGAATCCACATAAACAGAAACTTCAGTTAACATGACTTTCCACCTTCACAGTCAACAATTTTTGCATGAAGGGATGTAATTGAGAAGACAATCCCCCACGAGAAATTTCATGTTGACCAATGCTGAATACATGTATACACTGCAAGAAGAAGGATTCTAATAAAACATTCGCCAGTTCTCTAATATGTGGCTATTTACAAGTTACGGTTTAGAGAAAAGAATAAAAAACTTGAAAAACTAAAATTTCACTCTTATCAAGATTAGAAAAATTGTTTTCAAGAGTAAAATATTACATATATACAATGATGCACATTGAGGCATACCTCTAACAATATTGGGGGTTTAGTTCCAAACCACTGTAATAAAGTACATAGAGCAATAAAGTTGAATCGCAGTAATTTTGGTTTCCCAGTGCATATGGAAATTATGTTTACACTACACATTAGTCATTAAGTGTGCATGCGCACTAGGGAAAAGTCTGAAATACTGTATGATTGAGAGATATGAAGCAAGCACATACTCTGGAAAAATGGCTCCAATAAAAGACTTGCTCAATGCACAGCTGCCACATTCAATTTCTGGAAAAAAACAGTATCTGTGAAGTGCCTGTATTGAGTAATTACAGCATGCTTGATATAGTTGACCTAAAGGAACCCAAGCTGTTATAGTATTTGTTAACCATTGGTATACATCAAGTTAAAGTTGACCAAACAATGTATTTTCTTAACGTGCCTGCAGAGCTAGATGTGGTTGTAGCTCCAAAGCTGAAACCAGTGTTTGCTGTAGTACTACTGCTGGCTCCTGGACCAAAGACAAATGGGGTAACAGCGGCAGCTGTGCTAGATGTGGTTGCTGCTTTGCTGCCCTGATGAGATGTACTGGATTCAGCAGAGTTACCGAAGGCAGAGTTGCTCACAGGATTGCTGGCCTGTCCAAACACAAAGGCAGCCACAGGTGGATTGGAAGAAGTGGTGGAGCTACCAAATAGACCAGCATTAGCCGAAGTGGCTGCTAGGCTTGGATTCGAGGAATTGTTGCTCAAGAAACTGAAAACGGACTTTGCTGCTCCTTGATCTGGAAGAGAAACTAAGAAACCAAAATCCTTACTAATAATCTCAGAAAGCATTTTTCATGGTGTCTATAATTAAAGTATTTAGAAAACAAAATATTAACTATTTCCTAGAGAGCCATAAATCAGATGGACATCTGTTATACAAATTTTGACAGATACATATCCATCTTTTTGCTGAATATTTAGTGTATTACATTTGGTCTTACAGGTGTTACAGTATGTTAGCAGGACTATATAGCTTTATTTTATCTAAATGGATAAGTGATTTTTTTCTGCAGCTTGGATTGATGAGTGTATTCTGTGGCCACTGACTTGGAAGGTCACCTTGATGATATCCTAAATTTCCTAATATGCATGCATCTGTTTCTTCTGCTGTTTTAATTATTACAGCTTTATGTTGTTGTTGTTGTTGTTATGTGCCATCGAGTCGGTTCCGACCCGTAGCGACCCTGTATAGGGTTTCTGAGGGTGTAAATCTTTACGGGAGTAGAAAGCCTCATCTTTCTCCCGCGGTGCAGCTGGTAGTTTCGAACCGCTGACCTTAAGGTTCGCAGCCCGATTCGTAACCACTACGCTACCAGAGCTTTATAGTATTCTTTATATTGGTAGGGCAAACCTACTTGTGTGCCTTGCCCTTCTCCCAAAAATTTATTGAGCATTTTTCCTTCTGGATGAATTTAAGAATCAGCTTAGCTGCCAAGTTCCACCAAAATACTGAAGTTGTACATGGTGGTGATGGTTGTATGCTGTGGAGTCAGTTCTGAATCACAGCGACCCTGTACAGGGTGTCCGAGGCTGTATGTCTTTACGGGAGCAGGAGCCTCATCTTTCTCCCGCAGAACAGCTGGTAGTTTCGAACTGCTCACCCAGAAGTTAGCAGCCCAACTCGTAACCACTAGGCTACCAGAGTTCCTTAAAGTTATAAATGTTGTTGTTGTGAAGTACCGTCGAGTCGGTTCTAGCCCATAGGGACCCTGTATAGGGTTTCTGGGAAGCGGCTGGTGAGGTTGAACTGCCGACCTTGTAGTTCAAATGGTTTTGCAGTCTGGTGCATTAACCCACTGTGCCACACCAGGCCTCCAGAAGTTGTGTATGAGGAGAGGAGAAATAATCTCACCCCGGGACAAGCAGAACTACCTCCTTTCAACTATGCAGTATGTTAAAAGGTTCTACTGATTTTATAAAATACCAAATTAGAAATGTTAGAAAACATAAATGAGATATACTGTTAAACATCTACTGATTGCTGATTTTAGGGGGAAATAATTGATTTTCGTATGGTGATCCTAAATCCAGCTACTTTACTGAAGATTTTTTGTTGTTCCTCCAATAATGTCTCCATTCCAATACTGCCCATCTCAGTTTTAGCTCCTTTTTAAAACATTACATAATCTTACTTTTGATTTTAAAGGAATAAATATTATTTTTCAAGTAAAATTTTTAGACAAAAACTGCTCACATCTATTTGTTGAATTTCACAATTGCTGTCTTTCCAATTTTTTTCTTTTTTTTGCATTGTTGTTGTTAAGTGCCGTTGAGTCGATTCCGACCCATAGCGACCCTGTATAGGGTTTTCAAGGAGCAGCTAGTGAGCTTGAACCACTGACCTCGCAGTTCAAACGTCTTTGCAGTCTGACGCATTAGCCCACAGCACCACACCAGGATTCCTGGTGCTTCCAGCTAATTCAGGAAGTGTCAATGCTATGAACTTTTGATTCTTTTGAGTGTCTGAAAACATTTCTATTTTACACTTATGTTTGAATAAATTTAGCTAATTATACGGATTCTAGGTTTAAAATCATTTATACTTTGTGGGTCCCATTTGATATTGCAAAGCAGAAGTCTGATGCAAACATACCTATTTATTTATTTGTGGCAAACAGCTTCTCTCTCTCTCTCTCTCTCTCTAAAAGCATTCAGGGTTTTTGCTCATGTAGCCTAAAACGTCACTGTCTCCTAAGTAGTAGGTCATTTCCATTTTGAAGATCAATGTTTTTGTTTACTCTAGGCAATTTTCTTCTATCACTGCTTTGCTATTTCCTCCCTATTGATGTCATCTTCAAAGAACTTCTCTTCAAACAAATAAGCCGAGGCTCCAGCCTGGAGCAATGCTTTTGTAGTTGGCACTGTGTTAGGGGAAAGTTGCTACTAATCTGATCAATTCACAAAATGATCTTTATTTCACCATGGATGCTTTTAACTTTTAAGACGCCCAACATTCCTGCACATTTTATGCTAAGTCTGATCATAAATGCCCAAAGATAAGGAGCCCTGGTGTGGCACTGTGGGTTAACATGCTGTACTGCCATTTGAACCACAAGGTCAGCAGTTCAAGCTCACGAGCCACTCTTTGAAGACGCTATACAGAATCGCTATGGGTCAGAACTGACTCAACAGCAATTAACAACAAGAAAGATCAGGAAGAAAGCCATGGATAGCTGTGCAACACTGTGTGGGCTTGCCTTTAGAGTTAGGACTCTCAACATTTTATATGTAGATCATCACTGGAATCATTTGGGGCGGGTGCCTAAAGCAGTAACTTCTTCCCAGAGAGCTGTTTTTGGGATTCTCAGTTTCAACTATGTTAAGTGTAAATAATGCTTTGACATGACACAATTGTCAGGATATCAGAAATCCCTTGTATTTTTTTTTTTAAAACAAAACCGAAAACTATAAAACTTACCAGCAGCTGTAGTATTGGTTTGAGCTCCAAAAGCAAAAGTGGCCTTTGCTGGCTGTTCTGATCCTTTCTCAGATGGTTTTACCATAACAAAACTCAAAGTCGAACTTGAAGAACTCTCATCTTTGGTTTGCTCTGAATTACCAAATGAAAACAAGTGTTGACACTTTGGCTCTTCATTGTCAGCTTTCTTTCCAAACACTAGAGAAGTAGAAGTGACAGGCTCCTGCTGTTTCTCCTCTGTCCTTCCCAAAGCAGACACTGAGGCAGATGGCAGGGAAGCATGTTCCATGTTGCCAAAAGTAAACCCTCGTTTGGTGGCAGATGTTTCTTCTTTTTTCGCTTCTGACATCTTACATGTGAAAGGAGCCACTGAAACACTCCTAGTTTCTATGGTTCCAAAGTTGCAGCTGCTTTTGTTCTCTGAGGTCACTGCGGTATTCCTAGCAGCAGGGGTAGGGTTAGTAACGCCTGTACCAAAACTAAAGCCTGCAGATGCAGGTTTAGGAAGTTCTCTCTTGTCTTGCTGCCCAACGTTAGGTACTCCAAATTGAAATGGAGTTAAAGGAGTTGGATTGCTTACACCAGAAGAAGGAAGTCCAAATTTAAAATGATTATCAGTCTTACTGTCTTTTTTATCTTCTTCAGGTTTAGGATCCGATGAGACTCCAAATTTAAAATCTCCAGTTGGTTTAGAAAATTTAAAGCCTCCACTCATGGGATTTACAGACTCAGAATCTGATGATACTCCTATTTTGAAGCCTCCTTGATCTCCAAATTTAACATTTCCAGTGTTGGTTAAAGTCTGAGAAGGACCAGAAGGGGAGGAAGGGATACCAAATTTGAAGGAGGAAGCAGCTGGGTTCGAAGATGATGCAGATGTACCAAAACCTTCAAAAATATAAAAGACACACTGAGAAGATGAACTAATATTCTTATCCTCTCCAATAAAGGATAACCCCTGAAAATCAAGTTATACAGGAGTAACTTTGGAAAGGCACACCTTGAAGAGTATTAGCAATAGCAGTGGGTGTGAACCAATGTGACCAATATTTACTATTAAAAATGCATCCCAGTGCCAACGATACTGACATGTCACCTGTCATCTATAGGCTGGCAGAGACCACAAAAAGCACTTTTATACAGTGCAGGTGGAAGTGTAAATTTGCATGCAAGTTGTGAGAAGCAATTTGTCAATATTTATCAAAAATTACAAACACATATATTCTCTAACTCAGCTGGGATTTTGTTTTAAAGATAAACCCACACACATGGCAAAATGCCATATAATCCAGGCAGATTAAGTAAAGATTAAGGAGGCAGGGAGACAGTACGGTATATAACACCTTTTTAAACAAGGTAGAGGGACTATGACACCTTTTCAAACAAGGTAGAGGGAATATTCAGAATAATGATATATATTTTTAGGATGTGCATAAAGAAACACAGCGTTATAAGGAGCTCCTGGTGTGGCACTGTAGGATCAGCACTGGACTATGAACCATACAGTCGGCGGTGGTTCAGACTCACCAGCTGCTCCTTAGAAACTCTATACCTCACTAGCAGCCGGAATTAACTTGATGGCATTTAACAACAAACAATTATTAGAGTCCTGGTGTGGCACAGTAGGATAATCACTCACTGGACTGCTAACCACAAGGTTAGCAGTTCAAACCCACTAGCTGTTCAGTTAAAAGATAGGGCTTTCTTCTCCTGCAAAGATTTATTGCCCTGGAAATTCGTAGAGAGGGTCACTATGAGTCCAAATCGTCTCGATGGCAGTGAGTTGGGTTTTTTTCTTTAACTAAACAGTTATTACCTGGTTGGGGAGAAGAATGCTGGGAAATGAGTCAAAGGGGATGAGAGAAGACTTTTTACTGTGAACCTTTTCATAGCAATGTTCTGAATAAATGTGCTATGTACTTACACAATACTAACAAGTTCAAAGTCTTGGTTATATAGTGCTTTTCTGTTAAAGAAACTAAGAAGAAAAGTACTAAAGATAAGCTATAACGAGTTATCAGTTTCCTGGGGGGACACTGCATGAGAAAAGGGGACATGAGGTAATTACGACGGGATATATCAAAAAGAACTGGAAAGCTTCCTGATTGTCTGAAGGACCCTCCCAACTGTCAGCTGTACCTCGTTAGCCACATAGTCATTTAATCAACTGTTGTGGTTAAGTGCCGTCAAGTCAGTTCCAACTCATAGCAACCCTGTAGTATAGGGTTTCTGAGGAGTGGCTGGTGAGCTTGAACCGCCGATTTTGCGGTTCAAACTGACCTTGCAGTCCAATTAGCCTGCAGAGCACCAAACACCAGGACTCCTTTCATTGCCTACAATCAGCATCAGCCTGTTCATCTGAAATGTGAAGCTGACTAAAACAATTCACACTGGTGCGTGAGAACTTGAAATGTTGGGCCAGCAGATGAAAACTTTAATAAGGAGTTGTGGTGTCGCTGTGGGAAAGACATGGAGATGGTAGCCACAAGATCAGTGGTTCAAACCCACCAGCCATTCACCGCTTGAAAAACGGGACTGGCTGCTCTGTTAAAGATTTAGGGTCTTAGAAATCCTTTGCAGCAGCTCTCCATTGCACTGTAGGGCCTGCTATGAGTCAGAATCTACTAGATGGCAGGGGTATATACTTTCAGGCATAAGCCTGTGACCTAGGAGTGAAAATTCCCAAAAATAGATCAGGGCTTTCGTCTCAATGCCAAAAAGGTGCCAAACAATTAAAAACAAAACTCTTTTTCTTGCTAACATTCAACAAATACCCCAAAACAGTTCTTTGCCCAGCCTTTAGAAAAATGCTGACCTGTGAAGAATCTGGACTTTAACAGTAATTCAGAGAGATAGGAACTGAAACCCTTCTGAGGCAAACACCTCATTTTACATGGATTCTCCACTGAGAAGGAAACAAACTATTTGCAACTATTTCTCTTCAAAGTAGCTTATTACAAGGAGGCACTTAACCATCACCTCACCTTTAAACTCCGATCTTGTGCCTGGCTTTGTACTTTCACACGATACACATTTGGTGGAATCTGCTTTGTTTTGTACAAGGCATACTTCACAGTCCCAGCTGCCCTCGGGTTTCCTGAACTTGTCCCATCCTAGAGAGCTGCCAGAAGACACAGAGACTGGTGGCGTGCTGCTACTTGAAGTAGGTGTTGAGCTTCCTAAAAACCAATGGGGGAAACAAAGGAAGTTTTACACTCACATGTCAATTCATTAGTAACACGTTCACTTCGTATTAGTTTTTCCCGTTAACATACCCAAAAAATGCCAGAAAAATTAACACTTTGTTAAAAACAAGACAGCTCAGCTTACTATTAATCTTATAAACAAGCAGCTGCTTTGGGAAGAACTACAACTGTTCCCCCAAAATGAAAAGTAGAACTACCATGTTGTAGTTAAGTGATGTCGCGTCAGTTCTGAATCACAGTGACCCTATACAGGAGGTCCTAGAATATATCTGGTGGGTTTGAACTGCCAAGCGTGTGGTTAGTAATACAGTACTTACTACAGCACCACATAGATTCCAGAACTATTGTCAAGTGACATCGAGTCAGTTCCGACTCATAGCGACCTGTGATCTACCATATGGCCCAGTAATTCTAGTTCTATATACCCAAATAGACTTGAAAGCAGAGACTCATAAAGGGACTTTGACACCAGTGTTCACTGCATTACTATTCACAACAGTCAAAGGTGAAAGCAATGTAAATGACCACCAACAGATAAATGGATAAACAAAGAGTGTCCCGTATGTACACTATTCTTACTCTGGTAAGGGAAAAACGATAAGGACTGAGCTTGAAGACATTATGCTGAATGAAGGGTATGGTGGGTTAATACGTTGGACTGCAAGGTTGGTTTGAACCGCAACATCAGCGGTTCAAACTCACCAGCCACTCCTCGGAAACCCTATACAGGGTCGCTATGGGTCAGAACCGTCTTGTAGGCACTTAACAACAACACTGTATGACCTTACTTATAAAAATACAACAAAAGGCAATGTTCAGTGACCAAAGCTTATTAGTGGTTGCTAGAGACAAGAGAGAGTGAGAAGAGGGGGTTAGCAGGGCTGGGAAAATCGCATTGATTAAGAGTAGAGTTGTATCAACTCTTGACTGTAATTACTGTCAATAGCTGGTATACCTATAGAAAGCTGGTGCTGGCAGAAGTTGTGTGATAGATATACTTAGAATGACAACAAAGAGTAGATACCTGTAGCTACTAACACACAACCAAACACTTTGTGGGAAATCGGTTCCTTAGGTTACACATTTAGGGTTACGGTTTCGTGGGACATCCCAGTTAACTGGCCTTACAACATGTTTGTTCTTACCTCCAAGCTCATTGTGTATTGCCTAAGGTCTTCAAAATTTAAACACTATCACCCAATACACAACAATCCACTCCCTATTCACAGCATCAGCAGAAGGGCCAGCAGAAAGAGGAGAAAATGGACTGTGTGGGGAACTGCCTTCTATGCTGAGACCAGACAAACTGAATGGTCTACAGCAGCTACAAGTACTGAACATTTTACCCAAAGATTCCATCAACGCCCAAGAGCCATCAAGGCAAGTGGTCAGGTCCCTTCAAGGGCAAACCCCCTTCCAAGACTAAGACTCAAGGGGAATACACAAGGGGAAGTGAGGGGAAAACCGCTATAAAGTTGTGAGCTATGTCTGACCACGTTGAATACACTCATGTGAACCTGGGTGGAGACCTGGTTGTATGGCAAGAACTGGGGATTCCTGGGCCCAAAGTCAGTAACACAGCCACAGAGGACTAGAGCAGAGAGTGAAGCATCCAGCCGATAAGAAGTGAGGGCACATGCACAAGAACATCCACACTTGCAGATAATACCCACTTGACATGGCTTCAAGGGCTCAATGATCAGAGCTCAACCAGAAGAAGAAAGAAGAGGAAAAAAAGACTAATCTGATAAAATCTGATCAACTTGACCTACACCTATGGATGCAGTAGCTCAAAATTGGGAACAAATCCTTACAGCAAGAATCATTTCCACCCCCTCTATACAGAGTAGACAAGAGATGGGCAACTTGGACACTGGCTACCCAAACTTGGGGCGGGGTGGGGTTGGGGGACTACAAAGGTAAGAAGTGACTGGCTTACAAGGTTTCAAGAGGGAGCCTAGATCCACAGGAAGGTAGAATCTCAACTGAGTGGTTTCCAATCTGTCTGGATGGGGCTGATGAAAGGAGAGGGATAGGACTCTGGTGGCACAATAGTGAATAATTGCTATCAGGACTGACTGTAAGGGTTGGAAATGTAAAAGTAGACGTTTTGTAACAAAAAAGGAGGTGAGTGGTTGACTTTGCAGTCTAGGAGCAGAGGTCCCTGGGACCATCAAGGGAGAAAAGCAGAGTGTGGGACCCTACCCAGAGAAGCAGTGACGCCAGAGATGGAGGCAGAGACGATGACATGGAGAGATGGAGTAGCTGGGGACTCTACACCCCGAGAAAGAGAGGGGCTGTGTGCTGACTGGGGGTTGGGGGCGCAGGCTTGCAGTGTGTACCCTTTGGTTGGTTGATGATGCACGGCAATGAAACGATATACTATAGAATGAATGTAAAACAAATATTCTCCCGTGTAAACTATCACATAATTCCCAATAAAAACTTTTATAAAAAAAAAAAAAAGATTCCATTGAAAAATCCTGACTGCAAGAGGGAAAATACAAAACACCATTCCACATTTTCATAGGCTCTAGACTTTCTGGAGCCATGAAAGTTGGATCAACCCCTGAAACTACCACCCTGAGATACTCCTTAAACCGTAAACCAAATGTTATCTGTCAAGTCACTGTCTTTAAACCAAACAATGGTGGAGTTTAATTAGGAAAACGATCTGCATTGTGTATGATGTGCATTTACTAACTGTCTGTATGGAATTATAAAATAGTAACTGGAAAGACAAGATAGGAAGCTTTGGGGCTGTGGGTTTCTGTTCATAGCAGGGGTGGGTGGGGTAGGGATGACAAACATGGGAAAAGCAGGATGAAAACTAAACTGCACATGTAGAATCTGCTAAATTGGTGGATGCTTTATTGTATATAGTCTCAACAACAGCAACAAACTAAACAAAATTTAGGGGTGAAAAAATAATGCTTACAAATTAAAGGTTGAAAGGTAAAAGACTAAATTGTTCCAAGAATCTTTATAAGGAAGAGAGAAGAAAACCATTGACTCAAGAAATAATTAGTCCAAGACCACTCTAATTGGGATCACAATAGAATGTCTTGGACCAAGCGGTAGAAAAATGTGAAACAAAACAAAATAATATAATAAAATATCAGCTTTTTTGTTCTGATACAGACATGGCCCTCATATCACCTTCAAATCTCAACCTGAATCTAACTCCAGGGATCAACTAGGAACCATACACAGGCCTATAAAGTGAAGAGTAACACCATAAAGAAGAAGCTCCTCAAACAGCTTGCCATAGGGACCAAAACCGTAGCTCAAAAACAAAACTCAGAAGCCTGGAAGGGATAAGACAGAAGGAGAGAGAGCAACAGGAAACCCAGGGAGGAAGCAGAAATAGTGCTGTTACACAGAGAGAATTAGCATTATTGTCACCAAACAAAATTGTTGAATGGAGAAGTGGCCTGTGCTATAGTTTTTCACCTAAACTTCAATAAAGCACTCTCCAAAAAAAGCCAACTTTATGAAATTTCTTCAAAGAATACAATATTCTAAGATATAAAAAATGTATTGTAGACAAGGAAGGTCCTAGCACAAATACATAGCCATAGAGTGTACTGATTTCAAAACATAGGTCTCTGCTCTAGTAATTTTTGGATAGATGTGTGCTGACATCCATTATGCAATTCAACTTGACACCTTCTAAGTTAACAGCACTTCTGCTATCTGCTATTCATTTAAAAGACTACATATTAAGTATACTACGGAATAAACTTAGGTACTAGAGACACAGAGATGAATAAAATGTTGTATAGTTTCTAAAGGTACTCATGGTCTAAAAGAGGAAAATGGATCAAATAGATTGACCAAGTCATACCATTCCTGAGGAATGATACAGAGGCGACTATTTAAATCTTTGAGTCGCATGTCAGGGGGCTCTGCTGAAAGAAGTTCCCCTATTTTTGTCAATGTTCTACTTTCACCACTTCTCCCATAACCATCTGTAACTGTGCTGTTTTACAGGTGCATTCTCTTTCACCTGACACGAGTTCCAACTCGGTCACATTCCTCTTTTCACAAGCTCTCCTCTATT
The DNA here is from genome assembly GCF_000296735.1 of Chrysochloris asiatica. Taxonomy (NCBI): domain Eukaryota; kingdom Metazoa; phylum Chordata; class Mammalia; order Afrosoricida; family Chrysochloridae; genus Chrysochloris; species Chrysochloris asiatica. The sequence goes on along the minus strand of NW_006408558.1, from coordinate 9,354,063 downwards.
CTCGTGGTTTGACACCAACAAAACAGCTGACTAACCTGTATTTGCAATCCACAGTTCTCTTCTGAGCTCTGTCCCTAGTCTCTCAGTTGGCTAAATGTTCCACTGTCTCTGTGGATAGCAAGACAAGCTGGCACCTTTACTCCCTTATATAGTTTCAAATTCATTTCATTCTCTCATTCTGACCCTTCAGTACTATTCTACTTCAAGTCTTCCTCATCTCCAGCATCTTTTTAATGAGACATCTGTCTGGTTTGATCACTTGAAATACACCCTCCTGTATGTAAGCAACCAGTGCCACATAATTTTCTTTTTCCTTCTCTGGGTACTGCTTTAAAAGATTAACCATACTTCATTTTTAGACTGTTTTCTTTATTCACTCACCTTACATCAACTCTATTCCCAAAACTTCAAGGATTAAATTATGGACTGATATCTCTGCAGCTTGCAATCAACATGTAATCCAACTGCACATAATTCTACTTCTCCTCAACCTTGATTGATTTCATTAGTATATTCCAGTCTCCCGATGCTGTTCCCTTCGAGTTATATATAACCTCTTAAACGCCATCATTGATTTATCAAAAATACAAATCTGAGCATAGCCTCTTCTGCTTAAAATGACGACTTATCATCGACAAGACAAAGTCCAAGTTCTTTAATATACATATGAGTTTTTCTGTCTTTAACATGTAACTTTCTTCCATCACGGTTATTGAACTCAACGCTTTACTGGCCATATAAACCCAGAATTGATTTTGGTTTGACTACACATATTAAATGAGTAGCGTGGTGGTCACGAATCAGGCTGTGAACCTCAAGGTGGGCAGTTCAAAACTACCAGCTGTTCCGTGGGAAAAAGATGAGGCTTTCTGCTCCCATTAAGACTTACAGCCTCGGAAACCCTGTGCAGGGTCACTATGAGTTGGAACCAACTCCACAGTACTTAACAACAACAACACACCCATTAAGATCTTTATTTTTTTTTTTTTAGGAGAGGAGAAGAGGTGCCAAATGGGAAGACAGTGACATTCCAGAATACAGATTCTAGAATCTTGTTCATGGGCAATGTCCAGCAGAATTGAGAGACTTGCTATGTTGTTTGGATAAGGAGTCACTCTACATTAGTAACTAGAAGCTTTATACACGGCAGACACGAAACTCTGTATCCAGGAAAAATGTAATAAAAATAGAGGTGTATTTTCCAGTATATGCACTTCTAAGTTTTTAATAAGTGTCCCTGATACTGTGTAACTACAGCATTATAAAAATGAAACAGAGACACTTTTGGGTGGTATGACTCTTCATTAATTAACTTGTTTAAAGAGAGAAACCAGAAAAGCTGAAAGCTAACTTCATTTTTCATGGCCAAGTTAGAATTTGTACGTTAATGCTTCAGTACTTTGTCACCATTACAGTAACTGTGGGAGACAGATCAGGTTAGGAGCACTGAAATTCAGTCAGAGTCTTGTCATGAACACTCCTGTCTTCAAAATCAGCACTAGTCATTCTCATTTTGCTTTTCAGAGGAGAGGGGGTAGCGAGATAAAACACTTTGTTCTTATAAAGGTTTGAGAAAGACTGCACAATTCTAAGATCTTTCAGCATCTACATTAGCTAACTTTGAAAAGGATCACACAGAACAAGAACATTCTGACAGACGTGAATACCAGGAGGAGATGAGAACATACACTGGACTGGCTAACACACGACCAAAGCTAAAAGAACATGAAGAGCCTGCTCCACGCAAACCATTTCACCTTAGACTAGTTTGGAGAAAGTCAGAGGTATGCGGATAAGCTCATCCTGAAACATTTCAAGTATGGAGTTTCTTCTCATCTATGTTTTACAGAGAATTAAAACACTCTACTAACGTTATAAGCAAAATTATTCCAAATAACCATAAACATACCTGGTTTCTCACACATACAGGCCACACATTTACTGTCGCTTGCATTATTAGAAATAAAGCACATTGGACAGTCCCAAGATCCCAAAGGTCTTTTAAATTTATCTCCAAATCCTAAGGTCCCGGTGGTCACAGTGCAGCTGGAAGATGAAACAGTTACAACACTCTCTGAAGTCACTGGCAGTGGAAGGACCCGCTTCACACCTGTTCCAGGTTTTGGTGTTTCACAAGCTATACATTTGACCACTTCAGGTTTATTTTGCACTAAACAGGTATCACAATCCCAAGTTCCTACTGCTGGTTTGAATTTGTCTCCAAAGCCTGTCCCTGATGCAGGAAGAGTTGGCTTGCCACTTTTATTTGCTGTCCCAATTCCAGACTGTTTAGCAGTATCTTTTGGTGGTATCTTTGTGGCTTGACAGGCTATGCACTTATTGTCTGTAACTTTGTTCTGGATGAAACAAGTATCACATTGCCAAGATGATCCAGCTTTTAAACTTTCCCCAAGCCCGATTCCACTAGAAGAATAGCTACTTATTGCTGGTCTTGTATAAATGACAGGGCTTGTTGTGGGAGGCTGAGTAAGAGAATCTGCCTTCGGTGACAGGAAACCTACAATGAGGAAAACAGGGACTTAGAAAACAAACTTAAAAAGCACAACTATTAAATATTATAGGTGGACGAAAACATATTTACTTCATGGCAGGGCTGATTCCTACAATTCAACAGGAAAGTCTTAAGAATTGTTTTTCTTCTAAGCAATCATTCATTAATCACTACATGACACTTTAGTTGAAATCCTACCAAAAACATTTTATTATGTATCATGTTATCCCCTAGAAATGTATTTACTATATACTTCAACCAATAGTCACTTGTATGCTTTCAACTGCTACTAGTTTACTACTGTCGCCTCAGTCTTAATATCCCTGCCTTCCTCCAATAATGATCTGCAACACACCCTTCATTCCTCGTCTGTCCCCTCTTACAGGTTTCCCCTTGGCTAGACCAAAGGATTTTGATCTCTGTAAGCTTTTCACTCTATCCAGTCCTATTATCTACTGTTGTGGTCTTCTCTACCTTCAGTAAGCCCAGGTGAGCTATACAGGTGTAGTTCTTTAACGATGTCCCTCAAAACTGTAACAAGGCAGTAGAGGATTACTTTAAGTTATGAGTACATTATTCCAACAAGCTTTCAAATGACAATGGTTCGATAACAAATATGATTGTAAAGTTTAGTAACAATGCACCCAATATTCTAGTAAGGCCCAAAACTTTTTAAATGATTAAAACCCATTCTACCCTCATGACACACAAGGTCATGCTACGAACTACAGGACTACACAGTTACCAAACACTAATTCAAACAATATTTCTCTACAATATTAGAATATAGCATATTATTATGAACACTGCTAAGAATAACCACTGAAAGTATAATTAAACAAACTATTCATGAGACAGGAAAAAAAGAAAACAAATCTACCGGAGTGCTTGTACTATCAAAATTGCTGTCACTGAATTGATTCATTCAAGCTATACTTTATTCACAGCAAAGACTTTCCATCAACTGTTTCTTTGGAACTAGTAACTTGTCTGCACATACCAACAAACTCAGTGGTTTGTTTCTTCAGCCCTTATCACAAAAAGAAAATGAAAACTAGAAGTGGAAGAATATACAGGTTGTTAGAGGTTTTCTAGGGGTGCCAGGAAATGATTCAATCTAGAGGTTCTTTAGTAAGGAGGAAACAATGACACATACTTTAGTTGCCCTGGCTACTGGTGCTGTTAAAATACCAAGGAGTCAGTTCTAACTCATAGTGACCCTGTAAAGCGTTTCCAAGGCTGTAGATCTTTGTGGGATCTGAAAACCTTACCTTTTGTCCTCCCTGAGAGTGGCTGGTGGGCTCGAATCGCTAACCTTGTGTTTTGCAGTTCAACAATTATCTTACAGAGACACTTCCTGCCCCCTGCCCCCACAGTCATCAATGAACTCTTTTTGTGAATAATTTAACAGCCTCAGAAACCCTATACAGGGTTGCTATGAGTTGGAACTGACTCAATTTGACACTTGAAAACAACAATCCCTGGTTAATTCTAGTATAGGTATTTTAGAGTTCTGCTATAACCAAATAAAAGTTTTTCAATTATTCAATACCTACAAGTTCTGGTAGTGTAGTGGTTACAAATTGGGCTGTTGACCTCAAGGTCGGCAGTTCGAAACTACCAGCAGTTCTGCAGGAGAAAGATGAGGTATTCTACTCCTTCAAAGATTTACAGCCTCAGAAACCCTGTGCAGGGTCACTATGAGTCGGAACCAACTCCACTGTATTTAACATCAATAACAACAACTAGCTGTATGCTCATCTGTATAATGGAAGTTGTTGTTATTAGGTGTCACAGAGTTGGCATCGACTCACAACGACCTTAACTAAAGCACAGCAGAACGAAACACTGCTTGATCCTGGGCCAACCTCACTACTGTTGCCACACTTGAGTCCTTCAATGATGCCACTTGGCCAATAATGGAAGAGCTGGACCAAAAGCAACCTGAACACTTATTAAAATCTTGTTGATGCAGCTAGTCTTATTTAAAAAAATAAAAACAAACACATCCACTCCTCACTTAGATAACAAAGATCAGCTTGTTAAATGAGAGTTGGGGCCATGCTCCATCATCAATGCCAATGCCCCCAGGGACCCAGAGGGATTGAGGATGGTGACCTTCTTGTCTTCCACCCAGCTGTATTCTCTCCCACCCTCACTGATCCCCAAGTGGCACCTCCAGACCTTCGCTTGGCCTCCCCTTTCTGCCTATGACCTTGCACTGTCCCACCCGCACCCTGTGCCCTCCGTGGTAGGACCCAGATGTTGCCGACGTACAGAAGGAATCCCATGGATGGTGGGCTGCCATTCCTCATGTACCCTAGTCCTCTCCCAGGGTTCCAATGTATTGTTCAGGGTGTTTGGCAGAGAATGAACCCAGGCCTGGGCTATTAGAGGCGCCACCTGAGAATTTTTTTGTTGTAAATGCAAAATGTAGGAGAGCAAGCTAGTGGACAAGTGAGGAGTAGTGTATACTTAGACAAGACGCATCTGCCTGCTAAAACTTAAGTTCTCTCTGAGCTATGAGGCTATCTGATGAACAGCTTTACATTCAGAAAGTACACATTACACTGAAAATTCTGAACATCCTCTTTAAAAGTTAGAATTCAAAACCATCCCTTTTTGAGGACTTCAACTCATCTCCTTCGAATTATTACCTACTCTCCTTTAAATTGGGAAGTGTGGTGGCTATGTAGGGTAAGCAATGAACTGAGAACCACAAAGCCAGTGGTTTGAGTCCAGCAGGTGCTACATGGGTGAAGATGAGGCTTTCTGCTCCAGCAAAGGTTTATAGTCTCGGACAGCCTATACAGGATCACTGTGAGTCAGAGCTGACTCAACTTCACTTTAACAACAACAAAAACCTTTAAATCACGTTTCTTATCAACTCAGTATTGTCCCCTATGTATTAAAAATGGTACAATTCACAAAAACGCTTTCTGTTCAACCATGTTACATGTGTATGCACACACCACAACTGAGGAACAATGTGACAAGAACAAAGTAGTCCAATGCTTTGAGGAAATCAAATCATCAGATAACAACATGTCTAGGTTTTTAAATTTTTATTCCTTGTTGGCATATCTTGATGTTTCATAGTCTTTAAATTCCAAACTAGTAACCAGGGTTTCTAATACATTTCTCCCCTATAAGAATTACATCCAACTATATCCATAATCAAAAGACAGCCTCCTACCAAATCAGTCACACTTTTTTAAAGCACACCTGACACTTAGACATCTGACTATCCCAAGGGCAGTTGTTGTCTTACCAGGGTCGTTCAAAACGTCTAGAACACTTCCTTCTTTCAGGATTTTTGCTGGTCTAAAGGGGCCTTCACAATCTTCATCTAGCTTCTTCTTACCGCTCGTACTGTGCACTGAAGTGCTATCTTGTGCTGCAATTGTTTTCATTGTAAAAGAGTATGTCAAGAGTAAGCAATTAGACTCTTAAGTTAAATGCATAAATACATAAAAGGTCAAATACTATGTATTACCAAACTATATGATATACTCAGAATAGGCAAAAGCATAAACAAAAATGTAATAGTGGTTACCAGGGTCGTGAGGGTAGAAGAATATAGGAAGCAATTATTTAAGGAGACTGTGTTTCTATTAAAACCACCTGCAAGTGGACAGTATTGATGGTTGTATAACAACAGTGAAGGCAATTAACGCCTCTGAATTCTAAAGGGGTGGAGGATTAAGAGGTAAATACTGTTCACTCTCAGTCCATGGAGGGGATTGTAATCATTGCACTCAACTGTATATGATTTCTTGAATATAAAGCTCAAGATCTGCTCTGTAAACCAATTCACAATTAATTTTTTTTTTTTTAAAGATTAAAATGGCAAATGTTTTGTTACATATTTTATATGAAAAATTTTAAATAGTCAAAATTTTTTCCTCTCAAAGTCAACCTTTCTCAGGTGTCACAAAAAGTCACCATATCAAAAGGTGAGGAGTAACTGAGTTGCATTAGCATTCCTCTCACAGAGTTTCCCTCACTCAATGATTGTTGACCACTGAATCCACTGGTACGCAAGAACATAAAATGGGAAGTACTGGCTAGGGACAAGTTGCATGAAGTATTTTAATTTGATTGCATAAAAAACAATTTTAAAAGTTGATCAGTCTCATTAAAAACCTCGGAAGTCTCTCCAGATGTAATAAAACACAAAGCTGTAGCAACAAAGTGCTACTCATTCAGTTACCATTAGTAAAGCACCAGTAAAAACTGGGGATTTTAAATGCCTTTTCTCATAATGAAAGCCCAAAAATATTAATTTGAGGGAGCCATGGTGATGTAGTGTTTCATGCATTCAGCTGTTTATCACAGGGTTGGCAGTTCAAATCTACCAGCAATTCCTCAGGAGAAAGATGAAGCTTTCTGCTCCTGCCAAGATGGACAACCTTGGAAACCCTATACAGGATTCATTAAGAGTCAGAACCAACTCAATTGCACCAACAACTTTTAAATTCATAGTAATATTGGGAAGGAAAGTTTTTACCAGAAGCACATATAAAATATGCTTTCTCTTAAACAGGGATTTTTTTACTCAGCAAAAAGTTACCAGTATTGCAAAGACAGTGATTTTTCTTATTTCATATTACTCTATTATGATTACTTATCTTCAAGATCACCCAATGCGAAAGACACTGCTTACTTCTGTGTTGTTGGTTTTTTAACCATCTACTGAAGGGAAAATTCTTTTTAGGGCCATAACTTTACACTAAGAACCGCTTTTAGGTACAGCAGCAATCCCTCAGCTGAGGTGTGTGCCTAGAGCACCCCACTCTCACGCACACTGTCATACAATACAGTGCGGTGACTCCACCCTCATATAAAAATCTGACCACGTCTCCCTCCTATGTTCAGAAAACATCAGCCTATTTAGTGTGGCATTCAGAACGCTTCAGAATGCAAAGCTGCCTCTCACGCCTCAGTTTATTAGGCACTCATTCAAGCAAAGGCAAATTGTGTCACACTTTCTCTCATTTCCGAGTGCTTCCTGGCATTTGCTCTCTTATCTTGGGTACAACATTCTTGCTCAAAATGCGGTTTTTGTTTTTGTTTTTCCTACTGCAATTTGGGTTTTGCTTGAAATTCTTGACCTTAGAAACTCAGCCTAGATATTTCTCCAATTCCTAACACTCTGTATTCAGCCAAGGAAATCATACGAAGCAGTATTACTATGTAATAAATGAAGTTGCCATTCAGGCAGAGATGACTCAACAGCAACAAATCTGGCTATCCACATTCTAGCGGAAGTTTAATCTTGGCCTAAGAGTCCTAGTGTGGTGCTAACTGCAAGGTGAGCAGCTCAATCCCAACATCCACTCCTTGGAAACACTATAAGAGGGTTTCTATGAGTCAGAACTATCTTACAACACTTGACAATCTTTACAAAAGCAGCATACCGGACCCTTCTTTTACAGAACCACTGGGTAATTTTGAACCACCAACTTTTAAGGTCAGCAGCTAATTGCAAATCTCTTGAAGATACTCACTTATAACAAAGTACCTAATTTTGTCCACATTGACAAAGGTGAAAGAAGGTTATTTGAGGTAAGCGGCTACTTTTTAAATAATTTTAACTTTATATTTATGAGATACTATAGTCCATCAATGGCACTTAACAACAACAACATAGTCCATCAAGGAGTCCTGGTGTGGTGCTGTCGGTTAATGCGCCAGACTGAAAAGCCGTCTAAACTGCAAGGTCGGCAGTTCAAGCTCACCAGCTGCTTGCTTCCAGGAAACCCTATACAGGGTTGCTATGGATCGGAACTGGACTCGACAGCACTTCACGACAATAACATAGTCCATCAAAGGACCCCTGGTATGGCGCTGTGGATTAATGCACCAGACTGAAAAACCATCTAAACTGCAAGGTCGGTAGTTCAAGCTCACCAGCTGCTCCTCGGAAACCCTATACAGGGTCACTGTGGGTCAGAACCAACTCGATGGCACTTAACAACAACAACATAATCCATCAAAAGGAGCTCTGGTAGAGTAGTGGTTATGAAACGGGCTGCTAACCACAAGGTCAGCACTTCAAAACCACCAGCGGTTCCGCAGGAAAAAGATGAGGCATTCTGCTCCCACAAAGATTTACAGCCTCAGAAACCCTGTGCAGAGTCACTATGAGTCAGAACCAACTCCACGGTACTACACAGTCCATCAAAAGAAAATCCCTACAAAGTATCTCGCAACATAAGCCCCCACCTACCCATCTTTCTCCCACAATATGTGTTCACCATTATGACCCAAAACCTGAGACCTTTATATGTCTGGAGTATGAGGTAACAAAATTCATGGGACTATTTTATGTAAACATTCATGGGATTTAAAAATAAAAAAACTTACCTGAACTACCTTTGATTGATTCTGAAGTACTACTGGAGGCAGAAAGTTCTGTTGTTTTTGCAACAGGCACACTAAACGTAAATCCAATCTGTGAAGACAGGAAAAAGCACCCTCCTTCAAGTGTCGACTTTGTTTTAAACCAATGCCACATATTCTCTCAGGTGTATATACAGACAGATCTCATCATGGAGAAACAATCAATCCATATTATGGGACTTTAAACAGCACAGGAAATTTGTAAATTGAAGGTGATTTCAGAGATAATGATAAATAAATGCAGTATGATTCTTGGTTGAGTATAGAACCAAGAGAAACAAAATAACTACTAAAAGACAGTCTAGGCAATGAGGAAATCTGAATACGGACTACGTTATTAGTACATCAATGTTAAATATCTTGGATACACTAACTATATGTGGATATGCAAAAAAAAAAAAAACAAAAAAACTTTAAGCCCAGTTTCATTGACGATATTGGGAAAAGTATAGGGACATCAAGCTTGTATTTAATTTTCAAATGACACGGGGGAAATGCATGTGCATAAGTATATATGCATATGTATGTCCAGGAGAATATTCAGGTGTTCATTCATTAAAGTGTTCGGAAAACTAAATTCTTTCTACAAATTGTAAGAAACAGATTTGATGAAATCAAAATTGGAACAACAGCTAAGAGTTGGTAAAATCCCAACATAGCCTTGAAATTCTGCCTGAACAACAAACATTCATTGATGGCTACTTACAGATGATGGAGGTAGTACATCCGCCTCAGTAGATTTTACAATTGGAGATGAAAATCTAAACATGGGACTGCCAGAACTACCCGGAGAGCTGATTTGTACCTGGTTTTCCAAATTATTAAGAAATGACACAGAAAGAGCTACTTAGAAAAAAAAAATTGACAATAAAATTGACCTTAAACAAATCAATTATTCCAAAGAAACCAAAAGCATTTTTTTTCCTTTCAGTCTTTGAAAAACACTTTAATTTGTAAAATATATAACAAAACCAAACCCACTATATACTACTGAGTCAATATCAACTCACAGCAACCCTAGATAGTATTTCCCAGAATGCATATCTTTACAGGAGCAGACAGCCTCATCTTTCCCCTACAAGAGTAGCTGGTGGGTTTGAACTGCAGACCTGGAAGCTGTAGTCAGTGCTTAGCGTACAGCGCCCACCTGGCTTTCTCTTGGAAGAGAATGTACACACTAAGATAGGGGTAGCCATTTAGCTAAAGGAGGAAAATAACATCTATGTGTATGCTCAGAAAAAGTATAAGCCAGGAAGAAAGCGTATGTCAGGAGCAGATTAAAGATGTTAATACTACTGGTTTGGAAACAAATTTAAAGTCATCTTTCTCTAGTGGAAATGAACAATTCTACTATCACATAATCCGAGATATCTGTATATTAAAAAAAAGAGAGAGAGAGAGAGAGAGAGAGAGAGAGGGGAGGTTAAATTTAGATTTCTCTCTTCTTACTGAGTAACTAAAAACAATCACTCTGCTTTAAATAAAGAATTATTATTTAGTACAGTCAAGTTGGTTCTGACTCACAGTGACCCTGTATAGGATTTCCAGAGAGTGCCTGGTGTTTGAACTGCCAACCTGTGTTCAAACTGACTGAGTTCCAGTGCTTTACCCCAGTGCCAAACCAGGACTCCACAAATAAAAGATCAGACTTTCTTAAAATAAATAATAGAAAAGAACAAACATCAACTTCATTTAGAATGGTTTTATACCTTATTTGTTAATAACTGTGTAGGACTGATGGGTGATGGAGAGGAAGTAGTAATCGCAGAAGAACTAAAACTGAAGGTAGGCAGTGAAGAACTGGTAATTGGTAGAGAGATTTTCGGTAATACTGGTACTTCCATTTCCTAAAATACATAATATATTTTATAATCACATATTTTAATATTATCTTTGCTTTATTTCTAGTCATTTTCTTATAGAATGAATCTATTTACAGGTAAATCTAGAACACAAGGCAGGTAGCATCATGTAGTGCTATGATGTGGTTTCTTAAGAATCAAGAAAATGAACTAATTTGAATTCTAGCTGTGCCACCGAGTCGCGTGAATTTGGAAACCAAAACAGAAAGGTAAGATTCTTGCTCTGTATCACAGTTTCGGTATTAATATGAAACAAAGTCCTACGTGGTATGTGATAAGAAAACAAAGCACTTAATAAACCTTGTTGTTAAGTGCCAATCACAGCAACGCTGTATAGGGTTTCCAAGGAGCAGCATATGGATTGGAACTGATGACCTTGTGGTACAATGCTTATCCTACAGTGTCACACCAGAACTACAGAAATCAAGTTTGACTCTAGCAGGACACGAACCAACAACCTTTAAATCTCTCACAGAATGCTAGAAGTCCAATGCACTATCCACTGTGCCGCAGTACTGATTAAACTTAGTGAACACTGGTTTTTTAAACCACCAACAGCAAAACAATGCCCAAGTTAGAAAGGACCTGATTAAGAGCAAACAAAAAGATTTATGCGTCAGCTAATAATAGACTACACTTTGCTTTTGACCAATGCTCCGGCAAATTTACTTGGACAAACTAGAAAAAGCAAGCATGTGAAACATTGGAGACCAACCAAAATCAAGCAGAAACTAAAGATACTGGGAAGAGAGGAACAGCACTGAATAAGATTCCCGTTTTCTGAGTTTGTGTAAATTGTTGTCACCAGGTAGTTGAAATTCAGAGAGCAATCTGCAAATCTCCTAGTTGAGGAATCAGAGGATATAATGCCAGTCCTAGTAGGGGATAATGCTAGTAGCTACAAATGCAGGGGCAATCCCAAAGTCTAGATACATATAAATTGCTCAAGCTTCTGGCTGGCCTGTAAACTACTCACGTGTAAGGCAGCAACAAGTAGCCAACTAAGAGTACAGATTTGCAGTTGTGGCCACCACTGAGGAAACAGTTTGAAATCTGAGCTCAATCAAGTTAAAACCCCCTGAAATTATAGCTCAATGAAACGAAGACAACTGGACCGGTAAATCACAAAAAATAGAGAAAAAAATTGAAGTTGCTAAAGACTTCGTTGTGTCTGAATCCACAGTCAACACTCATAGAAGAAGCAGTTGTTGTTGTTAAGTACCGCTGAGTCAATTCTGACCCATAGCGACTCTGTATAGGGTTTCCAAGGAGCAGCTGGTGAGCTTGAAGCACCAACCTTGAAGTTCTAACAACTTTGATGTCTGAAGCACCAGCCCACAGCACCACACCAGGGCTCCAGAAGCAGCAGTGGGAAGATTAAAATGTGGACTTCCAGGAATGGCAGACTAGGCAGACATGCAATACAGAACCTCTACAATAAAGATAAAGAACTTACATACAGCAAGGAAGTAGAGTAGATTTCAAGATAAAACAGACTGTTTTAAACAGGGGGGAAATTAATCAATTAAAGAAAATTATTATGCCTTCATATCCAAATAAAAAAATGAAAATCACAAAGATTTATTAAATATTAAAATAACAAACATTATGAACTCAGGTCAGAAATTTATATGAAAAAACAAGCTAATACCACCACACACACTGCAAACACAGCAAAATGACAAATGTAAAGGGATTGAATGTACCAGGCAAGTGATGAGAGTAACAGAATGAATACAAACTTTGGTACATAACACAGTGGGATACTAAGCAACATGAAGAATAATGACAAACCTGCAAAATAACTCATAACATAGATGAACATGGAGGATACCATGCTAACTGAGAGTAATCAATTATAAAAGGACAAATACTGTACGAGACCACTTTTGTAAAAAGTTAAGAAAAGGTTTTCTTGTTAAAATGAAATATTCTGTAATGGTTACCAGCAACAGGTGGGAAGGGAAATGTATTTACTGGGAGAGGATAGACATGTTAACTTGGATGATGGAGAATGAAATATACAACGAGAAGGGGTTGACACAGGAAAGATGAAGGGAGCAGAAGACACAAGGAGAAATGCTAGAGTTACAGTGAAGAGAGGCAAAAACTGTTATCTGATGGTACCCAGAAGGGACTGCAATCATTGCAGTAACATGATTATGTGTGGACTGATGATCTGTTCTGTAACCTTGACTCAATTCACATAAAATACTTTAAATTCTGGAACATATCATAAATGAGGATAATTACAGCAAGGGTGGAAACATACAGTATATTATAACTGGCTTTTAAAAAAATGAAGTATGTAAAATGAACTGAACTGTTGGCTATACAACATGGTTAGTTTGCAATTGACTACCTACACACTTAAGCAAAACTCCATCTATAATGCAAAGCTTATGCAGTCTATAAAGCCCCAAACGAATATACATGTGAACAATATTACAGAGAAGTGTGTAATAATCACTCTATGAAAAATTCTGGTCCTTTGTTTTAAAATTTGGGCTACTGCTGTTAGGCTGTTAAAGTGCCATTGTGTCATTTCCAACTCATACTGACTCCTGTATAGGGTTTCCATGGAGTAGCTGGTGGGTTTGTGGTTTGCAGCCCAGTGCTGATCCCACAGTACCACACCAGGACTCCAAAGCTGGGATTGCTGCTGCTGTTAGGAGTCATAGAGTCGGTACCAATTCATAGCAAAGCTATGCAAAACAGAATGAAACACTGCCCAGTTCTGGACCAACCTCACAATTATTGCTACACCTGAGCCCATTGCTGCTACCATCGTGCCAATCCATCTTGCTGGGGGTCTTCCTCCAATTCCAGGAAATGATTTCTAGGGACAACATGTCTGAAATATGAGAGATGAAGTTTGGTCATCCTGGCTTCCAAGGAGCCTTCTGGCTGTATTTCTTTCAACATTGATTTGGATAGGGTCCTACATTCCGCCATGCTCTTCTCTCTTGATGATCCTAGGGTTCTCTGTTCCTGGCATGTAAGAACAACTACTTCTCCCTTTTTGTTACAAAACTTCTACGTTTTCAGTTGTGACAGTTGCAGTTAGTCATGGTAACAATTACTCACTACTGAATCATAAAAATCTTATCCCCATCTCCTTTCATGAGACCTGTGTAGACAAGATGAAAACTATTCAGTGGGGATTCTACCTTCCCCCGCACACTCTGAAACTAAACTCCCTCTTGAAAATTTGTAACTCAGTCACTTTGTGTCTTTATAGCCCATTTTAAGTAGCCAATGTCTAAGTTGCCTGTCCCTATCCTAAGTTATATCTTCAAAACAAAACAAAGTATATCAACAAGCAAGCAAAAACTAGAGTCACATTTTTTTAAATTACAAAAAGCATATTCTATTAGGCACTTTTACTGCATTAAGACCTCAGTTTGAGGAGCAAGTGTGCCTGATCAAAGCCATGGTATTTTCAATCATCTCACATGCGTGGGAAAGTTGGACATCAAACTTTTTCAAAGAAAACTGAAAAGTACCATAGAATGCCAAAAGAGCAAACAAATCTTAGAAGTGCAACAAAAATGCTCCTTAGAAACAAGAATGGTGAGACTTTGCCTCTTGTTCTTTGGACATGTAGTCAAGAGGGACCAGTCCCTGGAGAAGGACACTATGCATGATAAAGACAGTCAGTGAAAAAGAGGAAGACCCCCAAGGAGATGTACTGGCATAGTGGCACCAGCACTGAGCTCAAACAGAGCAGTAATTGTGAGCAAGAAGAGCAGGGTCAGGCAGTGTTTCATTCTGCTGTGCACAGTGGTGCTATGAGTCAGAACCAACTTATCAGAAGCGACCAACAACAACATTTAGAGTAATGTAGGCTGTTGGTTTTGTATATATGCTCTTTATTATGTTGAGGAGTTTTCCTTCAATTCCTATTTTGTTAAGTGTTTTATCAGGAATGGATGTTGGATTTTGTCAAATGCCTTTTTTGCATCTATTGATATGAACATGTGATTCTTTTTTCTTATTTATATGGTGGATAACGTTGATCGTTTTTCTAATGTTGAACCATCCTTGCATCCCTGATATGAATCCCACTTGATCATGATGTATTATCTTTTTGATGTGTTGCTGAATTCTGTTGGCTAGGATTTTGTTGAGAATTTTTGCATCTATGTTTATGAGGAACATTGGTCTATAGTTTTCTTTCTTAGTAACGTCCTTCCCTGGTTTTGGTATGAGGGTTATACTTGCTTCATAAAATGTATTAGGAAGTTTTCCATCCTCCTCTATATTCTGGAATAATTTGAGTAGCACTGGTAACAGCTCTTCCCTGAATGTTTGGTAGAATTCACCTGTGAAGCCATCTGGGCCTAGGCTTTTTTTTGGTTGGGAGTCTTTTGATGACCTGATCAATTTCTTCTTTTGTTATGGGTCTGTTCAGGTTTTCTACTTCACTGTGTGTATAAGTTTAGGTCATGTTTATCTAAAAACGTATCCATCTCTTCTAAGTTTTCAAATTTGTTGGAGTACAACTCTTCATAATATTCTGTTATTATCCTTTTGATTTCCTTTGGTTCCATTGTGACATCACCCATGTGATTTCTAATGCATGTTATTTGTGTCTTCTCTTTTCTTTAGTTAGGTTTGCCAATGGTCTGTCAATTTTGTTAATTCTTTCAAAGAACCAGATTCTTGTCTTGTTGATTGTTTCCATAGTTTTTCTGTTTTCTATATCAATTATTTTTGCTCTAATCTTTATGATTTCTTTTCTTTTGGTGGCTGTGGGTTCCCTCTGTTGGTCTGTTTCTAATTGTTGTAGATGCCGTGTTAATGTGCTAATTTTAGTTCTTTCTTCTTTTTGGATGTGTACGTTTATTTCAATAATGGCATACACAAAAATCATGTGCATGTGATTTCATAGATTTACATGCAATATAAGTGACAAGAGTAACATAAAATACTAGAGAGGTTACACAACTGAAAGAGAATTATTGTATAGGAAATGTTACAATAGTAACAAAAACAGGACTGTAAAAAAACTAAGGACATATAATCACAATAGGAACTAAATAATGCAAAGAGGTGGAGCTGAAAAGGCAAGACATAGTTAAAATGAAATTTTAACAAGTATCCAATTAGTACAAAAGAAGACAGGAAAGGAAGAGAAACAAAAGGGAAAAATAGAAAACAACATCAAAAATGGTAGCTCTTCTTCCAGTCTTACCAGCAACTATAGTAAATGTAAACAGATTAATCATTCCAATTAAAATGTAGTAAAACAGGTGACAGGCCTATCCACACTGTCCTGAGTCCGGTAATATGCACTCTACAAGGTATTTACTTTAATTTTCAAGACACATGTTGCAAGTAAAAGGATGAGAAAGATGTACCTTGCAAATAGTAAGCTTAAGAAGCCACATTTCAGTAAGTATAACGTGGTTGTAGTAACACCAGATAAAATAGATTTCAATGTAAAGGTGCACATTCAAAGTTTTTTTTTTTTTTTAAACGAGCGTTAACATTAATCCATGTTAAAAGAGATCACCTATTGAGTAGACATAATCAACACAAGGAGGGCAAGTCAAAAAGCATTGCTACAGTCACTGAAATCATTATTAAACACCAAGTCTGAAGGATCAAGATCAAGACTGTAGGGGGGTAAGGGAGAAGAGCAGAGAGCGGGACCCTACCCAGAGAAGCAGTGATGCCTGAGACGGAAGCAAAGACGATGATGTGGAGAGATGGAGGTGTTGGGGGCTTTAGACACAGAAATGGAGAGGGGCTGTGTGCTCATGACCGGGGGGCAGGCTTGTAGTGTATATACCCTTTGGTTGTTTGATGCATGGAGGGGATTGTAACCATAGCAATGAAATGATACACGATAGGATGAATGTAAAATTAATGTTCTTCTATGTAAAATTAAAAAAAAAAAAAAAGACTGAATGGTCAGTGGGGGAAGGTTTCCCATCAAAATTCCCACAAGAGAGTCCTTACTACCCTTCTCAAAGAATGAGCAAGCTCAGTGTCATGAAAGAAAAAACAATTCCTCAGTGTAACTTTCCTGACCTTTTTCTGTCTCACGAATGTGGCTTTCTATTTTTTTGAACTTCTTCACAGTAAGTCCCATGATCGTCACAAGCCTACCTCTCTGAATTGAATTTACCTGGCCCAGCAGATCTCCTCAGAAGCTACTGCTTTGATGGAACCTAGCTCTCTGGATCATATGGGTAAATCTAAGAGTTACTCAGTCATATTGTTTACAGAAGGAGCTCTGGTAGCGTGGTGGTTATGAATCCGGCTGCTAACCTCAGGGTCAGCAATTCAAAACTACCAGCTGTTCTGCAGAGAAAGATGAGGCTTTCTGCTCCCATAAAGATTTACAGCCTCGGAAGCCCAGTACAGGGTCGCTGTGAGTCGGAACCGACTCCACGGCATATAACAACAACAATAACTGATTACAGAAAAATTACCTTGAGCTCTAATCTTGTTAAAAGACTAATGGAAACATCATCTCTTTGAGCTAGCTGATTTTCCTCCAATGGTTCTGGCGCTCACCGAGCCACAGTTTGCTGAGGACGAGAGGCTTAGAAAGATTTAAAATGCCAAACCATGTGAGATCCCAACTTCAGTAACTATCGCATCAATGGTAATGTTGAAGTCTTCTTCTACCAGGTTCTGGAATTCAACCACAGTTTATTCACTGGTCAAGACTGATGGTCTTCCCGCCTCTCCTTGGCTCATCCTGATCTTCCCTAAAATGTCTGATCCATCTAAAAACTATTATTTTATGTGTCTGCAGCTATCCATAGATTATAAAGATACATGTAAACATGTTTGGGGGGATAAACCTGTGTGCGTACAAACTAGAACCTTAGTAGCAATACTTTTGGACCGATCCTTAGGTCCTCAAGAAATAGCAGTATCTACTGACCATACCATTAAGGGGACTTACAAATGACGAACTAGATGATCTAGTTATTTATTGCAAATGTATGCTAAGTTCTCCTCAGCATTGGATTTTACTTGGACAAATATTTTTGAGCCTACATGTAATAGTAGCTACTAAGAATGCCAGAATGACTCTAACTCACAGAGGAGAAGAGGAACCAGATATTTCACCAGGAATTAAAAACAAAGAAAGATGAGTATATTGAATGTAAGCCAGGACTTACAAAGCAGAATATAGGGAATTTATTTAATACCATTCAATAAATTCAGATTCTTTGAAATTCTGCCATTTTATCTGAATAGAGAATAAGAAGGAATTGATGGAAGTTGTACTTGGATCGGTGTTTTCAAAACCGCCTATTTTAATGTCTCCCATTAACTTACATTTATGTCTATATACGCTGTTGTTGAGGTGTCTTTGAGTTGCTTTTTGACTCATAATGACTAGAGTAGTAGAGTAAATATAAAGCCTACATGGTTTTGTACATTGTAATTTGAGAACTTCAAAATACACAGAGCAAAAACTGAAGGAATTAAAAAATTTTAAAGACACATTTACCAAATAATTAGCAATTTTAACTCTCAATAGACTAACCTGATCAAGTAAAAAACTCAGTTAACAGCAAGTCTAAGAAATACTACAGTCACTGTATCTATTTAATATCTATATTTTATTACATTCAGCAACTCCAGAATATATGCTCTTTGGAAAGGCACACCGTAGTAGATTCATTAAGCAGCAATATGCTAGCATAAGAAATAATTCTAAGAACATTTCAAAAGATGATCTCAATCTTTGTTTGACCATAACATTTAAGTTAGAAAGCAATAAACACCCTTTTTCAAATTAAGCATACTTAATATTCTATGAGTCAAGTAAGAATTTTAATGGGAAACCATAAAAGAACATAAAAAGCAACTATAAAAAGCTTTTAGAAGACAATGTAAACTATCTTTGTGGCCTCAGCAGAGACAAAAGTTTAGTTCAAGGCAGAACACAATACTACTATAAAACAAAAACTGATACATTAAGACTTTATAAAAGCTTAACATATTTATAAAACAAATGTATCTGACAAGCTCTTGACTGGAGAATTTAGAAAAACCTCCAACTCAATAATAAGACAACTTAAATTTTAAAAGGCCAAAAGATCTGAACTTCACAAAGGAGGATTACCAATAAGTAAAATAAGACTCAATATTATCAGTCATAAGAAAAAGGCAAATTAAAATTACAATGTGATGCCACCAGAATGGCTAACATTATAAAAACGTTTATCATTTTAATCAACTATTAGCAAGGATGTAGAATAAATGAAATATTCACGTTACTGGTGAGAGCGCAAAATGGCACAAGCACTTTGGTAAACAGTTTGACAGTTTCATAAAAGGCCATACATTTAGTACACAACATAGCACCACCTCCTTTCCTAGGTGTTTCTTTACCCAAAAGAAAAAGAAACATGGCTACAAAAAAAAAAAATTCACAGCACCGCTATTCATACTAACTAAAATTATGATTATTATGAATATTCATCAACAGGAGAATGGATAAACAAACATGATATACTCATTTAACAAAATACTATAAGCAATAAAAACTACTTGGATAAATCTCAAAGGCGTTATGTGGAAAGAAAGAAACCAGGCACACTAAAATATATATTGAATGACTGTAGTTACATAAGAAGTTTCAGAACAAGAAAAGTCATTATGTGGTCAAAAAGCATCAGAAGAGTGACTGCTTCTGGGATAGGTGGCAATGGAAATAGCTCAGGGGCATAAGTGAACTTTCTGAGGTGGCAGACATGGCTGACACCTTAATAAGGATTTGGTTTACACAGATGTAAGCAATTTATTTAAACTTTCATGGTCTGAATATAAAGAACAGTTCCTAGGTAAAAAGAATCCAACAGACTCTGGATGCGGTTCAGGATTCCACCTATGGTCTTATGAAATGCAGAGGCTCCACAGGAAGCCTCCTTCACTGGCACATAGTAGCCCCATTTTAGGTATTCCAATTACTTATAAGCAGAAGATGGACTTACAAGCTTTCTATGGTGCTATTTCTGGCTATTCCTTTCTATTTTATAATGGTATGCCAGGGAAACCAAGATTCCTGTGGAGCCTCTGCTTTGCATAAGACCACAGGGGTATCCTGAACTCCATTCAGAATCTTTTGAGGTAGGAAACTTCCACTTGAAAGGACAAGTAGAATAGTCTGGAATGGCTGAAAGAACAGAATATACTTCTTAAAAGAAACCCTGACAGGAAAAATACAAAACAATATAGTAGTCTGCCTGATTACTACAAGAGCAAGCAAGTTGCTCACCCAGGAGGCATCAAGCCAAGTGGGTCAGGTCCCCTCAGGGCAAACCCCCTTCCAAGACTAAGACCCAATGGGAATACACGCTCTGATTGGCGACCACGTTCGTCACCGATAAGGGGAAGTGAGGGAAAAACAGCAATGAAGCTGCAAGCTAAGCCCTACAACGTTCAATAGACTCTTGTGAACCCGGGTGGAGACCTAGTTGGCCAGCAGTGTGGCAAGACCTGGGGACTCTTGAGCCCAGAGTCAGTGACATAGCCACAGAGGACTAGAGTGGAG
Organism: Chrysochloris asiatica; assembly: GCF_000296735.1. Classification (NCBI taxonomy): domain Eukaryota; kingdom Metazoa; phylum Chordata; class Mammalia; order Afrosoricida; family Chrysochloridae; genus Chrysochloris; species Chrysochloris asiatica. The sequence continues at coordinate 9,333,755 of NW_006408558.1, read as the reverse complement.
AGTGAAGCATCCAGCTGATAAGAAGAGAGGGCATAGGCATAAGAACATCAACACTTGCAGATAATACCCACTTATCCTGGCTTCAATGACTGGATGATCAGAGCTCAACTAGAAGAAAGAAGAGGAAAAAAAGAGTAATTTGATACAATTTGATGAACTTGACCTACACCTATGAATGCAGTAGCTCAAAAGAGGGAACAAATCTTTACAGCGAGGATCATTTATACCCCCTTAGTACATGGGTAGACAGGGATGGGCAACACAAAGGCAAGAAGTGACTGACTGGCTTACAAGCTTTCAAGAGGGAGCCTAGATCCAGAGGGCGCAAAGAAAGGTAGACTCTCCACTGAGTACTATCCAATCTGTCTGAGCAGGGATGATGAAAGGAGATGCAGATAAGTTTCTTGTGATACAATAGTGATTAACTGTTATCAGGACTGACCGTGAGGGTTGGAAATGTAAAGGTGGACATTTTGTAGCAAAAGGAGGGGAGTGATTGACTTTGCAGTCTAGGAGCAGAGGTCCCTGGGACCATCAAGGGAGAAGTATGGAGTGCGGGACCCTACCCATAGAAACAGTGACACCAGAGATGGAGGCAGAGACGATGACATGGACAGATGGAGCAGCTCAGGACTTTAGACCCAGAGACGAAAAGGGGCTGTGTGCTGACAACCAGGGGGGCAGGCTTGCACCCTTTGATTGGTTGATGATGTATGGAGGGGATTGTAACCATGGCCATGAAACGATATGATAGGATGAATGTAAAGCTAATGTTCTCCCATGTAAACTATTAATTCACAATAAAACATTAAAAAACAGAACAAAAATGGATAAAGGATACAACACCAAGGTGATTTCCACAAGAGAAAACCTAAATAGCCAAGAAATATATAAAACATGTCTTACCATGTCCTGGTGGGGCACTGCAAGATACTGTCCTGGACCACTAGATCAGTTTGAATGACACGGTTGGTGATTCAAACTCACCAACTGCTCCTTGGAAACCCTTTACAGGGTCACTATAAGTCAGAACCAACTAGACGGCACTTTACAACACCACCTATCTCCACAGCAAACAAGGCAACTGCAAAATAAATCTCCAATGCCGTATTAACTTACACTTACATTTTGGCAAAAACTTAATAGTAAAATGAAGCACTGGAGTAAGGATAAAAAGGATAAAGACAGAGTGGAACGATCCTAGGAAGTGTTTAACTGTAAAGTGCACAGAAGAGCTTTTAGGCAACTACTAATAAATTTGAAGATTTGTATCATCCCCAATAATCCAAGTTTGATTACTAGATAATAAATATCCTAGAGAAAGTATCACACATGTCCATCAGGGGAAGTAAATTAACATTAACTTTAGAACAAAAAACAGGAATCAAGGCCAAATGCACACTAAGAATTAAATAGATTAATTTTGGTAAATCTTCATACTGTTGAGATATATATCACAGTGAAGTAAAATAATCGATACTTAAGTGAAAAGGGCAAGTGATAATACATGCAGCATTGATCCATTCATGTACCAGTTTAAGAAACAGACAAAACTAATCTATACAGTAATCCAAAGGTCATATTAATCTCCCGGGCTTCAAACTGGTTCAGTCATGCCTGACACAGCAAAATTAGAACAGACCCAACTTTGGAAACTGTGGGTGTACCAGAACAATAACTGGACTGGTTACAGGGATGGGAGACTTGGAAAAGGAATAGTAGGCCCTTCGAGGAGGTTGATTTTAGAGACAGGTTATTGCCAGGACTGCGGAGAGTGACACACTCAAAGTGGTGTCTTCTCTAGGAGGGAGGCTAATTTGTTTCCATTCTAATACAGCCACATTTTACAAATCCGGGTCTGTACCAATTTCGTTTTGTCAGCCACAACTATACTTGGAAGAACCAATTTAACGTCTTGACAATTTCTAATAATTCTTCTATAATGAATTATGACTTTATGATAACCATGGAACTACTTTGTTAGGTATTATGGATTAGAAGTCTGGTAATAAAACACAAGCATACAGACATTCTGCAGGTATAGTTTCAATAGCAGATTATTCCTGTGCTGGGTCTCCCCAGACACCGACCCACAGCTCCCCTCACCCCACCCCTTCAGCATCACAATAAAGACTGTAAAAAACTTCTAGAGTATTAAATATATAACCCTACCTCTTTCTCTAGAGGTTTAGATGCAACAAAGCGCGTTCTCTCTCGTCTCATCTTGCCGCCTCCGCTACTCACTCCAGAAGATAATCCATTGGCGGCAGGCGTACTGAAATTTGGGTATGAAAAACCACTAGGTAAAGAAACAGAAAGCAATTGATACATTACTATGTAGTCCATAACTAAACTGTTCTCAAATAATTAAACGTACAGGTAAATGTGATTTAGAAAACAAATTACTCTTTGGTGTTTAAAGAGATTCTCTCTTCGATTCTTCGTGATTTTCAAACAGGTAAATGTAAATCAAACACGGACCTTAGCAGATCTACATATGAGGATGTGAAGCTGTATGCGAAATAGCATTACCTTTCTCCCTGCTCTCTGTTTTGTCCTGATGTCATAGATTTTTCACATCCAGTCTAGAAAAAAGCATATACATTTACAAGGTAAGTTTATTTTCTCTATTTTAATAGCAAATGTTACACCTATAAATTTAATATTTGGATCCAGGAGTTCATGATTCTTTTATGACTCCTGAATTTGAAACCGTACCCAAGAGTTATAGTACAATTGTATACATCTCACTGAACTCAACTGCCTTTTAAACAAAATGGTAGCATACAGATCAAATACACCTAACAGCCATAAAACTATTTTTACTTGTATGTCACTGTGGTGTATAAATTGTACAAATACATAACTATATAATTTTTGAAATGATTCTCTGCAACTTAAAAGCCTCTTCATTAAAGAGGAACTAGAAATGGCTGGATGATTAGAACTCAACTAGAGGAAGAATGAAGAAGAGAAAGAAAAAAGTAATCCATTACAATGTGATGAACTTGACCTTATACTCATTGATGTAATAGCTGAACTTGACCTATACTCATTGAAGTAATAGGTCAAAAGAGGGAACAAATCTTTACAGTGAGGGTCATTCCCACCCCCTCGGTACATAGGGTTGACAGGGATGGGCAACTTAAGACACTGGCTATCCAAAATGAGAGGCGGGTGGGGGCGGGCACTACAAATGTACCAAGTGATTGGTTTACAAGCTTTCAAGAGGGAGCCTAGTTTCAAAGGGTGCAGGGGAAGTAGAATCTTCACTGAGTGGTTTCCAACCTGTCTAGATGGGGCTGGTGAAAGTAGCTAGGGATAACACTCTTGTGGTTCAACAGTGAATAATTGCTATTAAGACTGACTGTGTGTGTTGCAAATGTAAAGGTAGACACTGTGTAACAAAAGGAGGGCAGTGGTTAGTCTTGAAGTCCAGGAGCAGAGAACCATGGGACCATCAGGGGAGAAGAGTGGAGTGCGGGACCCTATCCAGAAAAACAGTGACACCATAGATGGAGGCAGAGACAATTATGTGGAGAGATGGAGGAGCTGGGGACTGTAGACTCAGGGAGGGAGAGGGCTGTGTGCTGACGGCCAGGGGGCAGGCTTGTGGTGTGTACTTTTGGTTGTTTGAATGATTACATATTCCCGAATGTTTCGCTGTATAGCCAGAAAAGAAAAGAAAAAAAAAAAGAGGAAATAGAAGCAAATATTGTTGAATGATGATGCATGGAGGAGATTGTAATCACTGCAATGAAAAGAAATATGTAAAGCTGATGTTCGCCCATCATGATAGTAAACTATCATTCAATTCACAATAAAAACTTAATAAAAAAGAAATAGCTTGTTTCCTCAGTGCACTGAGTTGATGGGAACAGGTGATTTAGACATTGGCTATCAAAAATGGGGGGGGGGCTATAAAGGCACAAAGTGTCTGGCTTACAAGCTCTCATGGGTATACTTCATTTCAGACTGAGGTGGGTAAGGTAGATTACCCACTAAATAGTTTTCCTCTTTTCCACACGGATCTGGTGAAAAGGGGTGGGGGATAATGGTGATAGGATTTTATGGTTCAATTGTGAGTAACTGTTAGCAGGATTCATTGTCATCATCACAACTATAACTGAAGAAGATGTATAACTAAAAGAGGGAAGTAGTTCATCTTTCATTACAGAAACAGACAATCTCAGGACCATCAAGAAGGAAGAGCATGAGTGGAACATGAGGTCCCTACCTAGAAAAGTGCTGACAGCAGAACCAAACGCAGAGGTTGATGGCATGGAGAAAAAGAGCCGCTACAGGCTCTAGGCCCATGAACCGGAGGCTGACATTCAGAATACACCCTGTGGGCATTGACATTAACCTATATTTTTTTGTTTTGCTTTATTCATTTGTGAAATATAAGATGTAAAAGGAAAGGCACAGGTAAGAAGCAGGATAACTGTTGCTGCAGGGAGGGGATTGTAATCATTGAGATGAAACAAAATATAATTTGTTGAACATAAAACTAATGATCTTGTCTGTTAGCAAAGTAAATAATTTGATAACCACAAAGCTGATGATCTTGTCCACTTACTTTCACTCAATTCACAATAAATAATAAATAAAAACATTTAAAAAAAAAAAAAAGGGAACTAGAAGTCATCAATAGGAGACCAAATAGCCGAAGTCTGTTGTTGCTGAGTGCCATGGAGTCAAGTTCTAATTCAGAGCGACCCTGTATAGGGTTTCCAAGGCTGTAATTTTTTCAGGAGCAGAAAGCATCATCTTTCTCCCCCAGAGCGACTGGTGAGTTTGAATTGCCAACCTTGAGACACACAGTCCAGTGCCTATCCTACAGGGCTGCCGACCTCCCTGGTCAAAAATTACTCTACAGCAAAGATGAGAAGGTAAGACAGGAAGGAAAACAGAGTACCAGCAAGTGTCACAAAACGCTAACTGGTGAATCAAAATTAAAAAGGACACAGGAAATCACTGTTTGCAAATTTAAAAATTTTCAAGAAACTGGGTTGCCATAACCAACAACTAACTTTAAATATAAAATATAATCATTAGATACTATGAAAAATCTCCACTGGATAGTTTTTCTCTTTTCCAGATGGGATGATGGTGACAGGATTTTATAATTCAATTATAAATAATTGTTAGCAGGATTAACTGTGATTATCATGACTCTAATTGTAGAAGATGTGCACCTAAAAGGGGGAAATAATCTTTCATTTCAGGAGCAGACAATCCCAGGACCATCAAGAAAGAAGAGCTATGTGCTAGATCCCCACCTAAAAACGCAGTGATGGCAGAGATGGAGGCGTGGAGAGACAGAACAGCAGTGGCGTATACAGGCCCATGGGCTGAGTAAGGCTGTGTGCCGGTGGGTAAGAGGCTGGCTTGCAGAATGTGCCGTTGGACATTTTAAAGGAATATATGTTTTCTGTTTTGTATGTGTACAAATATTTTTGCTTTGTTCATTTGTGAAATATAAGATGTAAATGGGCAGCCACAGGGAGGAAGTAGGATGACTGTTGTTGCAGGGAGGGGACTGTAATCATAAGATGAAACAAAGTGTATAATTTGGTGAATATAAAGCTGATGGTCTTAAGTGCAAACCACCCAATTCACAATAAAGAGTTGATAAAACAAGGAAACAGACAAAGCCCAGATGTTCTTGTTGTTAAGTGCTATGGAGTTGGTTCCAACTCATAGCGACCCTGTGCAGGTAGGGTTCTCAAGCAGTGCCTGTTGAGTTTGAACCAGTGAGTGTCAACAGCTGCCCTTGCAGTTCAAACCAAACTTACAGTCCAGCACATTATCCAGGACCCCAACATAGAAAGTAGGACATTTAAAATAAGACAACTGGCCTAATTCCATTCCTATGTTTATACCATGTGAGAGAAATGAAAGCGTATCTGAACACATATAAATATCCAAAGTAGCATTCTATAGTCAAAGAATGAATGAAAACAATGATATGGATCTTTACTGGACGAATGGCTTAACATAATGTGGTCCATTCCCACAAGAGAACATTACCCATCAGTAAAACCCAATGAAGCACTGGTACATGTTACAATAGGAATGAACCGTGAAAATACCAAGTATAGAACAGAATTTCATATTCTCATGAAATCTAGACATTCTGGAGCCATGGGAGGCTGGATGAACCCCAAAACTACTATCCCAAAATAATCTTTAAACCAAAAGTATCTCTAAATACTTCTTAAAACCAAACAATAATCTAGTTTACCTGATAAAAAATGTCTACCTTGAGTACTATGCTCTTTTAAGAACTGTCTCTATGGGATCAAATGGGCAGCAGCAAATGGAAAGACGGGATGCAGAACCTTAGTGGATAGTGAGTTTATGCTTATGGGGGAGGAAGAACCCAGAAAATAGAATGATTATAAAACTCAATGAATATAATCAATGTCACTGAATTATACATTTGAAAGGTGCTGAAGTGGCATATAGTTAGCTGTGTATAGTCTCAGTAACAACAAAATCCATTACACTAAGTAAAAGGAATCTAGCCACTAAAGGCCATACATTGTGATTCCATTTATATCAAATGTTCAGAACAGGGAATTAAGTACCATCAAGTGGGTTCCAAATCATAGTGAATCACAATAGGGGACTTTAGGATAAGCACTGGACTGTGAACCACCAACGTCAGTGCTTCAAGCTCACCAACTGCTCTGCAGGGAAAAAAAAGAGGCTTTCTGCTCCCACCAAGATTTATAGTCTCAGAAACCCTGTAAGGGTCCCTTGTGTTGGAACCAACTTGAAGGCACTGAACAACAACAGGTGTTTGGAGAGGGGGAAAAGAGAAGGAAAAGAAGTGACTGGGTTTGTTGTTGTTTTGGGGGAAGGTGGTGATGAAAATGTTCTAAAAATTATGTTGGTAATGGTTGCATAACTCTGAATATAAAAAATCCACTTAAACCAGTTGAATGTTAATCTTACGCCAAGTAGTGGAGGAGGGCAAAAAACCACCCGCATGGTATCTTCAGACAGTTCAACAGCAAACAAAACACACAGACAAAAGAAGTCTGGCAAAATTATTTGCCCCAGAATACAAGTATGTAACTGTTTAACTAGGTTAATATTAATTTAGAATTTGATCAACTTTCTGTTATTCTAAAGGCATACCAATACAAAATCAAAGCAACCAACTCACTAACTGTATGCTTCACCCAGTGAGGCCTGACTGCAATGACAGACTACCAGTACTATATATTTTTTATTTTATTCATTTTAATCACTAAAGACTCTGGTGAAAAGAAAACATATACTCACACTGTGCTTTTTGTCTATTCTTTGATTAGTCTTCCTCAATTCACCAGATGGGGTAAGAGATGGCTTAAAATAAATACTTCGATTAGTTGCTATGGAAACTGGTTTGGGGGTCATGAGTCGCTGAACAGGAGGATACTATAAGCAGAAATCAAAGAGAAACTTTTATTATTTAGATGAACACTGGACTACAAACCAAAGGCTGGTGGTTCAAACTCACCAGCTGCTCCTCAGAAACGAGTCAAAACCAACTCAACAGTACTTGTTGTTGTTGTTAAGTACTGTGGAGTCGGTTCCGACTCATAGTGACCCTGCACAGGAGCAAAACACCTCATCTTTCTCCTGCGGAACCGCTGGTAGTTTCGAACTGCTGACCTTGAGGTTAGTACCCCAATTCGTAACCACTACGCTACCAGAGCTCCTATAGACACAAACAAATGATGAGAGAAAAGGCAAGCTCTAAGAGCCATGGGCATATATCAGGTGGTGCTGTGGGTTAATAATGCAGGTTTGACCTGCATGGTCAGCAGTTCAAGTTCACCAGCCACTCCTCAGAAACCCCATAAGGGGTTGTTATGCATTAGAACCAACTCAACAGCACTTAGCAACAACAAGAACGTGTAATTCTAAGAATCCTGGTATGGCGCTGTAGGATAAGCACTGAACTGCAAGGTCAGTTTAAACTATAAGGTTGGCAGTTCAAACTTACCAGCCACTTCTTAGAAACCCTATACAGGGTCACTATATGAGTTGGAGCCAACTTGATGACACTTAACAAGAGCAACAATATAATTCTATTTAAAATAATTTCAAAGATAATTAAGTATGTTTTCCAAACATAATACTTCTCATACACACATGAAAACATACACAAGATGGAATTATATTCAAAACAGCTTTACAACACCAGAGATGGAGGCAGAGATGAGGACATGGAGACAGAAAGAGCTGCTGAGGACTACTAGATTCATGGGAAGAGAAAGGCTGTGTTGCTGGCCGTCAGGAGGCAGGCTTGCAGAATGTGTCCCTTGGTTGTTTAAATGATTATATATTCCTGACTGTTTTTGTGTACATCGCCCCGCCCCCTCAAAAAAAAAAAAAGAGGGAATAGAAAAAATACTGTTTAATGATTTAGAGAAAGGCTGTGTTGCTGGCCGTCAGGAGGCAGGCTTGCAGAATGTGTCCCTTGGTTGTTTAAATGATTATATATTCCTGACTGTTTTTGTGTACATCGCCCCGCCCCCTCAAAAAAAAAAAAGAGGGAATAGAAAAAATACTGTTTAATGATTTAAAAAAAAAAAAAAAAAATCCCAAATATAAGCTTTTAATTGTAAATGTTAACTGAAATTGATGTTATCACATTTGCCCCACATTACTATCTCAATTTTCTTCGACTGCAAATTAAAATATTATAAGCTACTTATGAAAATACTTAATTCCAAAAAATGTTAGCCAATCTCCCTCCCACTGGTTATTTAAAAAAATTTTTAAAGGCTTAAAAGTTAGATGTAATTGGTAAAAACTAGTAAGACACCCAGATTATGGCACAAACTGGCTTCATTATCTAAGTATACAATTGTTTTGTCAATGGTTTCTTGCTACACTAAAACATATAAAAACCCTGTAGGAGAGAGAGGACTAAAGCCAAGGGTTTCTCTTCTGTCCAAAGATTGTTAACACTATGAATAGAGTCTTTTCAGTAAGAAACAGCTGTGAACAGCACTGGCTTCCAGGGCAAAACTCTTTGTATAAGTTATTAACTCTTCCCTAATCCTTATGCCAAGTGTGACCCTAACGTCAATGATTGTGCAGATTACATCCGTGAAACATGAACTACAGTATCGCAATCTAGCCTTTATGTCTCCTAACACTTACTAATAAATTTTATTGATAACTATTGTTGTTAAGTGCCATCATAGCAACCCTGCACAGTGTTTCTGAGGAGCAGCTGGTGGGTCTGAATGCTGACCTTGTAGTTCACAGTCCAGTGCTGATCCTACTGCACCACATCATGAATCCATTGATACTATGTTGTTGTTAAGGGCCGTCAAGTTGCTTTCGACTCATAGCAATCCTATATCGTTTCTAAGGCACAGGTGGTGGGTTTGAACCATCAACCTTGTAGTTAACACTCCAGGGCTGGTCCTACAGCTCCATAGCAGGAGTCAGTTCCCCAAATTATTCACAGGATAAATGATTTTAATCAATTACTTCTCGGGCATTTGGTATTGCCACAGAGGCTTTTATAAGTGAGCATGTGGAAACGTGTTTCCTAAAGGACGCTTTCTTGTTGGTTAAGTGCCATCAAATCAGTGCCAGCTCAAAGCAACCCTGTGTAGGGTTTCCGAGGAACAGTGTGTGAGTTTAAATCACCGACCTTGTGGGCTAGCAATGCAGTGCTTACCCTAGAGTGCCACACGGAACTCCAAAGGAGACTTACCAAGACACAAATGTCTCAAAAAAGACACTTCTTTAACCCTAATTATCAAGCATTTCACTTTACTTTTTCTTACATAACCTCCAAGTCTAATTTTAACCCAATAAAAAACATACTCAAGTGCATCAAGATATAACCACATTACATTATTTATTAAACTCAATGTCTTAAAACAGCATTTTTGGCTGACTGAACAGAACACCTTCTATAAGAAATTATATTACATACGTTTGACATATATTGGTTAAATGAGGAAAGTTTACAAAGATAACTGTGTTCAGTAATGACATTAATTCACTAAACTTCTAATTACTAAGCACTTCAAAGCTTCATGTCCTCCTGTTTTTACTTATCAAAAGACTGTCACGCCTTAGACAGGCAGCGTCCCTTAAACAAACAATAAGGAGGATTCGGATGCAGACCGTGCAGACCCGGTCAGGAGGCCAAGCCCCTGTGGGCCCAAGCGTTGTTGACCATCCAAACCATAGGCTCTGAGGATCAGACTTTAGCTACCTAGTAGACATAGCAAACTGTCCCTCATCTGATTATTCAGTAATGCTTGTTAGTAATCTCATACATGAGCCCTGGATATCCACAGACAAATGTAAAAACCTTCCCTAAAAGCCGAGACTGTAAATTCCAAAAAGGCAAGTCCCACCCCCATCCAAAAAAAAAAAGCTAAAGAGGATAGAAACACTGTTAACTGATGATATATGGAGGGGATAATAATCAATGTAATGAAACAAGCTATATGAATGGTTGAATGTGAAGCTGATGATGTGCCCTGTAAACTTTCACTCAATCCAAAATAAAAACATTTAAAAAAAAAAAAAAAAAAAAAGACTGTCAACATGCCAAAAACAGGCACGCCAAGTAATCAAAAAGCACTGGGCATCTACTACTTATACAGCATCTTGGTGAGGTTACAAAATCCACAGGAAAAACCATCTTACTTTCAAGCACGTACAGTAATGACTACCAACGAATTCAAATCTGTACATTGGATCAACTGAAAAGAAACAAAGTGAACTGCTGACACTTTAAATAAATACTAAAGTCATCCTTACCTTTTCTCTTTTGGCTTGATAATCTGAAATATCTACTCCACTCCTATGAAGAGGCTAAAATAAATAAAAATACTATTAGGAGTCCATGGAAACCAGTAAATGATGGCTCATATGGATTAAAAAAAAAAAAAATGTACTAAGAGTCAACTTACAGAATCCAAAGGTGAAGAAACAGACGGAATTCTTTTTGCATCCTATTAATGTTGAAATAATTAATTAAAAATTTTCACTAAACTCAAAGGTTAATTTGTTACAATTTGTTACACTCCTGTATTTAATCATAATTTTAAATTTTACCGCTAGAGGACTTGACATCTTCTCTAAAGATTGTAATATTCGCCGGGCTGTTGAGCTAGTCACACCGTAAGATTGTGCAGTGAGTTGCTTGGCTTTCATTTGCCTTCTGACTGGGGCCTGTAAAGCAAACTCTATATTATTTCTTGAAATGTAAAATCTAAAGCACACATTTCATGCAGTGAGAAATTACCCAACAGAATGGATATCCAATGTTAATGATGAGTTATCTCTGGGGCAATGCCATTAAACATTTTTCCTTACGGCTCTCTTGAATATCCAATTCCACTCCTGCTAAACTATTTTTATAAACATCAAAAAGTGGTAAGAAAGTTTACCACTCTAAGATCAGTTAGCTCTGTTAAATGGGTAAAACAAGGTTTTGGCCAAAAAACAGGCTTGCCTTAACCCATGTACCCTAACAGTTAAATGAAAACAAGCACTACATTATCATAAATATTATATAATTTTGATTATAGTATATACCAACATACCTAAACAAACATGTTTACTACTACTAATGCCCCCCCAACAAATTTTTATATAATAAAAACATTTTTAAATACTTGGACTATTCTTAATAAATGAGGGTTCAAATGTCTTAAAACTGGGGTGAGAGAAACAACTTAAACTTCTTTTCTCAAGACTGTATAACATTTAGATAATCAAGTGACTACCACAAGATAATCTGGCGGAACAATTTCCACTCTATATAGCAACGACTAATATGTAAAGGTGTGGCACTGCAAGATAATGTGCTGAACGGAAAGGGAAGTATGACAACAACAACATATGACACAAGATATACTATCACATAGTCCTGGTGTGGTGCTGTGTGATAACACACTGGACCACAAGGTGGGTTTGAAGTTCAAGGTCGGCAGTTCAAATTCACCAGCCGCTCCTCGGAAACCCTATACAGGGTCACTATGAGTAGGAACCAACTAAACAGCACTTAACAACAATAATACTATCACTGGAGTCCTGGCGTGGCACTGTGGGTTAATGTGCTGGACTGCAAGGTTGGTTTGAAATGCAAAGATGTCAGTGGGTCAAGCTCACTAACCACTGCTCAGAAACTCTATACAGGGTCGCTATGAGTTGGAATCAACTCAACAGCATTTAACAACATACCATCATAAAGTTAACTTAGTTTTTAGAAAGGGCTCATATCTGAAAAACTGAATCATAACAATGTTTATCTAATTCATTATCCTCACAGTAGGTACAAGATTATACACAAGTTTTCTTAATATATTGATATTCCCTTAGGGATTGCTGCTCGGCCTGGAGGCTTTGAAGATTTTGGCAAACATGAGGCACCATTAAAATATCCTCCAGAAAAGGAGCACATATGGATCGTGGGACCCTATTCAGAGAAGCAGCAACACCTGAGATGGAGGAGGAGGTGAGGACATGGAAAGATAGAGCAAATGTAGACTCTAGACTCATGGAAAGAGAAAGGCTATGTGTTGGTGGCCAGGAAGCAGGCTTGCAGAATGTGCCCTTTGTTTTTATTTCAATGATTACATATTCTTAAATGTTTTTGTATACAAACCCCCAACCCCAGTCCTCCCCACCCCAAAAAAAACCCCAAAAATAAAAGCAAATACTGTTGAATAATGATGCATAGGAGATTTTAATCATTACAGTCAAATGATGAGTGCATAACTAATGTTCTCCCGTGTACACTATCACTTAAGTCACAATAAAAAGTTTTTTAAAAATCTTCCAGAAAAAATATGTTTGTCTTATCAATGGATTCTGCCAGTCTCTCAGGGTCTGAGTTCACAAATCAATAAAATGGAACATATTTAGAGATTTTTAAAATATGCCTACTAATTCTAACCTCTTTAGGGGGAAAAGAAAAAAAAGCAAATAGGCTTCCAAATAATTATAATTGACAATTGGGATGTAGTCTGTATGGAGAATGATTCTAAGGGTTCATCAAGACTGAGCAATTAAGAGTATATGATCCTATGAGTAACAGAGGAGGAAGCAGAAGAAACATACAGATGTAGACTAGTCTATCAATCACAGGAATGTGCCATTTTCTCTTCATCCAACTTGTTGAACTACTTTGTTACCTGATCTAGCTTAAGTTTCAGAAAAACCTCCTTTGCTTTTTTATAATAAAATTACCCTTCATAAAAACAGAGAAAAATTCCCCACAATTTCTGTCAATTAAAGTCTCTAAATAGGTAAGCAAGAACTCTAAAGCAAAGATCAATCTTCAAATCTTGTTTGTCGTGTCCATCTTAACACAGATTTCCCTTTTTGAAAGCCTACTTAAAAGATTACTCCTTCTTTAAAATGTCAACTTCTGTACTGTAAAAGAAAAGCACCATAACAATTTACACACACACACTCCACCCACAAATATGACCTCAAGAAACTCTTGGGACAAAGCATAGAATGGTACAGTTTATTCTGAATTTTTAAAAAGTAAATAAATTTTCAATTGTTTTTAATCAAAACTCACACTCCAAAGGAAAACTTCCCTATAAATAATGTTAGTTCAGTTAAGAAACCAGGAGAAAAGTGATTAGTCACCACATAGCTTAGGAGAGAAACACTCACAGCCCGTGCTCATGGACTGGAAGACTCAGTTTTGCTAAGATGTCCATCTCCCCAACTTGACCTTTAGAATCAAATGCAATCCCAATCAGAATCCCAGAAGACTTTGTAAAAATCGACATGCTGATTCTAAAATGTCAAGGAAAAGTATAGGACCTAGAAAGTCAAAACAAGCTTGAAAAGAGAAGAATAAAATTCAAAGACTCACATTACCTGATTCAAGACTTACTATATAAAACTACAGTAATCAAACCAGTGCAACCCTGGCAAAAAAAAAAAAAATGAGCACGTAGATCAATGGAAAAAGAACAGAAAGTCCACATGCATGATTACTGATTTTCAACAAAGGTGCAAAGGTAATTCAATGGAAAAAGAATGGTGTTTTCAAATAAAAGTTACTAGAACATGTACATGAAACAAAAAAGAACTTTGATCCACATGTCATAACACATTTTTAAAAAAATTATCTCAAAATGAATGAATCAGAGACCTAAATTTAAATCTACAACTATAAAAGTTCTAGGAAAAAATCTGTGGTCAGGGTCTAGGTAAAGATGTCTTATATATGACACCAAAATCATAAACCATTAAAGAAATAAAGAGTGAAACGAAACACAGCATATTAGATGTCATCAAAAGTAACAACTTTTGCTAAGAAAATGAAAAGACAAGTAAGAGAATGGGAGGAAATATTTGCTAAACTAATAAAAGATCTACACACCTTGATTACAAAATTCTCCAAATTCATTACTAAGAAAATGACCTAATTAAAGAACGGGCAAAAGGTTTGAACAGGCATTCAACCAAAAAAGAACCCTTTTTGCGGCAATAAAAATCCAAAAAAGATACTCAATTATTCTTAAGAAAATGCAAACTAAAACCCTAAGTTGGCGTTAACACTACATGCCTAGCAGAATAACTAAAAGAAAAATGAATGAAAATCAATACACTGACAGCATCAACTGCTAGTCAGGATGCAGAGCAACTGACATCCTCTTACATTACTGGTGAGAATGCAGAATCAACCACTCTGGAACTCAATTTGCCATTTTCTATACAGTTAAATGTACACTTACCATGTAGCCTAACAATCCAACTCCTAGGCCTTTACCCAAGAGAAATAAAAATTCACGTTCTCTATACAAAATGTTCACAGCAGCTGTATTCATAACTGCCAAAAATGAGAAACAACCCAGGTGCCCTCTCGCAGGTGAATGGATTACAAACTGCATTACAGCCATACTACTGAACCCTGAAAATGAACTACAGACATATGCAAAAACCTAGACTTACACTAAGTGAGTAAGACTCAAAAAGCTATATACTATATGATTACATTTGATATTCTGGAAAAAGTCAAGACTAGCAGAAAAGAAAACACCAGCAGTTTCTAGAGGGTAGAGGCAACAAGACAAGTTTGTAACATACAACTTTATCGGGGTAATGGAAACACTCGTTCAGTAACAACATTGTTTGTATCAAAACACACTCCAAAGGAAAACTTCCCTATAAATAATGCTAATTCAGTTAAGACACCAGGAGAAAAGTGATTAGTCACTACATTATCTTAGGAGAGAAACACAGTCACACACAATAATCTATTGAACAAAATGTTCACTTGTGTCTAATGTAACATTCACACAGTCCTTAAATGAAGTCATTTGTAAAACACAGTTCTATCACCTTATCAAAGGAGCTCTGGTAGCATAGTGGTTACGAATCGGGCTGCGAACCTTAAGGTCAGCGGTTCGAAACTACGAGCTGCTCCATGAGGCTTTCTACTCCCGTAAAGATTTACACCCTCGGAAACCCTGTACAGGGTTGCTATGGGTCGGAACCGACTCGACGGCACTTAACAACAACATCACCTTATCAAAGGAAAAAAGAAATGAACCAAAACTCTTTATTACTTTGAATGTCAACATCCATTTATCCTTTCCCTACGTAGAACAAGTTACCAAGTCTTCTATTCAAACCAACCTGATAGGGTGTATTTCGTAGTTTAGACTGTCTTGCAGCAGCTGCTGCCCCACCATATGTTGTTTTTCCAGGATAAAAAGGAGAATCTCCAAGCTGACTTGTTTTAAGGATTGAAGAATTCCCAAGAGACTGCATAGAAACACAATGATAAATTATGAGTAACAAACAAAACAAATGCAATGAAGTCCAACTCTTTAATACTCACAGGGGAAAGTGCTCCAAAGGCAGACAAGTTGAATGCTGGTTTTTTTGAGCTGGTGGCAGTGTGTTGTGAGAGTGAATGGGAACGTTCGGTCTCTGGAGACCATAGAGGTGGCACAGAAGTATTCTTTGAAACAGCTATATCTGAAACAAAAAATAGGAAATGCATAGTAATAGTTCTAATTACAAGTCCTACAGTTCTATAAATTTATATTTTATTATAAATAGAAAACTGAAATTACAACGGCATAAAATAATTCATTCCATGAAATTTAATTTTACTAACAACGTTATTTACTACAAATGTCAAGTATACCTTTATCAGAAGCTCTTGATGAAAAACCACTGGTAGTTGAGATGTTATCATCATCGTGCTGAGAGGTAGAATCTTTTATTTCCTTTACAAGGGAAAATCCAGAACTGCCTATTGGGAATGCCGAGGAGGTGGATGGCTGACAGTGCAATGCAGGGGAGTCCAACACAGAGAAATTCAGATGGCTCCGATGAAGAGAAGGTCTTGTTAATACATCTGGATAGTTTGAAGCAGTACTAGTTGTTGAGGGTTCTTAAAAGAAAAGAATTGCTATGAATATAAACTTAGAAAAACCTACATATACACTATCACAACAAAATGGTCTCTAAGAAAACAGGAGCCCTATGGCCCAAGCATTGGTTGGACTGTTAACCACAAGGTTAACAGTTCAAATCCATCCCCTCTGCTGGGTAATGAAGCAGCTGACTGCTCTTGTAAGTATTTGTAGTCTTGGGAAACTGTGAGTAAGGTTGCTATGAGTTGGAATGAACAACAGAGGTGGCTTTACATAACCTATGACCAAAATGTATTTCAGTGATGACACACAACTTCTAAAACGTCTGGTGATAAAATATAAAATTTGCAAACTCAGAACAGACGACTTCCTCCAGAACCAATCATGACTGTTATTTGTATGTCCTTCCAGATAATTTATATTTATAAGCATGCATTTCCCCTAAAATATAACCAGGGCATGTACTGTTGTGTGATTTTTTACTTACAATATAATTTTGTCTCTATCATAGAGTATTCCCTATAAAGACTACATTGTATTTCATATGAATCTACTATATTAAATTATTTCTCCAATACTCCATTCTTATTGTCATTGCTCTTTCTTAAAAGCTATGAGCTGATTCTGACTCACAGTGACCCTATATACAATAGAATAAAACACTCCCTAGAGCTGTTCTGGTTTGGCACTGTAGGTTAATTCGTCAGACTGCAAAGCCATTTGAACTTCAAGGTTGGTAATTCAAGCTCATAGGCCGCTCCTTGGAAATCTTAATAGAGGGTCACTATGGGTTGGAATTGACTCGACGGCACTTAACAACAACAAACCTGTACCAGAGTCCTGGTGTGGTACTGTGGGCTGATGCGCTAGACTGTAAGAAGGCGCTAGTCGGTTTGATATGCAAGATCAGCAGTTTAAGCTTACCAGTCACTCCTCAGAAATGCTATACAGGGTCAGTATGGGTCAGAACCAACGCGACAGCACTTAACAACAATAACCCTGCATCATCTTCACACTTGTAATTTTGTGCCAATCCATTTAGTTTAGGGTTTTCCTCTTTTCTATCAAAATTACATGTACTTCTATTTCCACATTTGTCAGAGTATTCTTCAGAGTCCTGGTATGGCACTATAGGATATCCATGGGACTGCTAACCACAACGTCAGCAGTTCAAATCCACCAGACACTCCTCAGAAACCCTATAAAAAGGGTCACTATGAGTCAGAAGTGACTCAGCAAGGAACAACAAAACTTTTCTTTCAGGAGCCCAGATGATGCTGTACGTCAAGTAGTGTTGTTCTTAAGTGCCATGGAGTAGGCTCTGACTCACAGCAACCCTGTATAGATTTTCTGAGGAGTGATTGGTAAATTTGAACCACTGACCTTGTGGGTGAAAACAACCTTTCAGTCCAGTGCATTATCCTACAGTGCCACATCAGGGCTCCTGGAAGCCTGAACTTCAGAGGAAAGGAAAGAGCATGATTGCTGAAAAGAGAAGCTGAGCAAGGACAGCAAGAGAGGGAACTGACTCATGAACTGCAAGCCAGATATGGTGTAACCATCCCGACTTTTGTAAGCAGCTTTGGCAACAGAAGGTGGCCTGGCAGAGCAGATTTATTAAGAGACAGAAAAAGTAAGGTTCCTCCTTTTCCTCATGGTCCCCCATAAGACCAGAGGTATGGCCAGCTCCCATCGGCGTCCAACTCCTTTCCCCCAGTGCAGACCCTGCTCTGGGAAGTTCACAGCCATGTAATTAGACAGCCAAGTCAGTATAAGCCGAGGGCCAACAGCCACTTCGGTGACTGGCTTCAGGCTGGCTTGGCTCCAGACCTATACAGAACCCACAGTCAAGAGACCAGTCCCCCTGCCCAAAGCTGCCCTGCAGTCCTAACAGAACCTGAAACCAGCTCCACCAAGGGTCTTAAGAAACTATTTCCGGATTGAGGGCTCTGAACATAGATAACACTGGGACCAACAGGAATTCTACCTAGGACCAGGAACTCTTCTATCACTTCCCTTCTAAAGCCACCAAGGGTGTTCCATAGCTTGCAGGAGCCTGCCCACCAGAGTTTTCTCCTCTCTGGGTCCAATAGCTACACTGTTTTGTTTTGGGGTTTGGTTTTTGCTTTTGTTGTCTGTTCTTTCTCCTATTCCTCTTTCCATTCCCTAGAATTTTGTCCTATCTCCATGTTTGTTTCCTTCTTTTCTTCTGTTTCTCATTTCCCCCCCTTTTTTTTTCTCTCTTCTTATTTTTTCTCTCTTCTTATTTTTTTCTCTCTTCTTATTTTTCTCTTCAATAGCTTCATTTTTCTGTCCCTCTTTTCTATTTAGTTATTCGTAAGTACTTTTTTTTTTTTAAATCTCTCTCTCTCAACAGTTTCCAGACAACGTGAACAGTACAGGAATACTCACAAGATAAGCCCCATGATTACCCAGCTCTCTGGGAGCAATTATCAAACTTGACACAGATAGCTCAAATAGAATAGGGAACAGAAATTAGGATTTAGAGCAATGGTAAGTAGGAAACTGTGCAAAGTGGCCCCTGGAAATTCACATGTATGTGTCATTGAGTGGATGGGCTGTATGCATGCAGAGAGAAAACCTAAGGCTTACCACCTAGCAGCTCCCATGGAATTAAAAGAAGAACAGAGATTCTAGAGGTCAAGCAATGCAAAAGAAAAAAGCAGTGCTGAGGATGATGAAGTACAGCGACGCCAAACTCTATCAAAAAAGTTTTTAAGGACCATGGTCTAGAATAACACCTACCACATTACAAGTGTTTAGGAATGTCTTGGACTTTTTCTTATATCTATTCTGACAAAGCCTAAAACTAAGTCTTCAAAAGTTCAAAATGATCATTCAGTAAATGAACTGTCTGCTTTAAAAAAAAGAGATATATATATAGAGAGAATCTAGGCTCTATATCATTTAAAATGCCAGTATTTAGTAAATAATTGCTAAATGTGCAAGAAAAAAGAAAACTATGATCCACAGTGGGAGAAGAAGGTAGCCAGTAAAACCTGAACCCAAGTTATTGCTTATGGAATACCAAGTTTCAGTTTATGGTGATGGATACAGTTACACAGTCAATTAAGGTCACTGCTGTCAGCCAGTTGCATGCCTATAAAGAATTAGCAAAAGCTACGGTAGATTTACAATGACAAAAAGGAACAAAAACGTCTGCTGAGACTGCTTATGTACAAATGAAATCTCCTAGAATCTGGATTCTTGGTTTTGAGGTTTAGGGTCATGGTTCTTGGAACGTCCCACTTAGCTGGCCTAATAACATGTTTAACGCTTCTGCCCTATCTCCTAGTTTGCTGCCTAGTACCTAGATTCTTAAAACCTTGCAAAAGCAGCCATCTAAGCCACGACAATTGGTTTCTATTCCAGAGCAAGATAGGAAGGAAGAGCGTGAGGAATGAATGGCTGTCTCTAGGAACAACTGTCTCCTTTGCTAAGAGATCCTAAGAACCAGATAATGCCCAGCCACCATTACTAAACATTTTTGACCATTGAGTCTACAAAGAATTCTGATGAAATGGGGCAACTGGATGAGATTTTTGAGATCCTTGGGAGGCTGGATCAACACCTCTAACTCTTAGCTTGAGAAAATCTTCAACTTTAAATTAAAAATATGCCCTGTGATTTTCTTAAAACCAAACAATAGTTTTAGCATTAGCTTAACCACTAAAGACTGCCTTAAACATCATGTTCATTTAGGATCTACCTATATGGGATCAATGGACATCAGCAACTACAAAGGTCAGGTAAGAAACTCTGGAGGCACTGAGTTAATGTGAGAGGAAAAACTTAGACAAAGAGAACAAGAATGATTTCACAACTCAAAGAATATATCAGTGTCACTGATTTGTACACGTAGACAAGGCTCAGTATGATTATAATACTCTACTGTGTACAATAATCTTAACAAAAATAAAATAAAGGTGTTTTTAAAAAACAACAACCGTGAATCCAAGATGGCAAAGAATCCCACCCACTCACCCCACCCCCAATGGGAGAACCATCACTGTGAAGCTCCTGGTGACCCTGAATCTGGAATTAACCCCTGTGGCCTTTGAATCCCCTAGAAGTTTTTCTGAGTGTGTTTTTTTTTTTCTTTCTTTTTAAAAATGTATTATTGTGAATTCTGTGACAGCTTACATCAGAGAACATTATTAGCTTTACATTCATCTTACTGTAGTATATCATTTCACTGCCATGGTTGCAATCCCTTCTCCATGCATCATCAACCAACCAAAAGGTATATATACCCTGTAAGCCTTACCCCTGGTCCTCAACACACGCTCCTCTCCTTCTCTGGGTCTAGAGTCCCCAGCTGTTCCCTCTCTCCATATCATCCATTCTGCCTGATCTCTAGCATCACTGTTTCTCGGGAGTAGGGTCCCGCATTCCGCTCTTCTCCCTTAATGGTCTCCTGGACTGCAAAGTCAATCACTCCCCTCGTTTTTCTACAAAATGTCTACCTTTACAATTCCAACCCTCACAGTCAGTCCTAATAGCAATCATTCACTATTGTGCCGCTACATGAGGGCCATCCCCATCTCCTTTCATCAGCCCCGCCCAGACAGATTAGATAGTACACACAGATTTTTAAACACATCACATCTCCTTTATCTCTTAGCAGAACACAAAAGGATTTTTTATAGAATACCATGGATTTGTTAGCTACACTTCTATGTTTTCACTGTATTTTACTGGAAGTATTTGCATATTTGCTGTTGTTAAGTCGTCAGTTCCTACTCATTGTGACTCTGTATAGGGTTTCTGAGGATCAGCTGGTAAGTTTGAACTGCTGACCTTGTGGGTTCACAGTCCAGTGCTGATCCTAAAGCATCACATCAGGAGTCTATATATCTCCAAATATACTATATCCATGGGTTATTCTGAATTCATTTAATAATAGAAGCCCCATCAAAATGCTACAAGTAGGCTTCCGGTTGGTGGCACCAGAGCAGTCAGGTAGGCTCTGTGGGGGAGGGGCTGAAAACCCAGGGACATGGCTCTCATGAAACTACACCAGCACTCTGGATCTACCATAAAGGTCTGCCTCAGTTTCCCTTGGAGGCCAGGATGGCTAAGCTTCGTCTCTCCTACTTTGGACATGTAGTCCGGAGGAAACAATCGTTGGAGAAGGATGTCATGCTGGGTAGGGTGGAGGGTCAGAGAAAAAGAGGAAGACCTCCAACGAGATGGATCGGCCAGGTGGCATCATTGATGGACTCGGGGGTGGCAGCGGTGGTGAGGTTGGCCCAGGATCGAGCATTGTTTCGCTCTGCTGTGCATGGGGTCGCTATGAGTCGGTTCTGACTCGATGGCACCTGACAACAACAACAGTTTCCCAAAAGCGCAAGTGGAAAAATCACCGTTTAAATGGAAACAGTGCATTTTACAAATCTGAGGGCGGGACTACAGACTGACCTGCAAAGTGAACCTATGCTAAAAGTAGAAAAGTAACATTTGGCCATTTGCAAAAGGAGGCACTTTACACAGTTTTTTTACTCCTTTTCCCGGTTGTGCCCTCTTTGCCCAGCCCAATGCCTTCAGGCAGGAGGATGCGTACCCCCAAAAAAATTCCAGCATTGAGACCACTGCTTTCCCACGGCATAGAGAGAAAGAGCCCTATCGGTCCAAGGGCAAATCCTTTGACTTCTGCCTGTGGGTACCAGCCCTAAAATTAACTTGTGTGGGTAAATTAACCCCTGCCTACACAAAAAGACAAAACAGCAGGTTTGGTCTGATAGACAAAACATATGAACAATCTGTAAAACAACAACATAAAAAAATGGAACTAATTCAAGAATTATGCTGTGTACACAGAGATACTTAACTGACTTTCAGAGACAAAAATAGTAAACAATCTTTCTTCCACTAACTTCTCAATATCTATCTAGAGCCCTGCTATGGTGATGACTAGGGGAAGGGCCTGAGCGAGTGGACACCGTAACCCACTACGGGAGGCTTCTACAGTACACACACACAATTGTATTTTTGTTTCAAAGTGGAGGTTCTTGTCTCTGTTTTTATATTGCTTTTGGACCTTTTGACCACATATTTTCCTAGAGGTGGCAGTTTTTTCTCCTTACGTGACCCAAGAAGAGACAGCAATCATGGCCATATAGCCAAGCTACAAGCATACTCCAGAATATTCCACCATTGAGACAAGAGCCAATAACAGCTGCTAAACATTACATGTGAAAAGGGAAACCTATCTCTTGATCATATCCACCAGGAGGCACACAGTAAGCTTAATAACACAATAATCATCAACTTAAGCATTAAAAAACCACATAACTACTGGAAATGACGAACAAAAAACAACAAAATATATCAAAATATGTCCAAAAACATAAGAAGAGTAAGCTTAGACAAATGACAGACAAAGGCTTTCTACAAGAGGAAGAGCAGGTTTTGGATATACCTGAGAAAGAATTCAGAAGAATGAAATGGAAACAAATTCAAATGCTCCAAAAGGGGTGGAGGAAAATAAGGAAGAAGTCAGGAAAGTACTACAAGAGCAATCAAATAATATTGATACAGCACTGAAAGCAATCCAAAACCTGCAAGAAGAGGTCCAGATGATTAATAATAAAATATCAGAAATGGACAATACACTGAATGGGGAAAGAACCAGAATAGAAGAGATGGAAGATAGAACTAGCGAGCTGGAAGGCAAATCTCTCAATACTACTAAGATAGAAGAGCAAGCTGGAAAAAGGATGAAAGAATCTGAAGAGAGTCTAAGATTCATGCTGGATAACATGAAGAGGAACAACTTAAGAATTATTAGCATTCCAGAACAGAAAGAATCAGAGCAGTCCACAGAAAAGATCGTTGAAGAGCTTCTGGAAGAAAATTTCCCTAAATCTTGAAAAATGAGAAGATAAATGTCCAAGAAGCCGATTGTAACCCAGGAAGGATAGATCCCAAAAGAAAGTCACCAAGACATACAATATGCAAGCTCTCCAAAATCAAAAACAAGGAGAGAATACTATAAGCGGCCAGAGAGAAGAGAAGTGTCACTTAAAAAGGCAAGCAAATCAGATTAAGCTCTGACTACTATTCAGCACAAAAAGAGCTCTGGTAGCATAGTGGTTACAAATCGGGCTGCAAACCACAAGGTCAGCAGTTCTAAAATACCAGCTGTTCCATGGGAGAAAGATGAGGCTTTCTGCTACCGTACGGAGTCGCTGTGAGTCGGAATCGACTCCATGGCAAATAACAACAACATTCAGCACAAACCATGCAGGCAAAAAGGCAATGGGAGACATACAAAACCCTAAAAGAAAAAAACTGCCAACCAAGAATGTCTATCCAACAAAACCATCAATCGAATACAATGGTGCAATCAAAACATTCCAGAATAAACAGAATCTCAGAGATTTCATCAAAACCAACCCAGCACTTCAAAACATCCGTAAGGGAGTTCTGTGGACTGAAAACCAACAAGAACAGACAACCAGAGATTGGCAGGCGTAGAAACACCACCTGGAACTCAGTTGACAGATAACAGAATCCAGAACAGAACAACTACAACAACAAATTCAAAGGAGCTGGGAGGTCAACCACAGATCAAAATTATATCAATGTCAAAGAAGGGATAAATGTAGCAACAGAGATCCAGGTGGTGAGGATGTCAGGTAGATTACAGGATACAATAGACTTTCTTAAATGGAGAGAAAAGTTACTAGACTATAAGGTAACCCCAAAAAAGTTAATACTTCACACCTTACCATGAAAATGAGAACATGAAAACTAAGAAAAAACCGACAAGAAATAGCACAAAAAACACAAACTCAGCACAAGAGAACAAAGGAAGGAACAGCACTACCAAAAAACTAACATAATGGTAGCAATTAATTCATACCTACTAATATTTACATAGAATGTCAATGGATTGAATGCACCAGTGAAGAGAGAGAGTAGCAGAATGGATAAGAAAACAAGACCCTTCAATATGCTGCCTACAAGGGGCACATCTTAAACACAAAGACAAAAACAGACTAAAAATCAAAGTATGGGAAAAAATACACCAAACTAACTGCAACAATAAACAAACAGGAGTGGCAATACTAATCTCCGATAAAGTAATCTTTAAGACAAAAACCAGCATAAGAGACAAAGAAGGACACTATCTCATGATCAAAGAGTCAATTGAGCAAATGACATAACCATAATAAATATCTACACTCCCAATGAAAGAGCACCAAGATACATGAAGCAAACCTTATTAGAATTGAAGAAAGAAACAGATAAATCTACAATTATAGTAGGAGGATTTAATAAACCACTTTCGAAAAGGGACAGAACAACAAGAAAGAAACTCAACAAAGTTACAGAGGAACTAAACAACAGACCTAACAGATGTGTACAGAGCATTCAACCCACCAACAGCACAATATACATTCTTCTCCAGTGCAACATTCCAGAATTGACCATGTGTTAGTTCACAAAGCAAGCCTCCATAAATTTACAAACATCAAAATACTACAAAGCAGCTTTTTAGACCACAATGCTATAAAACTAGAAATCAATAAGACGACCAATGAAATAAAGTACAATACATGGAAACTGAACAACACCCTGCTAAAAAGCAACTGGGTAAAAGATGAAATAAAACGTGAATTCACAGAGCTCCTAGAAACAAATGAGAACGAAAATACAGTATACCAAAATCTTTGGGACACGGCAAAAGCAATGCTGAAAGGACAATTTATTGCGATAAATGAGCACATCCAAAAAGAGGAAAAAACGAAAATTAACACATTAACACAGCATCTCCAACAATTAGAAACAGACCAGTAGAGGGAACCTACAGTCACCAAAAGAAAAGAAATAATAACGATAAGAGCAGAAATAAATGAGATGGAAAACAGAAAAAACTATACAGAAAGAATCAACAGGACAAGAAGCTGGTTCTTTGAAAGAATTAATAAAATTGACAAACCACTGGCAAAACTAACAAAAAAAGGAGGGGGAAGACACAAATAACTCGCATTAGAAACCACATGGGGGTGTCACAATGGAACCAAAGGAAATCAAAGAATAATAACTGAATACTATGAAGAGCTGTACTCCAACAAATTTGAAAACTTAGAAGAGACAGATATATTTCTAGAAAAACAAGACCATCTAAACTTACTCAGAGTGAAGTAGAAAGCTTGAACAGACCCATAACAAAAGAAGAAATGGATTAGGTCATAAAAAAAACTCCCAACCAAAAGAAGTCCAGGCCCAGATGGCTTCACAGGTGAGTTCTACCAAGCATTCCAGGGAAGAACTGCCACCAATTCTACTCAAATTATTCCAGATTACAGAAGAGGATGGAAAACTCTCTAATACTTTTTATGAAGCAAGCATAACCCTCATACCAAAACCAAAGAAGGACTTCACAAAGAAAGAAAACTATAGACCAATATCCCTCATGAACATAGGTGCAAAACAATTCCCAACAAAATCCTAGCCAGCAGAATCCAACAGCACATCAAAAAAAATAATACATTATGACCAAAGGGGTTTCATAAAAGGGATACAAGGAAAGAACTACATGATCATATTGATTGATGCATAAAAGGCATCTGACAAATTGAATATCCATGCCTGATAAAAACACTCAACAAAGTAGGAATTGAAGGGAAATTCCTCAACATAATTAAGAGCATATATACAAAACCAACAGCCTACGTCACTCTCAATGGGGAGAAACTGAAAGCCTTCCCTCTGCGAACAGAAACCAGACCAAGGATGCCCTTTGTCACCATTCCTATTCAATGTTGTTTTGGAAGTTTTAGCCAGAAAATCGGCAAAGAGGAAGTAAAACTCTATTTGCAGACAATATGATCCTATACATATAGAAAACCCCAAAGACTCAGTAAAAAAAAAAAAACCTGCTAGACCTCATTGGAAGATTCAGCAAAGTGGCAGGACACAAGATCAACATACAATACTTACCTGGTAGGGGAGATAACCTTAATCAAGGTCAACATACAAAAATCAGTTGCATTCCTCTATAGTAAAGACCACAGTGTTGAAAAGGACATTAGGCAAGCAATACCCTTTACAATAGCCTTACAAAGGATGAAATATTTAGGAATAAATGTAACCACAGAAACAAAGGACTTATACAAAGAAAATTACAAAACACTACTACAAGAAACCAAAAGAGACTTACAGAAGTAGAAGAACATACCATGTTCCTTGACAAGAAGACTCAACACTGTGAAAATGTCAGTACTTGTCAGAAAATGTCAGTAAATTGCCCAAAGCAATTTACACATATAATGCAATCCCAATTCAGATTCCAACAACATTCGTCAAAGAGATGGAAAAGACAATTACTAACATACGGAAAGGAAAGAGACCCAAGATAAGCAAAGCACTGCTTAAGAAGATAAGCAAAGCACTGCTTAAGAAGAACAAGGTTGGAGGCATCTCACTGCCCAATTTCAAAATTTACTACACGGCTACAATGATCAAAACAGCCTTGTACTGGTACAATGGAACAGAATCAAGAATCCAGAAATTAACCCATCCACATACAGCCAACTGATTTTCGATAAAGTGCCTAGGTATATTGCATGGGGAGGAGACAGTCTCTTTCACAGATGTTGCTGGCAGAACTGGAAAGCGATATGCAAAAGATTGAAACAAGACCTTTACCTCATGCCCTATACAAAACGAACTCAGCATGGATTAAAGGTCTAAATGAGAATCCCAAAATTATGAAGGTCATCAATGAAAAATAGGGAGCGCTAATTCAGGGCATATACAGACTATCAAACATTTTGAAAATTAGACAAAATAGATGAGCTGGACATACTAAAAATTAAAAACTTATGTGCATCAAAAGATTTCACCAAAAGAGTAAAAAGGGAACCCACAGAATGGGAAAAAATCTTTTGCAATGACACATCAGATAAGGGACTCATTTCTAAAATATATAGGCAACTACAGCACCTCTACAAGAAAAAGACAAATAACCCAATTAAAAAATGGGCACAGGACATGAACAGACACTTCACCAGAAGGAGGAGACCGGAGCAGCCAACAAACATATGAAGAAATGTTCACGATCAATAACCATTAGAGAGATGCAAATCAAAACAATGAGATACCATCTCACACCAGCAATAACAGGAAAGATCAAAAAAGTAGAGGACAATAAATGCTGGCGAGGATGCGGAAAGACTGGAATCCTCCTACATTGTTGGTCAGACTGCAAAATGGTCCAACCACTCTGGAAAGCAATATGGTGCTTCCTCAGAAAGTTGGAAATAGAAATACCTTATGACCCAGCAATTCCTCTACTTGGTATTTACCCACAAGAAACATGAGCCATAACACAAGTAGATATATGCACACCAATGTTCACACAAGTACTATTTACAATAGCAAAAAGATGGAGACAGCCAAAATGCCCATGAATTGAAAATGGACAAACTGGGGTACATACACACAACGGAAAACTATGCTACCTTGAAGAACAAGGAAGCTGCAAACCACAGCATAACAAGGATGAACCTTGAGGACATTATGCTAAGTGAAATTAGTCAGTCACAAAAGGAGAACTACTGCATAAGACCATTATTGTAGAAGACTAAGAAAAAGAACACACCCAAAAGGGGGGCGTAAAAAAACAAAACTATATATATATATATAATTGCTGATGCTGATGATGTATGAGATGAGAGAAGGGGAGGGAGGGGAAGATAGAGCACACGATAGGGAATAGACACAGGAAAGCTTGGTGGGGCGGGGGGGGCACTGGCAATACACAAGAAGGGGGAGGGGAAAAGAAGAACAAGGCTGATGGGAGAACAGTTAGGCAGGTTCCCATAGGCTAAGTGGGCCAGAGGTAAATGATAATGTATGCACAACCTTGGAATAACAGGGCTTGAGGATACAGGGATTGAGGCATGATTAAGGGTAAAAGAGGGGAATAACGTTAGGATGCTTGGCTGTCTTTTCAATCTTGGTTTCCCTTGCCTACCATTGTGAAATAAGACACTTGGGGGGCTGGGGGAAGAATAGCCAGAAACACCACAATAGAAAACATGTAAGCCCATATTCTGAGGAATACCTGAAAGGGGGCTAGAAATTGCCCAGACCCAAAATGGGGTGGTGGGGGGAGGCTATAATGGCAAGAAGTGACTGGCTTACAAACTTTTAAGAGGGCGCCTAGTTCCAGACGGGGCAGGGGTAGGCCGAACATCCACTGAATGATTTCCAATCTG
Organism: Chrysochloris asiatica; assembly: GCF_000296735.1. Taxonomy (NCBI): domain Eukaryota; kingdom Metazoa; phylum Chordata; class Mammalia; order Afrosoricida; family Chrysochloridae; genus Chrysochloris; species Chrysochloris asiatica. The sequence goes on along the minus strand of NW_006408558.1, from coordinate 9,305,104 downwards.
TTGGGACCAGGCTGGCGAAAGGAAATGGGGATAGGTATCTTGTGGTGCAACAGTGAATAACTACCATCAGGGCTGACTATCATGAAGGTCAGAAATGTAGAGGCAGATTTTTTTTTTTTTTTTTTTTGCAAAAGGAGGGGAGTGATTGATTTTGCAGCCCAGAAGCGGAGGTCCCTGGGACCATTAAGTGAGAAGAGTGGAGAGTGTGACCATACCCAGAGAGGTAGTGAAGCCAGACACGGAGACAGAGATGATGACGTGGACTGATGGAGTGGCTGGGGACACGGGACTCATGGAAGGAGAGGAGCTGTTTGCTGACAGCCAGGAGGGTGGGCCTGTGGGGTGTATCCTCTGGTTATTTGATGATGCTTGGAGGGGATTTTAATCATTGTAATGTAATGAAATACAATAGGATGAATGTGAAGCTGAAGGGGGGCAGAGGTAAATAATGATGTATGCACACCTTTGGAACAACAGGGCTCTGGGATACAGGAATTGAGACATGGTCGGAATGGGGAAAAGGGGGAAATAATGTTAAGATGCTTGGCTGTCTTTTGAACTGAGGTTTCCCTGGCACGATGAAGAAGCTTCCTGCGACACTCTGCATTACATAAGACCATAGGGGGATTCCTAAACCACATCCAGAATCTTCTGAAGTGGGAAATTTCCACTTGGTAGGACAAGCAGTCCAGCCTGGAACGGCTAGAAGAACAGAAGATACTTCTTGGAAGAAAGACTGACAGGAAAAATATAAAACAATATAGGCAGACCAAATGACTACTACAAGAACAAGCAAGTTGCTCGCTCAGGAGACAGACATCAAGGCAAGTGGTCGGGTTCCCTCAGGGCAAACCTCCTTCAAAGACTAAGACTCAATGGGAATACAAGCTCTGATTGGTGACAACGTTCATCACTGATAAGGGGAAGCAAGAGAAAAACAGCAATGAAGCCGTGATCTAAGCCTTACAACTCAAAAGACTCATGTGAACCCAGCTGGAGACCTGGTTGGCCAGCAGTGTGGCAAGACCTGGGGACTCTTGGGCCCAAAGTCAGTGGCATAGCCACAGAGGACTAGAGTGGAGAGTGAAGCGTCCAGCTGATTAAGAAGAGGGGGCATATGCATAAGTACACCCACACTTGCAGATAATACCCACTTGACCTGGCTTCAATGACTGGATGATCAGAGCTCAACTAGAAGGAAGAAGAGGAAAAAAAGAGTACTCTGATACAATTTGATGAACTTGACCTAAACCTATGGATGCAGTAGCTCAAAAGAGGGAACACATCTTTACAGCAAGGATCATTCCCACCCCCTCCATACATATACAGAGTAGACAGGGATAGGCAACTTGGACATTGGCTACCCAAAATGGGGGTGTCTACAAAGGCAAGAAGTGACTGGCCTACAAGCTTTCAAGAGGGAGGCTAGAGCCAGGGGGCATGGAGGAAGATACAACCTCCACTGAGTAGTATCCAATCTGTCTAGGCGGGGCTGATGAAAGGCCACGCAGACAGGTCTTCTGTGATACAACAGTGAATAATCGTTATCAGGACTGACTGTGAGGGTTGGAAATGTAAAGGTAGATATTTTGTAGCAAAAGGTGGGGAGTGATTAACTTTGCAGTCTAAGAGTGGAGGTCCCTGGGACCATCAAGGGAGAGGAGCAGAGAGCGGAACCCTACCCAGAGAAGCAGTGATGCCAGAGATGGAGGCAGAGATGATGATGTGAAGAGATAGAGCAGCTGGAGACTTTGGACCTGAGAGGGAGAGGGGATGTGTGCTGACGACTGGGGGAGAGCTTGCAGAGTATACCCTCTGTTTGGCTGATGATGGATGGAAGGGACTGTAGCCATGGCAGGGAAGCGATATATAATAGGCTGAATGTAAAGCTAATGTTCTCCCACGTAAAACTAATACATAATTCACAATACAACATTAAAAATAAAAAAATAAAGACATTTCCATCTCATTTCACCAGACCCATTTAGACAAGATGATAGCTATTCAGTGGGTACTCTTTCTTCCCCCCACCCACACACACTCTTAAACTAAGCTCCCTCTTGAAACCTTGTAAGCCAGTCACTTTGTGCTTTTATTGCCCCCTCATTTTAGGTAGCCAATGCCTAAGTTGCCCGTCCCTATCTACCCTGTGTACAGCGCAGATAGCATTCGTAAGATTCAATAGTGAATAACTGTTATCATGACTAATGGCGACTGTCACAATAGTAAAGATAGAAGTGTTGTAACATAAAAAAGGGGAGTGATTAATCTTACAGTCCAGAAACAGAGGACCCTAAGACCATCAAGAGAGGAACGCATAAGTAGAATGCGGGACATTATCCAGAGAAGCAGCAGCACCAGAGATGGAGGAAGAGATGGGGGCATGGTGCGAGGGACTGGCTGAGGACTCTAGATTCATCAACTAAGAAGAGAAGGACTAAGAACTGGTGGTCAGGAGCAGACTTGCAGAATGTGCCCTTTGGAGATGTAAATTATTATATATGCCAGAGTGGGTTTTTTTGTTTGTTTGTTTTTTAAAAAGCTACAGTGGATAGAGAGAAATCCTGTCAACTGATGGTATATGTAGGGGATTATAACCAATGTAAAGAAACAAGTTATATGAATTGTTGAATGTGAAATTGATGATGTGCCCTGTAAAGTTTCACTCAATCCCCAATAAAAACCTCAATTTAAAAAAAAAAGACATTTCCATACACCAAGTATGGGTATGAAGTAATTACATAATGCAGAAAAAACTAGAAAATAGGAAAGTAGAAAAAACAGTAAGCTATAAACTTAGAGTTGATTTTAATGTCAGTTTAATCACACTTCAGTGATCAAACTTAAGTCATTAAATTCTTTGTGTTTCAGTTTCTACATCTGTGATAGAATTAATAAAACTGTCCACTCTGTACTGTATAGAATGTTTTAAGAGGTAGTAAGATAATAAATAAGCTGAAGTGTCAATTATAACCATTACTGGTACTGACAAGCACACAAATCATCTGAGACAGATTTCCAGATTTTAGCCCTAGAGAATGGTTTTGGGTGTGAGGAGTAGCAAAAAGTGAGCTATATAAATCAAGGTTTTTAATAAACACCCAGATGATTGTTTAAAAAAAAAAATGCTATAAGTGGGTCCAAAAACATTCCGTGCTTTAAAATACTGGGTCATTTAAGTGCAAGGTTAATGAAATGGCCCAGTGTGCTTGCTGCAGAGGACAAGAGGCAACTGTAAGTTACACTATATCCAAATCGCGGTCTTGTGGGAAGCATGATCATAGTTTCACTGTAACAGTTAACATTATACAGGGTACACTTAGTGGTAGGATCTGTGGTATGGGCTTCACGTTTAGTCTTTTCACACAACTTAGGAGGGTGCTGTCATTGTTATGTGCTGTGGATTCAGTTGCGACATACCGTGACCTTATGCACAACAGAACAAAACAATGCCTGGCCCTGAGCCATCCTCATCATTGCTGTTACAACTGATCCCATTGCTGCTGCCACTGTGCCAACCCATGTATCTTGTTGAGGGTCTTCCTCTTTTAGTTGACCCTCCACTTTTACCAAGAACGAATGATGTCCTTCCCCAGGGACTAATCCCTCTTGACAGCATGTCCAAAGTATGACACACGAAGTCTTGCTATCTGGCTTCTAAGGAGCATTCTGGGTGTACTTTTTTCAACACAGATTTGCTTGTTATTCTGGCAATCCATCATACTTTTAACACTCTTCTCCAATACCATAACTCACTTTCATCAACTCCTCTAAGCTCTTCCTTACTCATTGTCCAATTTTCACATAAATACGTTGTTGTTGTTAAGTGCCACAGAGTCGGTTCCAACCCACAGAAACCCTGTATAGGGTTTCCAAGGAGCTTGACTGACCAACCTTGCAGTTCAAATGACCTGAAGTCTAGCACTTGAACCCACAGCACAACAGGACTACTAAAATACTACGCCTTGGGTCAGGAGCACCTTAGGGTTTCCAAGGAGCTTGAATGGCCAACCTTGCAGTTCAAATGACCTGCAGTCCAGTGTTTGAACTCACAGCACCACACCAGCACTACTGAAATACTATGCCTTGGGTCAGGATCACCTTAGTCCTCAAACTGCTATCTTTGCTCTTAGACAATTTAAAGAGGACTTGTGCAAAATATTTACTTAATACAGTCCATCATGTGATGTCTTGACTGCTGATTTCTACATTCCATTGGGTAACCTCTCTTTGGAATGGTCACAAATATCTCTTCCAATTGGTTGATGAAGTAGCTGTCCTCCAAATTTCTTGGCACAAATGAGTGAGCACCTCCAATGCTGCAACAGTTTTTTAAATTTGTATTTAGTCAGTTCCTACAGCCTTGTTTCTCACCAATACCTTCAGTGCAGCTTGGACTTCTTCCTTCAGGAACATTGGTTCTTGATCATAAAAGTACCTTTGGAAATGGTTGAACATCAACCATTTCTCATTTGCACAGTGAATCTGTATATACCTTCCATCTTTTAATACTTTCTGCATCATTCAATGTTTTGCCCATAGAATCCTACAAGCATAGAATGCTACAAGTTAAGGCTTAAAATTTTTCATCAGTTCTTTCAGCTTGAGAAATGTGAAGCCTGTTCTCTTTAGGTTTTCTAACCCCAGGAGTCTACGCATTTCAATATAATGCTTGACTTTATCTTCTTGAGCTTCCCTTTGAAATTTTCTGTTCAGCTTTTTATCTCAAAGTACCAAAGTTTCAAAGTGTTTTCTGACATCTGACATTTCACTTTCTTCCTGTATGATGTTCTTGATGTTATCCCACAACTCTTTAGTGTCTAATACATCAAGTCTGTTCTTGAGATGCTCTCTTAAATTTAGGTGGCATGTGTTCATAGTCATATATTGGCTCTCATGGATTTTTAATTTTCTTCAGCTTTAGTCAAAACTTGCATATTAACAATTGATGATCTCTTTCAGTCAGCCCCCACACTTTGTTTTGGCTGATGATATGGAGCTTTTCCACAGTCTCTTCTCACAGATGTAGTCAATTTGATTCCTGTGTATTCTACCTGGTGAGGTCCATGTTGTTTAAAAAAGGTATTTGCAATAAATAAATCAGTGGTCTTTATGCATTCCATTTCATTTGTAACAACTTTCAATTTTCTTAGTCATACTTCCATGTTCCGGTTATTTATGTACACTAATTATTTATTGTACATTTATAGCTGTTTCTCATTTTGAGTTCTGCCCCAGCAGCAAATGAAGGTCCCAAAAGTGTTATTCCATTGGTTTCATCATGGTCAACTCTACTTTATAGAGGCATTCCTTATGCAGTCATATTTTGAGTGCCTTACAACCTGAGGGCCTTATCTGACAGTGTTCCACTACTATTCATAAAGTTTTCAAGTGGCTAAACATTTCTTCTTCCTAGTCTTGTTTTAATATGAAAAAAGCTCATCTGAAACCTGTCCACTGTGGGTAACCTGCTGGTATTTAAAATACTGGTAGCATGGCTTCTAGCATCATCGCAATGGGCAAGCCATCACCATAGGAAAAGCTAACTGACAAGTAGTAGACTTAAGAGGACTGTTGTTCTTAAATACCTTTGAGCCAGTTTTGACTCACAGGGACCCTGTGTAGGATATCCAAGGAGCAGCTGGTGAGTTTGAAACACCAACATAGTGGTTCAAATCGATCTTAGGGTGAGAAAACAGATTATCTTGCACAAAATCACAGGACTAGTAATTGGTTGTCTGAAAATTCAAACCTGAAGTTTGACAACAAAGCTTGTACACTTTATAAGTTATCATGTATTAGCCTCCATAAGAAACAAAAAGCTGACAAATGAAAAACACTTCCAATTTGAACCCGATCAGCATTCTCTCCTATATGGTCATATTCATAACCTGGTTAGATTTTAACAGCAATTGGTATCAAAAGCTAGGGCATGAAAATATATCATTCCTAACAAACACCCTCATCCAATTTACCTTCTGTGTTTGTGCCTGTTGGCTCAGGAGTGGCCCTCCCATCATTTACATTAGCGCTCTCCTCATCAGCATACAGAAGGCGATCATCCTCGTTATTTTCTGGCCAGTGTGGCAGCATTTCATTCCTATCTGAGCAGCTGCATACATCTTCATTCCTGTTGAAATATCTCTGCAGCCATCCAGGCACAATATTCTTGACAGATTCTGTAACTCTGCTAAGAATGCCCTGCTGAGAGTGAAAAACACATGTTTTAAAATTTTGCTTCCTAAAAAACAAACCTATTTACATAAAGTCGTGCATGCCAAGGAAAAAGTTCCCACAGAAGCTATTATATTAAAGACGACAGTACTGTTTATTCAACAGTTTAACTCACTTCTTTTGAGTTAATGCCGACAGAAATTCTGTAGATATTATAAAACTCCTACTGTCTCCCATATGCATACATCTATGAACCAAGACTCACCTCAAATGGCAGTATTTCGCTAATCCTTATAAAATCCTAAAAGGCCATCAAATAAGCAATATACCTTTGATTGAGTAGCAAAATAGTCACTAAAATGTATTCATCTCAAAGAAAAGGCATCTCATTTTGAGCCTAAAATGTATTAAGAACCATATGACAGTCTTCCCAGTTATTTCACATTTTAAGATAAAAATAATAAAAGTTTAGACAAATATAAATGAAATTAAAAGATAACTAATCCAACATAATAAACTCAAGATGTAATCTAGGTTCTTTTTAATAATGAAATTTCTCTTTATCAAATGTTATATGAAATCTGAGTAATTATATTATGGCAATTTTTAAGGAAAAAAGTAATGTAATATGATACCTAATATAATTATTTCCATTTATTGTAGCTTGCTATATATTGCTGCCAGGCATTGTTCTAAGCAATTTATATGTATAGGGAGGCTTCAGAAAGTTTGTAGAAAGATGGAAGTAAAAGATAATGTGATTTAAAAACAAATCTTGTAAAGCCCCCTCATATTATTTACATGAACTCTGACAATCACTTTATTAAGTTGGTTTGGATAAAAGCAATAAAGTAACTTGTCCAACTTAACAAACACAATTACTATGTATACCTGGGACAGAGTAAAAGCATGGGCTGTGGGGTTGGAGTGCTTTAGGGCCAAATTTGAGTGGTGGTGGTGGTGGTTATGTGCCACGGAGTCAGTTCCGACTCATAGCAACCCTGTATAGGGTTTCTGAGGCTGTAAATATTTACGGTAGCAGAAAGCCTCATCTTTCTCTCGTGGAACAGTTGGTAGTTTTGAACTGCTCCCTGAATTCTGGTAAGCTCCAGTTTTACTTGATAGGAAATATAATCAAGATCAAATGAAATGTGTACTTCCCAAATTACAAGTAAAACAGAAATAAACTGGAAAGCATTATTTCTAACTAGCAAAAAGCCTAGTGGAAACAAATTAAGGGTGAAGTCCCTAATTTTAGGTAAAAATTTTCTTTATAAAAAAGCATTAGCAGGATTTTAGACAAACAGTCACAGAAGGGAATGAATAACTTAGCAGGTATGTATGTACATACACACACACACAAGTTAAAGGCAGTACACCCCTATCTACATGGAAAGCAAACCCAAGACAAAGAGGCCTTGAAAAATCCAGCATAAGAAGAATCCTCTAATGACAGGGACCTAAGTAACAACATTTTAATATTTCTGCTACAGGCCCATGCACACACAGATAGGGCTTCAGTATTATTACTGTTGTTGTTAAGTGCTGTCGAGTAATAGTACACCGTATAGAGTTTCCAAAGTGCAGCTGGTGAGTCTGAACCGCCAACCTTGTGGTTCAAACCAACTTTGAGTTCCTGTGCATTATCCTACAGAACCACACCAGGACTCCTCAATATTATTAAGAGGCTGTAAATCTTTATGGAAGGAGCTCTGGTAGCACAGTGGTTACAAGTCGGGCAGCTAACCTCAAGGTCAACAGTTCGAAACTACCAGCTGTTCCGCAGGAAAAAGATGAGACTTTCTGCTCCTGTAAAGATTTATAGCCTCAGAAACCTTATGCAGGATCACTATGAGTCGGAATCAACTCCACAGTATACCACCATGACCACCAAATCTTTACGGGAGCAGAAAGTCTCCTCTTTCTCCCTCGGAGTGGCTGGTAGATCGAGTTGCTGACATTGTAGTTAACAGCCCAATATGTAAACCACTACGCTAAGAGAGCTCTTACAGGGTCACTAGGAGTTAGAACTGACAATGGCAGTACGTATGGTTTTTCAGTTTGGACACTAGTTCTAATGGTTCCCTGTACCACTGCAGCATCTGTACCAGTAACATCAACATCTCCTTAGGACCTAGCCCAGTCCTATGAAACTAAACACTCAAGAATCTGTTTAACAAGTCCTTTGAATCAGATCTATCAAATCAATCCAATTCAATTCTGTTTTAATTTGATACTAACTCCTTGGCTCATTAGTAGCTCTTCTTTCTCTGATCCTCTGCACCTGAACTGTTCAGAGATCAGAAACTGAAAGGGCACAGTCCTCCAATGTAACTTTTATATTTGCATCCAGGACCCAAAAAGAGATACACTATCCACTGTCTTCCCACAGGAAGGTGCAAACAGTTAAGTGCTATAAACTACTAGATTAAAGGATAACCGTTCGACATCTATCATCAATCAGAAGGCCAAGGAGTTTCCATGTCCAGAGCTTTTACTGAAGCCTCATTAATAGTAGGCAAGGTGACTGAATCACTGTCTCATGTGGTTAAACTTCTGGCCTTCCCCTGAGTTTGGGATGATACCAAATGGTGGGTCATTTGGGCCTGGTCAGATTCCTGCCCAAAAGTAACGTCATAAGCATTAACCATCAGATCCGGACAACACTGGCACCTGAATCACTGAGGAAATTGCTTACGTTTTTACAGCATCTCTCAGTAATCAAATACAAAGACCAAACTCTTTAGGTAAAGTTCATTATAAACCCTACAAGCCTTCCCAAGTGATTTTGATGCTAAAACCACTGCTGTAGCCAAAGCTTCAGTTGTGTAGAACACTATCCAGACAATAATTAAAATATAAAAACTCTAGATGAAATCAGAATTTAAACACTCTGACAGCTGTTATGAACTGAATTGGTAGTGAGTTACCAGTACAAGCTGGGCTGCAAACCGCAAGGTCAGCAGTTTGAAACAGGACAAAGATGTGACATTCTGCTCCTGTAAGATAAAACGATTTGCAGCCTCGGAAACACTCTACAGTTCACTGAGTAGGAACTTACTCCATGGCCCACAACCACACCAATTCTTACACTTGTGAAAGTGACCTTGTTTGAAATTAAAATTCTGAAGATGTTATCAGTTAAACTGAGGAAGCCTTACCAGAGTTGAGTACTGCCAAATCCTTTCTGAGTGATGTGTTTTAAATGAGAACAGAGAAGAGAAAGAGTCACACTGGGAGGAAGACAGATTCTAGGTGAAAATGCATGATAAAACTAAAGAACACCAAGAAACTCCTTGGGACACCAGAAACTAAAAGAGAAAAGTAAAGATCTTCCTCTAGAGCAGGGATAGGGTATATCCAGTCTGTGGGCAGTGAGTGTAAGGCCCTGCCAAGGAACTCTGGTATCAGAATAGAGTCAGCCTGCTAACCTCAAGGTCAGCAGTTCAAAACTACCAAATGTTGCCTGGGAGAAAGATAAGGCTTTCTAGTCCTTATCTTTTACAGACTCAGAAACTGACTCCAGGGCTTACAACCACCACCACCAAGTTCCAACCATCACAAGTCAGTTCTGACTCACAGCAACCCTGCGTAGGGTTTCCAAGGAACAGCTGGTGAGTTTGAATCCTTATCCTACAGTGTCACACCAGGACACTGTTGTTGTTGTTCAGTGTGATGCAGTCAGTTCCAACTCATAGTCACCCTATATAGCGTTTCCAAGGAACAGCTCGTGAGCTTGAACCGCCAACCTTTCGGTTCAAGCTGAACTTGCAGTTTGCAGTTCAGCACATTAACCTGCAGCGACACACTAGGACTCCCACCAAGACAATTGCTGTTAATATAGCAGGCTGATTTTTTTTTAGTTGATAATTTTGTATGGCCCGTAAAAATTATAAATTTTTTAAGAAAAAAGGTTTCCCCACCCTTGCTCTAGAGCCTTTTAAGAGAGCATGACCCAGCAATGCCTTGAATTCAGACAAAGCCTCTATAACTATGAGAGAATAAATTTCTGTGGTTTTAAACTACCCACTTTGTGGCTTACCACAGTCCTAGGAAATTATGATTGGACTGTGCTGAATACAGCGCAGCTCATGAAGTGATTTTCTGTTTTCCGTATGTCTTCGTTATCTAGTGCTGCTATAACAAATACCACAGTAGCTTTAAATTTTTTCAGTTTAGGAGCTCAAAGTCTGAATTCAAGGTACTGGCTCTCGAGGAAGCCCTTCTGCTCCTAGGCAATCCACATGCCTTGGCATCAATCTTTCTCAACCTCTGTTTGCTCCCTTGTTAATAATCTTTTATCAACTCTCAAAAGAAATTAACTCAATATACACCCTACACTGGAATCCTGGTGTGGCACAGTAGGATAAGCACTGGACTACAAGGTTAGTTTGAACAACAAAATCAGTGGTTCAAACTCACCAGCCACTGCTTGGAAACCCCTATACAGGATCACCATGGGTCAGAAGTGACCCATAGGCACTTAACACCATACACTAATCCTATCTCATTAACATAACGAAGACAACCCCATTTCCACAGGCTTGATGGTAGTGGTGGTATGCCTTCCAATGGCCCTATAAAAGAAACATCTTTCTCCCACAGGGCAGCTAGTAGATTCCAACTGCTGACCTTGCAGTTACCCACTACACTATCAGGGCACCTTAACCACAGTTACATCATCGTTAAGTGCAGCTGAGTGGGTTCCAACTCAAACCACCTGTACAAGGTGTTTTCCAAGGAGCATCTGGTAGGTTTCTACCACCAATCTTGCAGTTAGTAGTCTAATAGTTATCCTACAGTGTCAAACCACCTGTACAGGGTGTTTTCCAAGGAGCATCTAGTAGGTTTCTACCACCAACCTTGCAGTTAGTAGTCTAATAGTTACCCTACAGTGCCACACCAAGACTCCATATGTGTCATTGTTGTTAAGTGCTGTCAAGTCAATTCCAAACCCACAGCAGCAACCCTGTATAGAGTTTCCAAGGAGCAGCTGGTGAGCTTGAACCACCAACCTTGCAGTTCAAACAACTTTGCAGTCTGATGCATTAACCCAGAGCACAATACCAGGACTCCATATATAGGTTACATAATTCAATCCAAAATACCATATTTCACAACTTTAGCCATGGTTTTCACCTTTGTTGTTGTTAGGTGCCATCGAGTTGGTACCGACTCACAACAACCCTATGTACAACAGAACAAACATTGACTAGTCCTCGGACAACCTCACAATCATTGCCACGCTTGAGCCCATCACATTAAAACACCGTGTTTCACAACTTTGGCCATGGTTTTCACCTTTAGTATTATCTAATACTTTTCTTCATATACATTCACTTTTCTTATAAACTTAACTTTCCCCCCACAATCAAGTCTATAAAATCACAGATTTACTGTTGTGCCAGTCTCCACTTGCATTTCCTCACCCCATTCTTGGTAGGATGTTCCTATGGTATGCACCACCAAATTGGCTTCTTATGGGATTTGGCTCAAGAGATACTGACAGAGACTAGAGGATGGCAAGAGGGTTTTCTTCCTGTGCTGCCTCTCCCAGTTTAAGTGTCCCATCTCTAAAACACCTCCAGGCAGGTGCCCTTACCCACTCCAGTTACTATCTCTTCCTTTTATCGCTCCACTCATAGGGACATAGGAACTCTTGCTATTGCTAGTCTCAGAGCATCATGCTATCTCTATTTGTTCCCTTAACCACCACCTATAACAAAGGTAGATCCTTTGTTAAAGATACTTCATTTGAACCACCTGGTGTGAACTATGTGCTACTGGGGTCCTAACTAGTAACAATGCTGGCTAAAAAAAATTTCTTTCCTAATTAACATGAAAATTTAATAGTCTCTGTATCCATTAGACTAGTCCTGGCATGGTGCTGTAAGATAAAGCACTGGACTGCAAGGTCGGTTTGTACCACAAGGTCGGCAGTTCAAATTCATCAGCAGCTCCTCAGAAACCCTATGGAGCGTCACTGTGAGTCAGGACCGACTCAACGGCACTAACATATACCAATTTACTTATTTATCAACAATGAAAGACATCACACATGGATAAGAGCCATATTACTCAAAAGTTTTAACTACCATTTGTTCTGTAAAAACACAAGAAAAGAGGCTTTAATCTTGTAGATATGTTAGAATCTGTACTAACTCATGCAGTCCTGGTATGGCACTGTGAGTTACACGTGCCAGACTGCAAAGCCATTTGAACTACAAGGTCGGTGGTTCAAGCTCACCTGAGGCTCCTCGGAAACCCTATACAGGGTCGCTATGTGTTGAAACCACTCGACAGCACTTAACAACAACAGTACTAACTTATGGAGGTAGAGGTAGGCACTGCTATTCTTCATGCAGCTTACTCAATCTATTTATCACATAGACAAAATAAAGACATTTTCTTTTCATCAATTATTATAAAGTAGGTATTTATAAAAACTGGCATAATGGTATGATATGATTGCTATAAGCAAAGACCTGGAAGAAAGTGAGGAATAAATCATGCAAATTTCTCAATGGAGCAGTAAGGCAGAGGGAATAGAAACAAACATGACATGTCTTTGGCATATATACACTGTTGTTCAAGTTTCTGGTAGCCTTACTGCAAAAAATGAAATCACTATATCCCTCCCCCACAGCCCACTTTACTTCTCAGTTGAGTTGAATAATCTGTTCCAGTGGCCACACAGAACACAGACACCATACTCATAGTTCTGGAATTTATTAGAGAAGTTAACAGGATACAAGTCAGAAATTCTCTTTGGTTAAAAGTCTTTTCTCAGCCATGTCTGCAAGCAAGCTTCTTTCTAGCCTCAGCACCTTGGTCTGGCCTCTTGCCCCTGCTCCAGCAAAGTTAAAAAAACTCTTATAGGGTTGCTGATAAATGCCCACCATAAGTCTCAGCAGTGGACCAACAAACCAAGTTCCCCCAATGAGTGCCTGGAGACAGCACACTCCACAAACGAGCCTCCTCCTCCCTTAAAGGCACTCTCCATGGGCTGGAAGCCCAGGTCTGTCTGGTCTGGCGCTCTTACTCTTCATTCTGCTGCTGCTTTTCCAGTGTCACAGCTTTCTGTCGAGGTTCAAGGCACAGGAACCTCGGGGTCCAAAAGACGCTCTCCACTCCCAGGCTCTTCCTTCACGGTAGGGAGCTATCACCAACCCTGCCCCCTCTTCCTGTTTCTGAGATTTTATGCCCATGTTAGATTTCCAAATTTTTACAATCATAGTTAACTGTCAACAATCATTCACAACTGAATCATATCTTCTCCCACTTCCTCTTATCTAGAGGCATCAAGAAAAGTCATTTGGTAGGTGAAAGTTACTAAGACTAAGACTAGAAGAGATATATTAAATAATTCAATACACCACACTTAATAAAAGCAAACCTATTCAATCTTAAATAATATTTAAATGTATCTAAATTCTTCTTTGATCATGTGTGTTTATATGTTAAGTTCAAACTGGTTCCAACTCATAGAGACCCTATATAGGGATTTCAATTTTTTGTAAAGAAATTTTTACCTTCCTTTAAGTATCAGTCCAAATTTTGTTTGCAGATGTCCAAACGCTTCTGTTTATGCTCTTCTGTGAACTGTTTCAGTACCCACTTGGCACAACTTTTCAAAACCCAAGTCTGTCGTGGATTATTTCATAGGCAGAGTCATGGTTGATTTGCCACATAATCCACTGCAGAGTTATTTCACATACACACTGAATGTTGTCATTTTAATATAACCATAGTGAGCATAAACTTTTACTCAACCTCATACTAATGGGAGTTCTTTGGACAGAGAACCAATAGCAGACAACCTAAGATTAACATATATGACAATATCACCCAGAACTCAACCCAAGTATATAAGTATTCAAAGTAAAACAAACCTACGAGATTGAAATAGGGAATCGGAGATAACAGTTTGCAACCACAACAAAAAAAACATTAAGTTAAAAAAAGAGAATAATGTAGTTACAGAACTCCCAAATGAGGAGGAAAATCAAATAGATTTCGAGAAAAAAAATTAAAATAAACTTAGCTTGAGCCCAACCCCTGCCCTACCCCTTTAGTCCTAACCATAACCCTAACACTAAACGCAGTTCTAGGCCTCGCCTAGACCTAGCGATAGTGAGAATCCTAACTCCGTACTCCTATTCTCCCCACCACAAAAAAATTAAGCTATTGTTTCTCAACAGATCCTCCTATATACACACTTCTGAAAGCAGTGTTTCTGTCCTGGTGTGGCACCAAAAGGCTGGCGGTTCAAACCCATCAGCAACTCCTCAGAAATCCCATATTCACAGGGTCGCTATGAGTCGGAACTGACTCAATGGCGCTTAACCACCATTCCCTGAAGAATTCCACAGTCTTCCATTTACACCATGTCAAAATGGTCTTTGAGTTTGGGGAATGAAAAGAAGTCTGAAGGGGCAAAATCTGGGCTGTAAGGTGAATGGTTTCCCAATGAAATTCTTAAGAAGACAGCCCTTGATACCCTCAAAGAATGAGCAGGTGCATTGTTGTGATGGGGAAAACATTCCTTGGCACAACTATCCTGGCCTTTTGGCCACCAATGTAGCTTTCAATTTTTAAAAAAACTTCTTTATAATAAGTTCCTATGAGCATCCTATATCCTTCGAGAAAATCTATCAAGACAGACTACCTCTTTGGAATGCCACACACACACAAAAAAAACCCAATCCATAACCTTCTGCCTTGAACTTAACTGGCCCAGCAGATCCCCTTAGAAGCTATTTATTTTGACTAGACTTTTTTGGGGGGGGAAGGGGGAAAGCACCTTAACAAGATTAAGTGTCTTACTAAGAGAACTTGTTTACAGTCATCCATCGATCCCAGAGATGCTTTCTTCTCTGGAATAAACCTGGTCATACATGAACTGGAATCCAAGTAACATTATTTTTTTGGCTCGCCTTCATATACACACACATACCTACACCTCACTTGGAGACTGTAAGCACAAGGTCGGTGGTTCACACTCACCAGCTGCTCCTTGGAAATCCTATACAGGGTCACTATGAGTTGGGAGGACTTGGCAGCACTTACCACCACCACGTCACTTATTCTTCTATCTCGTTACCATTTCACTTTTACAATAGGAAAAAAAAAAAATTCTCACTATTTCACACATTAACATGTCTGGCAACGCTGTTATAAAGGTTTGTCAATTATGTAATGATATAACCATCCTCCATTTATGATGACCTGATGTAGTAATCCTCCATGTTCACATTAACAACCTTAATCTTTAGAAACTAACCACTCCATTAAGTGACAACATATAAAAATTGATTTACACTGACTACATATATAAACATTGAAGCAAAAAAAATACGGAGTCACCATGAAAGTACTAAAGTAGCAGTTCTCAAAGGGCAGACCCTCAGACCAACAGCATGCACTGGATCATCTGCGAGGCAGCACCCACTCAAAAGCACCTAATAACAATGAGCTTTCTAGAAACTCGTTTTAACAAGTTTCAAGGTGATATTTACACTGAAGTTGGAGAAAATACTTTAAGTAAACAATCTAAACTTACTGACACCTTATCCAAATTAAAACCAGTTTCTGTGGACTCATAGTGACCCTACGTTACAGCTGAACTTGCTCCACAGAGTTTAGATCACTAGGGCTTTCCTCCAAGGAGGTAGCTCTGGGTGGATTCCAACTGTCAACCTTTCAGTTAGCAGTCAGACAAGTATGTTGACCATTTGCATGACCCAGAGATCCCCATCCCAACTAAGCTGTAATAAACATACTGTAAAGAGCTGTCAAGTCAGTTCCAATTTATAGCAATCCTTCATAGAGTTTTTCCAAAGAGTGGCTGGTGAGATTGCAGCTCAAACAGACCTTTCAGCCGAGCACTTATCCCATAGCACCACACCAGGACTCCATAATAAACATAACCCTGCGTATAAGCTTAATTACACCATAAGATGAAGTTTACCTAAAAGACAACACTATTTTTATGAAGAGTAAGTGTCTCCTTATTGTCTATCAAATTACATCATACTATTATACCAGTTTTTATAAATATCTAATTTATAATAATGGTGAAAATCCAATCAGAAATAAATTTAAGTCTCCCTTTGAGTCTATTTTGTTTCCAGTGTTAAAGAATTTCACATAATATGTATTCATTCTCAGTAAGCAGCGATCATTAGAATTTTAGTAACTGCTAGGAAAAGAAATCTGGTTAGACACAGAATTGGGACACAGAATATCAAGAGGTAAGGGATCTTGACTACCAAACAGATTTGGAGAGGTACCTACCTGTCTGGCGATTTAAGAATTTTTTAAACTAAAAATGCACTACAGTCACTGATGGAAAACTGAAAATGTGTGAAGGAAGCTAGAAAAGGAAAAGTGTTCTTATGAAAAAAAGGTTCACTCTTGACAGAAGAGTTCTTCAGATCTTTACAGGAATAGATTAAACCAGCTTCCTGCAAGAACCTGAAGAATACTTCAAGATAAAAATGCAGGCAAGGAAAACAGAAGTACTTTGGGTGCAGATTTACTAACCAACTATAAAAATAAAACTCTGCCATTCCTTGTACTACAAGCAATTCCATGTGCTACAGAGTAGAATTGTTGCTCCTTTGGGTTTCCCTTGGCTGTAATCAAAAGCAGATCACCAGGTCTTCCGCCAAACTGTTGGTTGTTGTTGTTAAGAAGTGCTGTCCAGTTGGTTCCAACTCATAGCGACCCTGTATGGGGTCTGAAAAGCAGCTGCTCAGTGTGCTTTTTGAACCTTGCAGTTCAAACCAATCTTGTGGTCCAGTGCTTATCCTACATCACCACATCAATACTCCTACTAATTAGTTGTTGCTAAGTGCCAATGAGTCAGTTTCAACTCATAGAAACCCTATATAGGGTTTCCAAGGAGCAGGTGGTGGGTTTAAAAGATTGACCTTGTGGGTCTAACCAATCTTGCAGTTCAGTGTTTATCCAAAGTACCACAGTAGGACTCCAACCTTAAGTTGTTGTTGTTGTTAAGTGCCATTAAGTTGGTTCTGATTCCTAATGACTCTGTATAGGGTTTCCAAGGAGCAGCTGATGAGTTTGAACCACCGACCTTGTGGTTCAAACCTATCTTGCGATCCAGTGCCTATCCTAGAGTGCCATGCCAGGACTCCAACCTTCAGACTGTTGTTGTTGTTGTTGTTGTTGTTGTTGTCGAGTCAGTTCCAAATCATAGCGACCATAGGCTTCCAAGGAACGGCTGGTGAATTTGAACAAATGTGCATACCACCCAGGGACACCCTCAAAGTTGACTAGGGAGTCAACACTCAAGCCCTAAATTACCAGATGAGCTTCTTCCCTAGTCTTCAGGTTTCAGAGGCAAACATAACTGCCACCATTATAACTGGAAAGTTTTCCACAGAAAGCATTCTCTGATCCTCCACGTCTGGGCTAGTCACTCCGTTTTATGCACCAACAGTGCCCTATAGTTCCCACATTATGGGTTCCATGGTAATGTGTCAAATAAGATGGTAATTCTAGTTTGTCCATGGTGTCTACTAAAACAGTTGTTGTTGTTAAATGCCGTTGAGTCGGTTCCAACTCATAAGACCCTGTATAGGGTTTCCGAGGAGCAGCTGGTAGATTCGAACCACCGACCTAGCAGTTCAGCACATTATCCTGCAGCACCACACCAGAACTTTGTTGTTGTTAAGTGCCACTGAGTAGGTTCCGACCCATAGCGACCCTGTATAGGGTTTCCAAGGAGCAGCTGGTGAGCTTGAGCCACCAACCTTGCAGTTCAAACTGACTTTGCAGTACAACACATTATTCCAGAGTGCCACACGAGGAGTCCTAGTGCATTACAACTCCATTAAAGGAAAGGAGTTGTTTTGTACAATGCACATAATTAGCTCTGTGTGTGCTTACCTACAGGCGCACTGCTCATCCAGCATCTTATTACCACGTTCAAAGATTCTGTGGCAATAAGTTCCTAAAAGGGGCACCAAGATTCTGGGACTCAAAATTTAGTAACAAGTTACTTGGTATAATAGTTTGACCTTAAGCGGATACATCTCTTCCCCTGAAATAACAACTTGTAAAACTATCCAAGAGCAAGGAGACGTTAAGCCATCCCCTTAAATTATAAATAACACAAAGCAAACTAAGTGAAGAGAAGCAGAAAGGTGGCCAACAAACTCAGAATTAATGAAGGCTTAAGGGGGGGAAATCAACTGAATAAATGACAGTGAAATAATAAAACTGCTATCCTTTGAAGGGTTCATGACCTAGAGTGGTGGAGCCAAATTCACAAAAGACCAAGTTAGAAAGAAATTCAGACAGCAAGGTAGGCTGTCTTAATAGTGCCATTTGTAATAGTTTTACCCAGGAATGCACACTCCAGGGGAGTCACAGACTTCTTCAGGTGTTTTACATTAATCAAGGAGCTCTAGTGTCACTACAAGTTAGGAACAGGGCCTAGAGCAACAAAGTCGGCAGTTCAAAGCCACCAGACGCACCACGGGACAAAGATGATGCTGTGTGCTCCAATAAAGGTTTAGTCTCAAAAACCCTGTTTAGGGCCACTGGGTCGGAATCAATTCCATGGCAGTGGGCTATACATTACACAACTCAAGTCACAAGATAATCTTACAAGATGTAAATGTTGACCACAACAATCAGATAAAACAATATAGTAGAACCTGTGATGCATAAACAGTCTTCTTCAATCTTCTTCATGTCTTAAGGATCCTCTAGACAGAACTGTCTAAGCAGCTAGCCTCGTAGGGATATATATATCTGTCACAGAGCAATACAGAAAGTTGTAAAAAAAATCCAGAGGCTGGGGTAAATTAGGCTAACTACAAACATGGAAACATGAAGTTAGGTTAATGCTGTACCACAGGACTTTTAACAGGTTACAAGCTAAAAAGTCAAAACTGTAGCAAAGATTTAGAGAACATCCAATTATATTAAAAAAAACTCAAGCACTAAATAGTAAAAACCTGGATGCTACTCCAATCTTTCAATTACTTAAATTTTTAATATAGCTATTCTAACATTAAGGAGCTCTGGTAGCGTAGTGGTTACGACTCCGGGCTGCCGCTCCAAGGTCAACAGTTTGAAACTACCAGCGGCTTCGTGGGAGAAAGATGAGGCGTTCTGCTCCTGTAAAGATTTACAGCCTCAGAAACCCTGTGCAGGATCACTATGAGTCGGAACCGACTCCACCGTACTTAACAACGACAATTCTAACATTGGAGCCCTGTTGTGGCGCTGTGGGTTAATGCACTGGATAACAAAGCCAGTTTGAACTGCAAGGTCAGCAGCTCAAGCTCACCAGCCACTCCTTGGAAACCCTACACAGGGTCGCTATGGGTCAGAACCGACTCAATGGCACTTAGCAACAACAAAAATTCTAGCATTACTTACTTTAGCCATACATTTTTATTATAACGTTACCCTCCAATGACTTACATGAGAGTAAAAAAGTATTGAAGGATTCAAATTCCAACATTAAATCTAGTTATTGGAATTTAACTTCCAAATCTAAGATACTATACTACATTAAGCTACAAATGAGTCACTCAACAAGTTTTCCCTATTTACCAAGTCAAAAAAAAATCTTTATATTTCATTTCCCTTTACAGCTTCAAGAAACCAAGACAAAAACAAAAGCATAAAAATTTTTCCAACTAAAAAACAGAAAACCTACCATTGGTCACAAATTTCAACCTCCTTCAAACCTTCCTGCCACAAATACAAGTAGGGAGAAATCTGAACTGATTTTGCCTTTCTTATTTCTCACTATCAGTCCTACAGTGGTGGTGGTTAAGGTGCCATCGAATTGGTTCTGACTCATAGCGATCTTATGCATGACAGAACGAAATACTGCCTGGTCCTGTGGAATCTTCAAATTGTTATTATGTTTACACCCACTACTGTCATTGTGCCAATCCATCTCATTGGGGGGCCTTCCTCTTTTTCGCTGACCCTCCACTTTACCAAGCATATGCTAAGTAACAGTGATTAAACAAGGACAAGAAAAGGAATGAATGGTTTTCCAAACTACCAATACTATCAGGAGGGACCAGTTCCTACAGAAGGGTTTCATGTTTGGTAAAGTGGAGGGTCAGAGAAAAAGATAAGACCTGCCAACGAGCTGGACTAGCACAGAGTTAGCAGCAATGATTGTGACGTTGTCCTGGGACCAGACAGTGTTTAAGTCTGTTGTGCACAGGACCACTGTTGAGTCCTATTCTCAGTAAACAAACTCCGTAAATCCAAGATGTATCTAAAAAGGATTGAGCTTTGATGCATGCAACAAAAAAACCTAACTCTAGAGACAATTTAAAAGCATTTATAAACTGTTCTAATATTTAATGATAACAATTTTAAGTAAGTTCTCATACATGCCAGGCCCTGTTCTAAGAGGTTCTGGGAGATTGGTAACTCTATTGTATAAGCACTGGACTGTGAACCACAGGGTCCAGCGGTTCAAACCCACCAGCCACTCTTCGAGAAAAAGAGGCTTTCTGCTCCCGCAAAGATGTATAGTCTGGAAAACCCTATACGGGGTCTCTAAGAGTCAGAACCAACTCAAGGGGACTTAACAAGCTCTAAGAGCTTTACTTATATTATCTCATTTAACTTTCACCACAATGTCCACTTTACAAAGGAGTAAATTAAGTAGACAGGATTTAAATAACTTGTCTATATCACAGCAGAACCAGAATTCAAACTCTGAAAGTCTGACTCCATTACACTACACTATTTTCCTATCCACTATTTCCATTTCTAACTGGTAGTACAAGTGTCAAACATCTGGAATAAAGAGAAGATAAAATCAAAGTCACAATTTCTTCAACCTCTAAATATCTGCTCCCCCCCCCCTTTTTTTCCCCAAAACTGAGAATACTCTAGCATCAGATAGCAGGCAAAACTTACCTGTTGTGCACAAAGTTTCAAATAGAAGGTATGAAAACAAACTATATTATCCTATCAACAGGGTTCAGCAAACCATGGTCTGTGGGCCTAATATAGCCCTCATTCTTGTATCTTGAGTTACAATGGTTTTACTTTTTAAAAAGGATTACAAAAGCAAAACAAAAATGTCTGATATATTTTATGTAGTCAGTCTAAAATATTTACTCTCTGGCCCTTTACAAAAACAATTGGCTAATATAAGTTATTGGTTTCCCACGTTAAAAAAAAAGAGCTAAAAACAATAACTGACTTGTAAGACACAAAGTATATAGAAGAGGATAAAATGAATAGAGATTCCCACAGCTCCAAACCAGAACACAAACTGCTAAAGCAAACCCCCACCCCCAAAAAAGGGCAAAAATAAGTAGTTCCCTCTCACCACGAGGTGGCAGTAGATTCTTCAAGAGACAAGGTTCTGGTTTGCCCACCGGCTCAAGTTTTTTTGTGGTAGCTATTAAGAAAAGCAGCTTGACCTCTCCTCAGAGCTGACTTTCTGGGACTGACAATCTGCACAAAAAGGAAATGGGAAAGGAGACTGAACAGGTGACAAGAACGTTATAACCACATCCTCTTTGGCGACCTGTTCACTCCTAGCTACAAAAATAACACTGTTAAAAAAATAAAATAAAAATAACACTGTTTCCTATACTCTTCTGGGTTACCAGGTTAGGCGTGGGAGATAAGAGGTCGATGAAAAGGATCAATTTCGCAGAAGAGTATTTCATATTCTCAAGGACTCTACGCTTTCTGGAGCCATGGAGGGTACATGAACCCTTGCAAACTAGTGCCCTGAAATAAGATTTAAACTTTAAACCAAAAATAGCCCCTGAAGTCATCTTAACACCTAACAACAGTTTAACTAGTTAAAAAGATCAGCCTTGAGCACAATGCTCTTTTAAGATCTATACAGAATCAAATTGATAAAAGTAACTTGAAAGATTAGATAGAAACTTAGAGGCAGTGAGTTTATATTAATGAGAAACAACTCAGAAAAAGGTGAGACTCGACTGTAATCAACATCACTAAACTATTCAAGTAGAAACTGTTGAATTGCAACATGTAATCTCAAAAAAAACCAGTCAACTTAAATGATTCAAAACTGCTCTTCACTTTTGTGTCTACAGTTCTTAAGTTACTACCCTTCAGTTTAGTTGGCAAAGACAATGGATTTCATTTTCACAACTTCAAGGAAAATGTAATGAAGAGGGGGGGAAAAAAGCTAAACTTTACGTATTTTCTCCCTGCATCCCTTCCCCCCTTCAAAAAAAAAAAAAAACACCAGTTAAGTCAATTGCTACTCATGAATCCTACAAGTCAGACAAAGCCTGACTGAGTTTTCGAAGCTGTAAACCTTTATGTAATCAGACTGCCTCATCTTTCTCCCAGAGGGGCTGGTGGGTTCAAACTACAGACCTTTCGGACAGCAGTCCAATACTTAACCTACTGCACCACCAGGGTACTTCCCAGCAGAGCTAAACCAGAAGTCAAAACAGGAAATGATAAGTCAACTGAACACATGCAAAAGTAGTAGGTACTGCTTACTAAACCAGCTAACTGGCCCGACATGTAATGGCAAACAGCCATTCAAGAACAGTGCCAGACCTCATTCTTGTTCCCACCCTCTACTACACAACAAAAACCTTCACTTTTGCCCTGAAATCCTTGCATATTTAAATATCGGTATAAAACATGCTATGTCATGAAGTTCCTTGCTGTTCATGATGACTCAGCATCTGCTGCAAAAAACACCCTACTGCCAGCTTAGGGTACAAGACAGCAAGCAGGTAGCCCACTAAAGTTCCAATTGTTGTTGTTGTTGTTGTTAAGTGCCATTGAGTCGGGTCCGACCCATAGCGACCCTGTACAGGGTTTCCGAGGGTGTAAATCTTTACGGGAGTAGAAAGCCTCATCTTTCTCCCGCGGAGCGGCTGGTAGTTTCGAACACCAACAGGAAAACACCCTCTATATAGCTTAACACGTTTCTTTGGTAGTTTCTGCCAATACTAATACTGACTTGTTCATTAAGAACCCCCCCAAACATCTTCAATCGAAAGCTAAAAATATATCTTTTAAGTAAATTAAACAGCTGGGGCAAGAAGCTTCAAGTATTACAAGCAGGGAACAATAATAATTTATGAAAATCTAAAACTTAAAAAAAATAATAATAATAATACAACCTGAGATCAAATCGATTCTAAGACAATTTGGATCACAGACATTATGTTGTTAAGGCATTACCTGCCCTAAATTAACTTTTATCTAACTAAATTTCAAAATAAACTGTATTATAACTTGGGGCACCTGGAATACATTAACTCCCTTCCAACTGTCCAGTCCATTTACTGATCTGTATTCAAAACATTTTTCTATAGGTAATTTTCTTTTATGTCTCTTTCATTCCATATAAAGAGGTTAAATATCAGGTTTGTGACTTGAATTCGAATCTTAAATCTTCCTGAGAAGTACCCTTGGTTCCTCACAAAATTCGTAAACCAAGCACTTTCTGTATATAGAGGGGAGTGGAGGTGGGGGGACACACGCAGGAGCAAGTCTTCTATCAGTAGAGAACTACTTGTATATAATGCATATTTTTGTACATCCGTAAGTTTCCCTTAAATCGGTACTTTTAAAGTCAATTTTTAATGATACAATTTAACACCAATAAATAACACATTAAAGTGTTCAATACTCATTATCATGTAAAACAAGGCAATCTAGAAGTTCACCTTTGACAGTATGCAACAAGTTATCTACTGCACCTTTTTGCTATACTTGAATTTGTTTTTTTAAAAACAAACTTAAGACACACACTTCCCACCAATGTCACTGAGTTTTAGAAATGGCTTTACGAAAATAAGTTAATGTTTTCCCGCTCTGCCGCCCATCAACAAATAGCATTTAAACACGAAATTTTCTGAGAGTCGGATGTCTTATTTATAATTAGGCTAAACACCTTTTTATAACTTTTTAACAGCTACGAATGTACACGGTGGTTAACTTATAAGACCACAAACATTCCTGGAGTGTCAGAAGTCGCTAAAGTTTTAGAAAACGCCCCATAATATTAAAACATTTTAAGCATGAGGTCAGAACTGGAATCCTGGACAACTGGAGAATGGCCAAACCTAGCCTCCAAAATAAAAGGAGGGAAGGGGGAAAAAAAAAAAAACAGGTAGGGAGGAAAGAGCTGCGCAGCGAGGCAAAGACGTAAGGGTGAAGAGGGACTTTCAAAATGACCCAGAGCCACAGTGACTATAAAGCCGGTTACGAAAAAATGGTTTAAGTCAATGCTCTCAGATTGGGAAGGGCAAGGGCGAAGGAGACGGAAGATTAATTAATCAGTTGAGACTCAATTCTTCCCTGTTCCGTCACAGCGCCCCCCGCCTAGTCCCCTGTCTCCCGTGAGCCCCGGAGGCAGATTCCTCCTGGCAGCCCCCTCCCCACACTGAACCGCGGGAGACTAGAAAATGCACTTCACGCTTAGATCCGGCCGCTTCTTTGCCTTTCTCCCTCGACGCATAATAAAAACCTCCAAATCCCCAATCCCCGCCAAAAAAAAAAAGAAAGAAAGAAAGAAACGCGCGCACCGTGGGCCTAGAATTTCTTTTCCCGCCCAGAGCCTGCCGGGGAAGCCCCTGGCCCTGAGGCTTGGGCAGAGGCGGCCCGAGTCACACGTGTGCGCCGCACGGCCCGGCCTGTCTCAGCCCACTTCCCGTCGCCACCCTAGAGGCCTGAGCTCCCGCCGTCCCGATCGGGCCTT
The DNA here is from genome assembly GCF_000296735.1 of Chrysochloris asiatica. Lineage (NCBI taxonomy): Eukaryota > Metazoa > Chordata > Mammalia > Afrosoricida > Chrysochloridae > Chrysochloris > Chrysochloris asiatica. The sequence goes on along the minus strand of NW_006408558.1, from coordinate 9,280,200 downwards.
CCTCTGGCCCTCCCACCCGATCCACGTGTGGCGGGAGTGCGGGGGCTCAGGCCACCCTCGACTTGTTTCCGACCCGCTAGGCCCCCGCGGCGTCGGGGTCCCATACCTGGTGCTGTTGTCGTCCCTGCGCATAAGGCTTAATTGGCCCCTGGTGGCAACGCCGCGTCCGGATCTTGCCGCCGCCGCCGCCGCCCCCTCCTATTCCTCCGGCTCCCGAGGCCATGGCGGAGCCTCCGCTGATTCCCGCTCCGGGGCGGGGAAGGGGGGCGGGAGAGGCAGAGGCGATGGCCTTAGAGCCCCCCCCGCCCGGTCCCGGCCCAAAAGTCCGCCCGCGTTGCCCACACAGTGGGACACAGGCACACCGGGACCGCGAGATTGAGAGCAGGAGCGGAGAGAGGGTGCGCGATGGCAGAGGGGGTGGCGGGGGCAGAGGCCGAGGAGCTGGCTCCGGTCCGGCAGCCTCCCGCGGACCCCCGCCTCTGTGTATGTCACGGTCTCTATGGAGATCTCTCGTAGAGGACACTGCGAGCGGCTCCGGCCGCTGCTGAGGCCTAACCCGACCACCGGCTGGTAGGGACTCTTCTTCCGTCGCTCTAGCAGTCGCTGCCGCAGCTGAAGCCGCCGGCGCCGCCCGCCTACCCCTCCCCTTTGCGCACAGCGCCCGCCCAGCCGTCGTCGTCCCTGCAGTCGCCGCCGCTGTTGCGCCTATTGCCGCTGCTAAGGCCGCCGCGGTCGCGAGCCAGAGTGACGTCAGTCCTCGGCGCCGGACGCGAGTACATCATCTCACTGCGACCAGTTGAAAGTCGAGAAGGAAGGAAAAGCTGTACGAGCCCGCGCTCTCGGCCGCGCAGTGAACTGGGAAACGTAGTTCAGCCGGAGAAGGCGGGGTCTAGGAAAGGAAGGCAGGAGGGAGGTTCACGGTGCACCGCAGAGGCACAAAGCGAGTGGTTCCGTTCATTTTTTTTGCCCTTTAAAGTTAGGCTCTGAAGAAGCGTTTAACATTAAAAGTCATTTTCCCACTCTATTTCTCCCCACCTGGCAATAACTAAGCACAGGGTGAAATCAAACAATAGAAGCTAAATGATAACGTACTAACAAGAAAAAAAAAAAAAAAAATCCTATGGTTAAAAAAGTAATCTCCATGATTCCTAGGCTGAAAGCAGAGTTCGAAAATTCATATAGCTTCATTAAGGTCCTATTAAACATTGTGGTCAAACATACTCCTCCACTCTTTAGCTGTTTGGCCTTGGAGGAGTCAAAACCTCTTGACCCTTGTTTTCCTTTACAAAATGTAACTTTTAAGATTCACGTTTTAGAGCTGATCTGATCAGCTGTATATTTAGTGTATTTCTGGTCACACAATAAATTCAATCAATGATATTATAACCTATACTGATCATGTTAAAAGTAAAAAATATATATTCAGTAATGAAAATGTATATATGTATGTTTCTAATCAAAGGCATTATACTCAGGAAAATGTATAATTGAACGCAGGCTCAAACTGAATGCGTAACTGTAGAAATTCTGTGAGTTGACGGTTAGAAAGGTTTAGAACGATCTTGGACCATTCTCTCAACGGACACCACAGACTTCCAAGAGAATTTAGGTGTCACGTTCAAGGACAGCGTTGGGCAGTCAAAGCTAAAATCCAAGTTTTCTATGAGAATTGAGACGAGTTGAAAGAAATTTTTGCCACTTTGAGAAAAAAAATTTTTTTGGCTTAATGTTCCATTTTGAGACAATTTATTTTAAAGCTTATAAGTAGTCTTGGGGAGTCCTGGTGTGGTGGTGCAGGATAATGTGCTGGACCGCAAGGTCAGTTTGAACCGCAAGATCGGCAGTTCAAACCCACCAGCCACTCCTCAGACACCTTATACAGGGTTGCTGTGAGTCAGAACCGACTTGGTGGCACTTAACAACAAGAAGTAGTAGTAGTTTGGGAGTCAAACAAACTTAGTTTCAAATCTATCATTACTAGCTGATGTGGCTAGCACTCTACTGTGAGCTACAAGGTCAGAAGTTCAAAGCTACCAGCTGCTCCTAGAAACCTTATACAGGACCACTATGAGTGAGAACCTGCTCAACAGCACTTAACAAGAACATAGTCTAGGGGGCGCTAGTGATCATCTCTAACATTAGTTTCCTCATGTGCAAATAGAATGAATTTTATGTATGTATAATGCCTACTTAACTGTACAGAAAACATTTCATATCAGTCTGATATAAATAATTAGCTCCAAGATTTTTATAGAATATCCACCACCTAACTACACAACTCAAGTCATGCTATAAATCACATAACTAAAACTGTGAAGCCAAATTTTTAGTAACCTTTGAACTATAGTATATTTTAGCACCTTAAGGGACTATACTGGACAGGCATAAGCTTGAAAAACAAATTGTTTTCAAGAAGCATCTCTGACCAGACCAGCAAAAATTCAAAAAGTTGCCAGATACAAAAAGCAAAATTGATCTACTTCCTCTTCTGCTTGGCTGTACTAGACCCATGCATGCCTTCCACCATCCCTAGCTCTCCACTAGAGTCTTAGAAATGCCTACTCAGTACCTCATCCTTCTGAAGTATATTGTTTCTGTCACATGCTTTCCCTTCCTAAACTGAAGTCCTGTTCTTTTTAAGTCTTAGGTAGTTATTTGACAATCAAGGTAAAGTAATTCTTGATTAACTTGTATAGAGAATCTCTACCCGAATCTCTTAATTGTTGTTGTTGTTAGGTAGGTACCATTGACTTGGTACCGACTCCTAATGACACTGTGTACAACAGAAAGAAACACTGCCTGGTCCTGTGCCAACCTCACAGTGGTTGCTAGGTTTGAGTCCATTGTTGCTGCCACTGTGCCAATCTGTCTCATTAGGGGTCTTTCTTTTTTTCTCCGACCCTCCACTTTACCAAACCTGATATCTTTCTCCAGTGACTGGTTCCTCCTGATAATATGTCCAAGGTATGAGAGACCAAGTCTGGCTATCCTGGCTTACAAGGAGGGCTCTGATTGTACTTCTTCCAACAGGGATCTGTTTGTTCTTTTGACAGTCCATGGTACTTTGAATATTTTCCTCCAACACCATAACTCAAAAATATCAATTCTTCTACGGTCTTTCTTATTCACTGTCCAACTTTCACATGCATATGAGGTTATAGAAAATACCATGGCTTGCATCAGGTGCATGTCCTCAAACTGACATCTTTGTTCTTCAACACTTTAAAAGGGTCTTGTGCAGCAGATTTGTCTAATACAGTATGTCGTTTGATTTCTTTAATTAGGAGACATACGTAGGAGATTAAACTGTAGCCACATCTCATTTTTCCTTGTCATCTACTAGATTTAAAATGTGCAGCACAAAGCTGTGAACTGGCTGGGGTTCAGAAGTGATGTTTTTCTTGAAAGCTGTTATTTGAGGTGTGGGACAGCTTTCACATTCCAGTTTTGAAAGCAAGGGTTGTGCAAAAGAACATGGTCAAACTTCAACCAAACCTCAGAATAGAAGATTGGTAGGATTTGAGGAGCTGTGGGAAAATCCAAGTTCCTCTTAATGGTTTGACCCATTTCACATTTCCTTAACTTTGATTTAAAACAATATGGAAGAGAAAGTAATACATTCGTCCCACATTCATAAGACTGGGTTTTAGGAAGCTTTACCAAGCAGCTTGAGAGCAGGTCAGAGTAAGGGATAGGAAGGAAGCTGTGTTCAAATCTTCTCACTGCTCAGTTTTACCCTAATATAGTATCAGTCTCACTATGAGAAGAGGTAACATCTCTTGCATGGTTTAGGATACTAAATAACATTGTTTCTGTATTGAAACAGTCTGGAGTTTCAATTCTCCACTTCACACATTTTGGAACTCATTCTTCAGTTAGAAATTACTAGTGATAGAATGGGTTATAGTAGAATATTTTTATTGTAAAACTGTAAGGAAAAGTATAACAAAGGAACTGTCTGCCTTCAAACAAACCAAAAGAAAAAAAAAATTTTTTTAACATTTCCACTGCTACAGTGGATTCTGACTCATAGCCACCCTAATTAGGGTTTCCACGGCTGGCAAATCTTTATGAGAGCAGAAAGTCTTACCTTGTGCTTAGCAGCCCAACCATAACCCAATATGCCACCAGGGTCTCTTGCCTTCAAACGAACACACATGCTTGAAGAGATGTTACATTTAAATTGGGAAAAAATGTCAAATGGCAAAGACCAATAATAGGGGTTCTTGAAATCCTTCCAACCATATAAAGAATTAACAGGCATTTGAAGAAGGGATAAGTATTATTTTGTTGTTGTTGTTGTTACTCGCCTTCAAGTGGGGTCCGACTCATAACAACCCACTATAGGGTTTCCAAGGAGCGACTGGTAGCTCTGAACCACCAACCTTGTGGTTAGCAGTCCAGTGCTTATCCTACAGTGCCACACCAAGACTCCAAGTATTACTTAGGATTTATAATTAAGTACATAGATGATGGGACTTAATCCCCCTTTTAAACAAAAAAGTGAAGAAATATTAGTATTTGTATTTCACAGAATCATAAGCTACTATTTCTGAATTTTGAATCAGAAACTAGCTGCCGCTTTCTCCAACCATTCTTTTTATTAACACCTATTCCTAGCAATCTTTCACCAGTAGCCAGTTGCTATCAGCCAATCCCAACTAATAACAACCCCATGTGTGTCAGAGTAGAACTGTGTTCCATAAAGTTTTCCATTTAATTTTTCAGAAGCAAATCACCAGGTTTTTTTTTCTAGGTACTTCTGGGCGGACTTAAATATCCTACCTTTTGGTTAGCAGCCAAGTACATTAACCAATGGTATCACCCAAGGATTCCTCATTAGTCTTTAGGCCAAGTCAAAATTAGGATGGCTTTAATGAGTAATCTTATTGGGGGGGTGGGGAGGTTCTTACATTGAGTACATTTTAATAGAAAGTTATCCCTGCCTAAATTTTAAGCTCCCCCTGAAAAAGTAATTTTCTCCCATAGCTATATCCAAAGGTTGGTGGTTAGTGTTTTAAGCACTTGGCTGCTAATGAAAGGTTGCTAGTTTGAACTCACCTACCAAATCCTGGTGTGGCACTATGGGTTAATATGTTAGACTGCAAAGTCATTTGAACTGAAAGGTCTGCAGTTCAAGCTCACCAGGGTCGCTATGGGTCAGAATCAACTTGATGGTACTTAGGCACTTAACAACAACAACAACAACAGCCGCTCTGTAGAAGCTAAAGATGTGGTAACCTACTTAAGTAAAGATTTACAGCCTTCAGACACCTGTGGAGCAGTTCTCCTCTGTCCTAGAGAGAGCTGCAAGGCAGAATCGACTTGAAGATTTGGTTTGGGTTTAGCTAGATCCCCAGCATATAGAATGCTGTTGACACAAGGCAACCAGTCCTTATATATTATGGTTTATTTATCAAATATCCTATTATTACCAATTTAACTAAACCTGTCTACCTAACCTAACCTGATCAAATAAATGTGTCTGTTTTCTATGCTGCATAACAAAATTTCTCAAATTATTTTATTTCCCATTCATGACAAAGTGTTCATGAACATCAGAGCAAATCCCTATGAAAGTGTTATATGGAGATTTGTATATTATCTTAACAGTCTGAGAAGAATCATTATCTTTATCTTACAGATGAGGACACTGAGGCACCAAGGGAATAAAAATTAAAATAGTAAATTGCAGTATAATGAGTGGCAGAGTCAGTGTCTAAAATGATTTCTCTCCTCTTTAGCCCAAAGTTCATCTCATCTTTTGCCTTTCCCATCATTCTGCCACTTTTAGAGCTGCTTTAGGAACCCACCTGTCACTTAAAAATATTTTTGTATTTGAAAAGATGTTATTTACAATTGACTTAAGAACTCAGATTTCAAAGGATACACACATGTTAACTTGGGTGAAGGGGATGGCAATATACAATAAGAGGGAGGTTGGCAAAAAAAACTTTAAATGGTGGAGGCAGGGGAAGAAGGCACAGGGAGAAATACAGAGGTTACAGGCAACAGTGGTAAATACACAGTCCTGTAATAAAGGTGCTCCCCAGGTAAATGTATGCATTGATACCCAGGCTGAACAGGTGTGGGAGAGTAAGAGTATACCCACAAATATATAAAGGTTTGACACAGGTTATTTGTTCATGGACAGTTACTCTTGCTATAAGTATATCCATGAATGTGGTGGAGCATACAAGGGACAAAGTTAGAAAACATCTTAAACATAACCAATCACCTTGAGGGGATGAGTCTCTGGGCCTATGGGCTCAGGACCATAGCCTCAGGGGACACCATGGTCAATTGGCATAATGTAGTCACCCAATTCACAATAAAATCTTTTTAAAAAGAAAAGGACTTAGTCTTCTATAAACATCTCTTTCTCAGACAATCCCCACACAGACTATGGTGTTTAGATCCTAGTCCTACCATATCACATAGCAAGGATGGAAATTTGCTGGATCGTGATATGATAGCCATTGGAAAGACCAGACTCAAATAGCTCAATCAAGGTCACCTGAGAAAGCAGGAAATCCCATCTTGGCATGGAGAGAAGATGGTATTTTGTGGGAAGAAGAGTACACCAGCAAGGCCATTTAGGTGCAGAGGATGTTGTAATATACAAATCTCAGAGAGAAGCCATGATAATAAAACCAATCAAATTCGCATATAGCACAGAGACAAAAAGAAAACTCTGAAGAATAAGACGCAAACGAACATTCATTTTCAAATTTGGTTAGTTTCTGTCACTAACCAAACTTTTTTAAAAAAATTCTTCATTAATTAAAGTTGGAAACCAAGATAAGATAAAAATTCAATCAACTTCATCTTTCTTGAACTAAAATCCAGTGTTTTCAACTACTAGTATGCCTTTTCCCCAAGAAATGTATTCTTTTCCATATAAATGGTGATTACTATGTTAGCAAAGGAGCTCTGGTAGCACAGTGGTTATGAGCTGGGCTGCTAAACTCAAGGTCAGCAGTTCGAAACTACCAGGTGTTCCATGGGAGAAAGATGAGACTTTCTGGTCCCATAAAGAGTCACAGTCTCAGAAACCCTATATAGGGTCACTATAAATTGGAACCAACTCCATAGCACACCACTACCTCACCACTGCTAAGTTAGCAAATGGATCCAAACCTACTCAACTGCACTTTACAAAAACATGTTACTGAATACAAAGGCTTCTGACCCTTCTCTAGTAAATCAGGACTCATTACTAATTACAAATAGAATACAGTTTAGTCTAAGCCTAACTTGGATTGAGAAATTATCTTCAGATATTATTTAAAAGGTGAGATAGTCCTGGCCAAAGGAATATTTAAAGATGACAATTACAAAAAGTTAGGAAGTGTTTTTATCCATTTTACCTAACCAATATAACATGGAATATCTGCAATGACATCTATTAAAATAAACTGGTAGCTAACAGAATAGTCTTTGATAGATCTTCATAATCTTCCATACACACTTTCATGAAACTATTACCAAGCATTTCACTAGATTGAAAAATAATCTGAAACTAGTAGGTTTTTTTTTGTTGTTTTTTTTATTTCACTCGACTAAAGACTGTGGAACAGACCATCAATTATTCATATGCAAATTCAAACTGAAGCTGAAGAAAATGAAAACAAGTCCACGAGAGACAAAATATGACCTTGAATATATCTCACCTGAATTTAGACATCATCTGAAGAACAGATTTGATACATTAAACACAAAAGACCAAAGACCAGAAAAGTTGTGGAATGACATCAAGAGCATCATACATGAAGAGAGCAAAAAGTCATTGAGAAGACAAGAAAGAAGGAAAATGTCAAAACAGATGTCAGAAGAGACACTGAAACTTGCTCTCCAGTGTAGAGATGTTAAAACAAATGGAAGAAATGAGGAGGTCCAAGAGCTGAACAGAAAATTTCAAAGATCAGCTCAAGAAGACAAAGCCAAATATTACAACACAATGTGCAAAGATCTGGAATCAGAAAACCAAAAAGGAAGAACACACTCAGCATTTCTTAAACTGGAGGAACTGAAGAAAAAAATCAAGCCTCGAATTCCATTATTGTAAGATTCTCTGGGAAAATTATTGAATGATGCAGAAAGCATCAGGAGAAGATGGAAGGAATACACAGAGTCACTGTACCAAAAGGAAATGGTTAATGTTCAACCATTTCAAGAGGTAGCATATGATCAAGAGCCAATGATACTGAGGGAGGAAGTCCAAGGTGCATTGAAGGATTTGGCACAGAACAAGGCACCAGAAATTGATGGAATAAAAATTGAGATCTTCCAAGAAAGTGAGGTGGCACAGGAGCCACTCACTCATCTCTGCCAAGAAATTTGGAAGACAACTATCTGGCCAACTGATTGGAAGAGATCCATATTTGTGCCCATTCCAAAAAGAGGTGACCAAACGGAATGTGGAAATCATCGGACGATCTCTTTGATATCCCATACAAGTCAAGTTTTACTAAAGGTATTACAGAAATGGCTGCAAACATACATTCACAGAGAACTTCCAGAGGTTCAAGCTGGTTTTAGAAGAGGCCATGGAACGAGGGATATCATTGCTGATGTCCTATGGATCTTGGCTGAAAGCAGAGAATATCAGGAAGATGTTTACCTGTGCTTTATTGACTATGCAAAGACTGTCAATTGTGTGGATCATGACAAGCTATGGACAAAATTGTGAAGTATGAGTATTCCAGAACACTTGTGCTTATGAGGAATCTGTACCTGGACCAAGAGGCAGTTGTTCAAACAGAACATGGGAACACTGAATGGTTTAAAATTAAGAAAGGTGTGCGACAAGGTTGTATTCTGTTATCATACTTATTCAACCTGTATGCTGAGCAAATGATCCAAGAAGCTGAGTTCTATGAAGAAAAACATGACATCAGGATTGGAGGAAGACTCTTTAACAACCTGCGTTATGCAGATGATACAACCTTGTTTGATGAAAGTGAAGAGGACTTAAAACATTTACTAATCTCAATGTAAAGAAAACAAAAGTCCTCATCACTGGACCAATAAACAACATTCTTATCAATGGAGAAAATATTGAAGTTGTCAAGGACTTCATACTTCTTGGATCAACTATCAACACTCATGGAAGCAGCAGTCAAGAAATCAAATGGCGTATTGCATTAGGCAAATCTGCTGCACAAGACCTTTTTAAAGTGTTGAAGAGCAAAGATGTCAGCTTGAGGGCTAAGGTGCACCGGACCCAAGCCATGGTACTTTCAATAACCTCATATGAAAGCTGGACAGTGAATAAGGAAGATCACAGAAGAATTGATGCTTTTGATTTATGGTGCTGGAGGGGAATATTGAAAATGCCATGGACTGCCAAAAGAACCAACAGATGCATTTTGGAAGAAGTACAGCCAGAGTGCTCCTTGGAGGCCAAGATGGCCAAACTTCATCTCTCATACTTCAACATATTGTCATGAGGGACCAGTTTCTGGAGAAGAATATCATGTCTGGTAAGGTGGAGGGTCAGAGAACAAGAGGAAGACCCCCAGTGTCATGGATTGGCCAAGTGGCAGCATCGATGGAGTCAAACACGGCAACAGTAGTGAGGTTGGCCCAGGATCGGGCAGTGTTTCATTCTGCTGTGCATAAGTTCACTATGAGTCAGTACCGACTTGATGGCATCTAACAACAACAACAAACACTTTGGAATCCTGATGTGGTGTTGAGGGTTATATGCGCTGAACTGCAAAGCTGGTTTGAACCCCAAGGTTGGTGGTTCAAGCTCACCAGGTGCTCCTTGGAAACCATATGGCACTTAACAACAAACACTTCATTCTCAACATGAGAATGTAGCAGCCCAAAGTTATTGGTTTTTTTCCTGTTTGTAGATATTTTAAGGGGAAAAGGACATGATTATGGCAAGATTCTTAAAAGATTTAAGTCACTACACTCAACTTACTGTGTTTGCTTGTCTTTGGGAATAAAAGCATATTTAAGATAAAACGCAAGGAGTTCTGGTGTGGCCCTGTGGATTAATGCGGTGGACCTAAAGGTCGGTTTGAACTGCAAGGTTGGTGGTTCAAGTTCACCAGCCACTCCTCAGAAACCCTATACAAGGTCGCTATGAGTCGGAACTGACTCGCCAGCACTTAACAAGAACAGATACATTTTATTCCTCAACATAAGCTCCATCAAGATCATAACACTTTTGTAAGTGATAATACAAGCAATTTAGTCCATCTGTAAAGAACTGAGGGTCCTGAGAATTTAACCAAGTCAATGTTGTCTTTTTAACATTATTAATTGAAGAAAAGTTGGCACAATTTAAAGATTTTTTAAAAAATAAGAAACATAAAGTTCAAAATGAGGACTCTAATAATTTCCCATCAAGACTCTAGCAAAATTGCCCTTGTATGATGAGAGGAAGGATCAGGAGCATTGTCCTGGTGGGGAAGGCTCTCTGGTGAAACTGTCCAGGGCATTGTTCTGCTAAAGTTTTGGCTAGGTTTCTCAAAATACTGTCATAATAAGCAGATGTTGTTTTTCTTGGGCCCTCCAAAAAGTTAGCAAGCAAAGTGCCTTGAGCATCCCAAAAACCTGTTGCCATGACCAGTCTGCTTTTGCTTTGACGGAAGCACTTTCACCTCTTGGAAGTCACTGTTTTTATTGTGCTTTGTCTTCAGGATAGTACTGGTGAAATCATATTTCATCGCCTGATAAATTATTTGAAGAAATACTTCAGGACCATTTCTCATTTGTTTAAAAGTTCGATTGAAAGCTCTGCACTTGTCTACAGTGGATCTGGGCACGAAAGTTTTTTTTTAACACATCAAGCAGAAAGTTTGCTCAACTCTAATATTTCTGTTTCTGGTGGTGTTTCTCCTATTAGTCACTGGTCTTCTTCAACTAAGGCACTAACAAGATTAATTCTTTCCTTACTAATTGATGTGGATTCTCTGCCAGTGTGAGGGGGCTTGTCCCTACAAACCCTTCATAAAACATCAGTGATTTCACTGTTCTTTCACCTAATCTTGGCCATAAACTTGATATTTGTTCTTGCTTCAATTTTAGTAGAATTCATGTTGCTCTGAGAGGGACTCTTTTTAAACTACGATCTTATCCTTCTTAGTCCCTCAAGCTAGATCGTGTTCAGACATGTTATAACAAGTTGTTGTTAGGAGCTGGCGAGTTGGTTCTGACTCATAGTGACTTTATGCACTACAGACCAAAACACTGCCTGGTACTGCACCATCCTCACAATTGTCACTCTTGAGTTCATTGCTGCTGCCACTGTGCCAATCCATTCTCGTTGGAGGTCTTCCTCTTTTTCACTGACCTTTCACTTTACCAAGCATGATGGTCCCTCCTGATAAGATGTCTAAAGTATGAGAGACAAAATCTCACCATCCTGACTTCTAAGAAGCATTCTGGTTGTACTTCTTCCAACATTTGTTTGTTCTTCCGGCAGTCTATGGTACTTTTAATATTCTTCTCCAACACCATAATTCAATGCATCAACTTGTCTATGGTCTTCTTTATTCCTTGCCCAACTTTCACATACATATGAGGTTATTGAAAATAACATGACTTTTGCCAGGCACACTTAGTCCTCAAACTGATATGTTTATTCTTGAAACACTTTAAAGAGGTTTTGTGCAGATTTTCCTAATGCATTAAGTCCTTTTATTTCTTCACTGCTGTTTCCAGAAGTGCTGACTTTGGATCTAAGAAAAATGAAGTCTTTGACAACTTCAATCTTTTCTCTGTTTATCACTATGTTATTTATTGGCTCAGTTGTGAGGATTTTTGTTTTCTTTACATTGAGGTGCAATCCATACCGAAGGCTGTAGTTTTTGTTCTTCATTATTAAGTATTTCAAATTCTCTTCATTTCCAGCAAGCAAGGTTGTAACATTTGTAGCACATCACAGGTTGTTAATGAATCTTCCTGATGCCATGTTCGTCTTCACATAATCCAGCTTCTCAGATTATTTGCTCAGCATATGATTGAATAAGTATGGTGAGTAAGTATGGCTCACACCTTTCCTAATTTTAAGCCATTCAGTATCCCCTTGTTCTATTGGAACAACTGCCTTTTGGTCTGTGTGCAGGTTCCTCATGAGTACAATTAAGTGTTTCAGAATACCCATTCTTCTCAATGTTGTCCATAGCTTGTCATGATCCACACAATCAAAAGCCTTTGATTTCTGCCAAGATCTGATGTTAGCAATGATATATATCATTCCATGTCCTCTTCTGCATCGAGCATGAATTTCCAGCAATTCCTTATTGATGTACCATGGCAGCCATTTTTGAATAATCATCAACAAAATTTTACTTGCATGTGATATTAGTACAAATTTATATTGCTGCAAAAGCAATTGAATTCCAGGCATAGTGTCTTCATAATACGTATTTCCATGAACTTTTTGAAGATCTTTCATATAATCAAATTTTGATAAATACATATATCACTAGATTTTGACATGCTAAAAAAGGTTTACTTTTCCTGATTGCATATATCAAAGTATACTAGGCTCTGTCATGTATGTATTTATGTATTTTCCATTATACTTTGTTGTTGTTGTTGTTAACTGCCATTGAGTCAGTTCCCTAGCTCACAGTGGCCCCATATAGGGTTTCCAAGGCTGTAAATCTTTGCTGAACAGAAAGCCTCACCTTTCTCCCACAGGGCATATTTTAAGGTCATTTATCTTGAATGGAAATTCAGTTTTATAATATAAAATAACAACCAAATGTACAAAGGTCAATTTCCAATGTACAGAAGTCGTTATGTTTTAACATTTAATACAAAGAATCATCAAATGAAATTAATTCATTTTTTAAAAGCAACTATTTATTGAGAACTTATTGTGTTAGTTTCTAGTCCATGCATTTGGTACAGGCATACCTTGAAGATTTTGTGAGGTTTGGTAGGTTTGGTTCCAGACAACCCCAAGTAAGTGAAAATCACAATAAAGCAAGTCATATGAATTTGTTTCCCCGTTGTGATGCAATTAATTACTTAATCTGACTCTTCTGGCTATAGTCTTTGTAACTCCCAGAGTGGCTGGATAGGACTATGCAACTGTGAGGTGCTTGTGCCCAACCAGGGAATTGGATAGCTTGCTAATAATGTAATAAAATAATGTAATAATGTAAATGAAATACATGGTACCCATGTAGTTGTTATTATGTACCTTCAAGTCGATTCTGAGTCACAGTGATCCTATACAAAATATTTGCCCAGTATATAAAACTCGTTTTATATTTGAGTCTATTGTTGCTCTTACCATGTCAGTCCATCTCGTTGGGGATCTTCCTCTTTTTGCTGACCCTCCACTTTATCAAGCACGATGTCCTTCTCAAGGGACTGGACCAAACAAAGTATATATATGTCCAAAGTATAAGAGACAAAGTCTTACCATCCTAGCTTTTAAGGAGCACTCTGGCTGTACTTCTTCCAACACAGATTTGTTTGATCTTCAGGCAGTCCATGGTACTTTCAATATTCTTTGCCAACACCATAATTCAAATACATCCATTCTTCTAAGAGCTCCCATATTCATTGTCCAACTTTTGCATGCATATGAGGCAACTGAAAATACCATGGCTTGGGTCAAGTGCACCTTTGTCCTCAAACTGACATCTTTGCTCTTAAACACTTTAAAGAAGTCTTGTACAGCAGATTTGCCTAATGCAATATGAATATGTCCATTGATGTCTTGACTGCTGCTTCCATGAATGGTAGTTGTGGATCCAAGCAAAATGAAATCTTTGACAACGTCAATCTTTTCTCCATTTATCATGATGTTATTTACTGTTCCAGTTGTGAGGATTTTTGTTTACTTTGTACTGAGGTGCAGTTAATACTGAAAGCTGTAGTCTTGATCTTCATCAGTATCTATTTCAAATCCTCTTTGCTTCCTGCAAGAAAGATTGGGTTGTTTGCATATTGCTTGTTAATGACTCTCCCTCCAATCCTGATGCCAGGTGCATCTATATAAAATACAGCTTCTCAGATTACTTGCTCAGCATACAGATTAAACAAGTATGATAGAAGAATACAACCCTGGTGCACACCTTTCCTGACTTTAGACCATTCATTATCCCTGTTCTGTTCGAATGACTGTCTCTTGGTCTATATACAGGTTTCTCATAAGCATGTTGCTATCCACAGTTTATGATCCACACAGATGAATGCCTTTGCATGGTCAATAAAGCAAAGTAAACATCTTTCTGGTATCCTATACTTTCAGCTGCGTCCCATCTGACATCAGTAATGATATCTCTTGTTCCATGTTCTTTTCTGAATCCAGCTTGGATTTCTGACAGCTCCCTTCTAATACAGTGCTGACACTATTTAAAAATTTATCCTCCGCAAAATTTCACTTGCATGTGATATTACTGATATTTTTTGATGATTCCATCATTCTGTTGGGTCACTGTTCTTTGGAATGGGTACAAATATGGATTTTTGCCAATCACTTGGCCAGGTAGCAATGATCCCAATTCCTTGGCATAGATGAGTGAGCGCCTCCAGTTCTGCATCCATTTGTTAGAGCATTTCAACTTGTATTTCATCAGTTCCTGGAGCCTTGTTTTTCACCAATGCCTTCAGTGCAGCCTGTACCTCTTTCCCCAATATCATTGGTTCTTGATCATCTTAAAATGGTTCAACAGTAGCTAATTCTTTTTGGTATTGTGACTCTGAGTATTCCTTCCTTTCTTTTTTTCATGTTTCCTGTGTCATTTAATATTTTGCCCAGAGAACCCTTCAATATTGCAACCCCAAGGCTTGTAGTGGGACCATGGAAATATCATGTATGGGACTCTAACATGGGGATTGGTCAGTTTTGCCATCCTATTAGGTTTAAAATGATCCATCTCAGAAGCAATAAACAGGGATCTCGCTACTATCAAGAAGAGCCAGAAAGAGTGTAACCTTTGGACCAACCCAGAAATCCTTTAAATGAAACTTCTGTCCCAGCAGACAGAAAGCTGTGACACCAGGGATACATAAAAGACACAGAGGCAGCCAAGTCCAGAGCATGTAACACAGTTATAGGCTTCCCAGTCCAAAGAGCCAGAAAGCTGAGTGCCTTTGGGCAGGAGGCTCATTGGTGGAATGGATTGCTTCAGTGTACTTAATCAGGGAAACTAGCTTTACCCACCCACCTGCAGAGGTAGAGCTGAGTGCCTTTGGGAGTGGGCATTTATCAGCAGAGCCATATATGTCCCAATAAGGCAGAGGCAATGGGTCTACAGGCTGAGAGCTAAAGAGCTTTGTAACACTTGCCCAAGCAGGTTACAAGGCTGAGGGCCTGGGCATGCCTGTGAGCCTGGCTGAGTGTTTCTGTTCCTGAATTGTAACCAGTACCTTCCCTAGTAAATGCATCACCACGACTATGCTGTGAGTTCTGTGGGGCCACTGTAATGGATTATCGAACCTAGCAAAGAAGTAGAGTGCTATGGGGGGAATGGTTGATGTCAGAATTGGTAAGGAAGGTTGGAGGGTTAGAGATATGTCTTGACCACTGCATCAGAGGAATTGGGCTGATGTTGAGTTTGATTCTCCTTCCCTCTTGTGAAGTCAGAGGAGTACAGAGGCTGCCTCCATACCATTTTTACACCAGAGCATATAAAAGGTATGTTTACACTATACCATAGGTTAGGCATTGAGCTACATACCACAAGATCAGTGGTTCAAATCCACCAGCCATTCCATAGGAGAAAGATGAGGCTGCCTGCATCTTTAAAGTCTCCGAAACCCTGTATAGGGTCTCCATGAATTAGAATCAACTCAATGGAAGTTTGGGTTTTGGTTTGTAGTCTATTAAGTGTGCAATAATGTGAAAACGGAGCCCTGGTAACATGGATTATGAGCTAGGCTGCTAACCACAAGGTCAGTAGTTCTAAGCTATCAGTCACTCCATGGGAGAAAGATGAGGCTTTCTGCTCCTGTCCCACTGTGGCACTACACAATAAACACTGGACTGCAAGGTCAGCAGTTCAAATCCACCAGCCACTCCTTGGAAATCATGTACAGAGTCGCTAGGAGTCAGAACTGACTCGACAGCACTAAAGAACAAACAAAAAAGATTTACAGTCTCAGAAACCCTATAGAGGGTGCGATGAGTTGGAACTGACTTGCTAGCACACAACCACCAGCAGTGTTATCCAAAAGTTTGAAATATTATGAGAATTACCAAAAATGGTGCCAATAGAGTTGCTCAATGTATGTTTGCCACATCCTTCAATTTAAAAAAACATACAGTATCTATGAAGTATAATAAAGCAAGAAATGACTGTTCTGTCAGTACACAAAATAGAAAAGCAGTCTCTGTAAGCATGGTACATTGTATTTTACTAAATTCTCTTAAAAATTACTTGTGTTAGATTCTACTGACTCTTAAGCACTTAAGATTAATGTTGTTGTTAAATGCCATCAAGTTGGCACTGACTCAGAACCTTCTAGGGTTTCTGAGGAGCAGCTGAGGGAGGGGTTTGAATGGCCGATCTTTTGGTTAGCAGTCCAGTGCTTATCTTGCAGTGCCACACCATAAAAATTCCAACTGTTGGGCTTTTTAAAACAGATTATTGACCCCACCTCATACAACACATATATTGGTTTTAGTTAACTTAGTCATTAAAAATAATTATATATATATATAAAATCAGTTAGATGAGAAAACTAATTTCATCATTAAGATAGCAAGCTGTGTAAAGCTGTAACATTTTAAAAACTCAATTTGCTAGCGCTCAGCATTAAGCCTTCTGATTTTTATAACTTGGTGGGAGAACTCCTGTTTAATGTTTAATATTATGTTGGAAGTCTTAGCCAGAGGCATAAGGTAACGAATGGAAATTAAAGGCATCCAAATTGGCAAATAAGAAGTAAAACTCTCTCTATTTGCATAAGATATGATCCTATATATAGAAAAGTCCAAACAGTCAGCAAGAAAATTATCGGAACTCATTGAATGATTTAGCAAAGTGGCAGGGTACAAGATTAACATACAAAAATCAGTTGGGTTTCCTGTACACTAATAAAGACAGATCTGTAGAGGAAATTAGGAAAACAATACCATTTACAATAGTCACCCAGAAGAGGAAATGTTTTGTAGTTGTTAAGTACCTTTGAGTTTTTTCCTACTTATAGAGACCCTGTATATGATTTCCAAGGAGTGGTTGGTGGGTTTAAGCCACTGACCTTGTAGTTAGCAGTCCAGTGCTTACCCTACAGCACCATTTCAGGACTCCAAAAGATGAAATACTTAGGAGTAAATTTAACCAAAGAAACCAAAGACCTATACAAACAAAACTACAAAACACTACTACAGGAAACCAAAAGAGATTTACAAAAATGGGAGACTATACCATGCACATGGATAAGACTTAACATTATAAACACATCAAAACTACCCAAAGCAATCTACAGATATAATGCAATCCCAATCCAGATTTCAACACCATTCTTTAAAGAGATGGAAAAAATGGTCACTAACTTAATATGAAAAGAAAAGAGACCTCAGAGAAGCAAAGCACTGCTTAAGAAGAACAAAGTTGGAGGCCTCAGTCCCTAATCTCAAATTTTATTGCAGAGTCACAATGGTCAAAGACAGCTTGGTACTGGCCCAATGAAGGATCATAGATCAATGGAACAGACTTGAGAATCCAGAAATTAACCCATCCACATACAGTCAACTGATGTTTGACAGGGTGCCAAAACACATTAGATGGGGATGACATTGATATGAAAAAAGTGTATGACTTATTGAATGTAAAATTGATGATCTTGTCTGTAAACTGTCACTCAATTCACAATAAATACTGTTTTTTTTTCAATGAAAATTTCCATGATAGAGCTCTGGTAGTGTAGTGGTTACGAACTGGGCTGCTAACCTCAAGGTCAGCAGTTCCAAACCACCAGCTGTTCCGCAGGAGAAAGATGAAGATTTCTGCTCCTGTAAAGATTTATAGCCTCGGAAACACTATGCAGAGTCGCTGATTTGGAACCGACTCCACGGCACACCACCACTACCACCAACTCATTAAGGTTTTTCTTTTCAAGAGCATTGTAATATCTAGTCTGCAAAAAACCCTGATATATTCAATGTTTCCCCATCTTTGCTCGCTCCAGAGCCTATCAAGAGAAGCACAAACTATTCAGCAATTTAAATAAACAGCATCTCTTAGCCTACTGATCAACAGCATCAATTTACCCTGGGAGCTTGTTAAAATAAAGCATCTTGTGCTCATTCCATGCCTACTCAGTCCGAATCTGCATTTAACAAGACCCCCAGGTGTACGTACACACACTACATTTGAGAAGGCTGATTTAAAATTTAACCAAGTCACCAGATTTTTATTAAGCACATCTGAAATGCTAAGATTAGTTATTTTATGAAATGTACTTGAGTATATAGCTCTTTAGAAAGGCGCACTGGTATGAGTGGTTAAGAGTCAGGCTGCTAACCTCAAGGTCAACAGTTTGAAACTACTAGCTGTTCCATGGGAGAAGATGAGGCTTTCTGCTCCCATAAAGATTTACAGCCTCAGAAAACCCAGCACAGAGTCACTATGAGTCGGAACCAACTCCACAGCACATAACCACCGCCACCACCATGTGTCAGACCTGACTCCATGGCATACCACCACAACTATTTAGAAGGAGCCCTGGTAGGGTAGTGGTTATGTTTTAAGCTGATAAGTTCAAGGTCAGCAGTTCAAGTCCACCAGAAGCTCCAAAGGAGAAAGATGAGGCTTTCTGTTCCCATAAAGATTTACAATCTCAGGAAACCCTGTACAGGGTTGCTAGGATTCAGACTTGATTCCAAGGCACACCACCACCACTGTAGCTACTTAAAGAACGCTTTGTTAATTCTCAAATATCTTTCTTGAGTCACAGATTTCCCTTTCGAAATAACTCATGAGAAACAAACCAACCAACAAAACAACACGGAAGTAACAATTTTAACAAGATGCTGTGTAAAGAGAAATCCTGAAAAGAAATATTCTACTTTAGCATTGCGATGACTTTTTGCTTTTTGAAGTATTTACAAATATAATTTTCAAGGAAAAGAAGCAAGCGAGCACTCTAGGAGGGAATACTCTTAGCACTGAATTAGTATCTTATGTCTAAAATGTTTGATATAAAGTCAACCTGAAGTAAAAGCTACTCCATTTCTTAAGCATAAGGGCAAGAATTATAGCAGCTTTCTACCTGACAGAGCATAAAAATAAAAGAGATTGCCCACTACTTGTAGTCTGACCTCCTAAATAGGTACTATAAAGCCAGGCCCATAATCAGGAACAGTATTTTCTTTAAAAATTAATTCTGGAAAAAAAAATGGATAACAAAAATAGATCCTTTAGTCTAAAAATTCCCTGAAGATGGTCATCAAAGGTATTCTTTCCCTAACATGCCTAGAATTTTTGACTCCTACAAGTAAGGTCTAAGATAGAATAAATGCAAAATCATATTTAAAAGGCTCACATATCCCTCCCATCCTACAGGCCAAGTATCAACACATTTATGTCTATGAACACATAGGCAATGAAGGCAAGATACAGAGGCAACCAAGCTTTCAGTAAAGAGCAGGTTTAGAAATCTATCTATAATTTATTAGTTCACAGCAATCAATAATTTATGTAAGAGTTGAAGAACAAGCAATTTAAAGAACATGTTGATTTGCTTCCATTTAGTTAATATTTGGGATATCTCACTTTTACCACAGATAAAATGAGCAAAAAACTAAATACTAAATTAAGCATTGTGTTCTTTTTATTTTTATTAGCTTCTCTTTTCAAAGGAAACTAGACTATTACATAATATAAAAACCTGGACATAATACATCTTTATTCTCTATGAACATAGGTAGCAGAATAGATTTCATGAAGCAATCAATGAACTATGCTGTCTAGCTAATTAAGAGTTTTAAGCCACCAGCAACCTATGACCTCAGCATACCTTGCTTTGTTCAGTTCCATTAGAAGAGCTGTAGGATATGAGATACCAAAAATATGATTCTTCATACACACACAAAAAAAACAACATCAAAAACTCTTCATATATTCTCCAAAGCAAATATAAGTAACTTCTACCATTTTATATTCAGTATTAGATAGGCAGCATTGCCAAACAAACCAAAGGCAACACAACAGATCTTGGGTAAAACCTATCAAACACACTGTCCACAACTAAGGGAAAACTACCTTGACACAGGAAGGTTCAAAGTGCCACCGAATATACTATGCATGGAATTAAAACATCAAAGCCAACATTAGGTCTTCACAGAGGCCTGACCCTAGCAACAAAGGGCTTCCGCCAGCCACAATTAAACCCAAGCCATAACTTAAATGCTTTAAATTAGTAATAGCTAAGCCTTGTTTTCATTTGGCTGATCATAAAATCTTAACCCCATTAAATCAGCAGAAGCTTGAGAACTTTTCCTATACAAAAGACACCTGCTTTTTGGTCCATCCCTTCCTAGGGAAGTGCTGGTACTGAAGATGGATTTGAACTTCATCCTTGCTAACACTTGCGTTTGATACCTTGTCATGTTGGTCCCTGGTAGGATGTCAATTACTCTGCAAGCAAATAGTGATGACTGCGGGTGGTGAGAAGACATTTCTAGAAGAGCACTCTGGGTAGACAAGAGGGAAGGAGGGAGCTGGGGTGCTTTCCTTAATGGCCCGTTGTGACTCTTCATCAGATAGCTTTCCTCTTTGCAGGCAGCCATAGCTTCCTCTGATACCCACATCTTCTTCTTCTCAATGTTTGTTATTACCTTACAGACCAAAGTGACCTCATTTGTCTCCCCTTCATTTGCTTCCTCACTAACTTAGGACAGTGTCCTTTGGAAAGTAGTAAACATTATGATGAAAACAACAACAATGCAACAGTTCATCTGTCCGAAGTTCAAGGTAAGGAAAGAAAAAGTACAATGGTTGGATCAACAACAGATCTCAACAAGACAGGTCAGATCATTTGTTGAGATTTCTCCAGCAATCTTCAATGCAAATTTCCTACATATGCCAGCAATATAAACAAAGGGAGAAGGCTGAGGTGAGCAGGGGGAGGGCAAACTTAAAATTCTGGCAAAGTATCATGATCAGCTAGCTACTGCCAGATATTCCCTGGCCCATTGGAACTCACCTTTGGTGTATTCACCTTCGATAAGTCAGTCTTCTGGGTCTAGGTTACCTCCTTGTTGACCCAAATTTGAAAGCTGTAAAGTCAACGAAGGATAAATGAGTGGTATCTTGCATGAATGGTGCTCAGAAGTATCACTTACTAACGTCATCAATAATGAAGGACTGATAAATAATACATTGGAAATAAAAGACCCTCAGTATTGCTACTTCAAGTTTTCCTAACATTTTATATCCACAAACTGGATAAATGTTATTGAATGATGGATGCATATTCATAGGAAGTCTTGCAATTCATTATTCCCCTCAGTAAATTTTATGTTATACAAATGTTTCCATGGATTTGAAAAATACTTTAAATGAAAGAGGGTAAAATAATCCTTTATTATTAGAGCCCTTTTAATGTTCCCTTTCCTTTTAAACTAAAATTATTCACTTTAGACTATGAATTAATTATAGTGGGAGAGGTAAACAGAAAAATTACTTTTATGCAATCATATTGAGACAGTACTTTCTCTGAGGGATTAATAGGCAGTTTGCGCTGAAGGGGAAAAGATTGGTACTTTACAAATAGACTCTTGGAATAGTATTCAACAAATATTTGCTATATTTGAAGCCCGTGTGTCCTGTAAATAAAACCATGATGAAAGTATGGTGGTAGTGGTGGTGTGCCGTGGAATCAGTTCTGACTCATAGAGACCCTTCATAAGGTTTCTGAGGCTATAAATCTTTATGGCAGCAGAAAGCCTCATCTTTCTCCCACGGAACATCTGGTAGTTTTGAACTTCTGACTTTGAGGTTAGCAGCCCCACTTGTAACCACTACGCTGAAAGGTCAGCAGTTCAAGCTCACCAGCCGCTCCTCGGAAACACAACACAGGGTCTCTATGAGTCAGAACTGACTCAAAGGCACTTAACAACAACAACAACCTGCCTATCCTTGGAGGCTTGTGATTTCAGCAGCACTTCCAGATTAAGATGGACTAGGAACAAAAGCCTGGTGTTCTAGTTTTGAAAGTCAGTCAGTGAAAACCCTGTGGATCACAATGGCCCAGTTCTCAACCATTCATGGAGATGGTTCACAAGCTGGCAGTGTTTTGTTCTATTTTGCATGGGACTACAAGGAGCTCTGGTAGCGTAGTGGTTACGAATCAGGCTGCGAGCCTTGAGGGCAGCAGTTCGAAACTACCAGCCGCTCCACGGGAGAAAGATGAGGCATTCTGCTCCTGTAAAGATTTACAGCCTTGGAAACCCTGTACAGGGTCGCTATGGGTTGGAACCGACTCGACGGCACTTAACAACAACAACAACTGTGAGTTTAGAACTCCTGGTGTGGTGCTGTGGGTTAATGAGCTGGACTACAAAGTCGGTTTGATTTGTAAGATCAGCAGTTCAAGCTCACCAGCCGCTCCTCGAAACCCTATACAGGGCTGCTATGTGTTGGAACCGATTTGACAGCACTTACCAACAACTGTGAGTTTAAAGTCCTGGTATGGTGCTACAAGGTCAATTTGCACTGAAAGGTTGGTGGTTCAAACTCACTAGCCGCTCCTTGGAAACCCTGCACAGGGTCTCTATGAGTTAAACCGAGTCGATGGCACTTAACAAAAACGACACTGTAAGTTTAGAGTCTTGGTGAATTTGGAGTCTTTGTGTGGCACTGTAAGATAAGCACTGGACCCCAAGGTGGGTTTGAACCCCCAAGATCTGCAGTTTAATTCCACCAGCCACTCCTTGGAAACCTTCTACAGCGCCACTGTGAGCTGGAAACAGTTCAATGGCAGTTAACAACGTGAGTTTACCAACATACCAGCTAACAGCAACTGAAGGTTTTATGCTGTTAATTTCAGTATTTTGAATAAATACTTGTGCAGATAGGTTTCCTTTTGGAGACACAAATATATTGTATGTATTATATTGCATGCCTTGAAGTTTTGTTCTTCATTTTAAACAATTTGCCAGGAAACCAGAATTCAATGCTTCAGATAAACCAGCATTGTCCCTACTCCCAGCTCAGGGGGATGTTGACGAGGACACTGTTAGGAAATCTAAGTACAGTTTAGTGAGGCTTCAGTAGAGGGTGCCGTTCCTCTCTTTAGATGGAAACGTAGATTCTTTCATGTGAAAGACCAGGCTCAATGAGGTGCTGTAAAATGTATGCTTTTGTAATAGGTAGGAATACAGACCTCGGACTGTCCAGGGACAAATTATGTTCTCCAAATAATTGTGGTATCTAATAAAATGGCATCCAGGTGTGGTGCTGTGGGATAATGCACTGGACCCCAAGGTTGGTTTGAACCACAAGGTTGGCAGTTCAAACCCAGCAGCTGCTCCTCAGAAACCCTATACAGGGTTGCTGTGTGTCGGAAACAACTTGAAGGAACTTAACAACAAGAAGATCTCGAAGAGACAAAAGAATACATTTTGAAGTCTTGTACAATCTTACTTCATAACTGCTGTGCTGTTATTAAGTGTTGTCAAGTAGGTTCCGACTCATACAGACCCTGTATAGGGTTTCTGAGGAGTAGCTGGTAGGTTTGAACTGATGACCTTGTGGTTTGCAGGCCAGTGCCAATCCTGCAGCGCTACACTAGGAGTCCTACTTCATAATTAAATGCATGAAATGATAGAACACTACTTGAGTATCTAGTGTATGCCACCCACCTGACTTTGGGGGTTTTACATGCATTATCTTTTAATCTTTGGAATCTTCTGCGTTAACATGTTTGGCTGATATCTGTTAGGTTTGAGTCCCTGGGAGATGTAAATGGTTCAGTGCTCAATTACTAAGCAAGCAGTTGATGGTTCAAAGCACCCACAGGCCCCACAGAAGTAGTGCCTGGCAGTCTGCTTCTGAAAGGTAGCCTTGGTGCTATAGGGTAAGCACTGGACTGCTAATCTTAAGGTTGATGGCTCAGACTCATCAGCTGCTTCTTGAAAACTCACTACAGGGTTGCTATGAGGTAGTACCAACTCACCTTCCAATTCATTGCTTCCCTCAACAAAGTGTATGTCAGGCACTTAACAATACAACAAGCAGCTTTGAAAGCACGTGCAGCAGTTCTGCTCTGCACACATGGAGCCCTCATCAGTAGCAAACCACTGGCCAGCAATTGGTTTTGTTGTTTCAATCATTTATTTATTTATTTATTTTGAAACTATACGCAGCAAAATTGGCTTGTTTGTTTTCATCTTTAATCCCTTTAAGAAGGATTTGGGGGGTCATCTATTCTCTCAGGTTATATATACCCTGAGCAGCTAGAATAGGCTTTGAACACAAGTCTGATTTCAAAACCTGTACTCCTGAAGTTGTTGTTGTGCCATCGAGTTGGTACCAACTCATAGCGACCCTATGCACAAGAGAATGAAACACTGCCCAGTCCTAGACCAACCTCACAAAAGTTCTAGAATATTGTCATTCAGCTGGGCACTAGTCTAGATCTTTCCACAGTCTGTGGATAGACTGAAGCTACTGAGTCCATTGACATTCCTGCTTCTTCTCACCCAGGAACCAATTAATGTTTTCCTAACTTTTTTTTTATCCCATTGAACCAGACACAAATCGTATAGATGTTTAGTGAATGGAGAATGTTTATTCATAGATGGTTTCAAAGTCCATTGTTTCCCTCAACAAAATTTATGTTATGCAAATTCTTCTCAGTAAGGTGTTGGCAGGATTTCTGGGATAGTGTCCTGGACACTGCTAACTAGATCAGAAAGCACTCGGAGATCTCTTATGGTGCCCCAACACATACAAGGGAATTCCCTTCTTTGTAGGGTTGCCAGATAAAATCCCAGTGTGTCACTATAGGCTAATCACTGGACTGCTAACCACAAGGTCCATGGTTCCAACCCACCAGCTGCTCCTCAGTAACCCAACACAGGGTCACTCTGAGTTGGAAACCAACTCAATGACATTTAACAAGTTATTTCAGCTGAACAATGAATTTTTAAGTAAAAGTACATATATTCACCCATATTACAAATATTGCATGGGATAATAAATTTGCTATGTCTGACAGTTTTCTGGCCCCCTCAATCCAGATTCCCTGTTATATTTGATCACAGGCAATATCTGCAGCTTCTACACCATGTTAAGGCCCCAAGATCTTTTTAAAACCTTTTACTACCATTGTCTGAGACCCCTGGATGGTGGGAAGGTTTGCACTTTACTGACACTGTATGGTAAATACTGGACTGCTAACCATAAGGTTAAGGAGCTCTGGTAGCGTAATGGTTATGAATTGGACTGCGAACTACAAGGTCAGCAGTTCAAAACTACCAGCTGTTCCGCAGGAGAAAGATGAGGCGTTCTGCTCCTATAAAGATTTACAGCCTTGGAAACCCCCGTACAGGGTCACTATGAATCAGAACTGACTCCACGGCACATAACAACAACAACAACAACCATAAGGTTGGCAGTTCAAACCCACCAGTCACAACAACAAATACTCTAAAAGGAGTTCTGGTGACACAGTGATTAAGTACTGGGCTGTTAACCAAACCCACCAACTGCTCTGCAGGACAAAGATGTGAAAATCGGCTTCTGTAGTGTTGCTAAGTGACCCTACTTCCAAGAAGCAGCTGGTGAGCTTGAACCGCCTATCCTGCAGTCCACCAGGACTCACATT
Source organism: Chrysochloris asiatica (assembly GCF_000296735.1). Lineage (NCBI taxonomy): Eukaryota > Metazoa > Chordata > Mammalia > Afrosoricida > Chrysochloridae > Chrysochloris > Chrysochloris asiatica. The sequence continues at coordinate 9,254,439 of NW_006408558.1, read as the reverse complement.
TACAGCCTTGGAAACCCCGTGGTGTTTCTCTGCCTTACAGAGTTGCTATGAGTTGGAATCGACTTGATGGCACACAGCAATGATTAACCTTAAGGTTGGTGATTCAAACCCTCCCAACAGTGATGTGCAAGAAAGGTCTGGTGATCTACTTTATAGATTGTTAAGTGCCATCGAGTCGGTTCCCCAGAAACCCTACTGTCTTACAGGGTTTTAATGACTGGACAGCAGTGGTTTGGGGATTCTTTGGTTGGTTGCTTACTACTCTGTCTGTCTAGGTTAAGGAGTCCTAGTGCTCAGTGCTTAAGCAGGCAGCTGCTAACCGAAAGGTCAGCAATTTGAACGCACCAGCTGTCCCACCAGAGCAAAAACCTGGTGATCTACTTCCATGAAGATTTACAGCCTTGGAAACCCTGTGGGCAGTTCTACATCATCCTATATTGTTGTTGCTAAGTGCTGTCGAGTCAGTTCCGACTCATAGTGACCCTGTATAGGGTTTCTCAGAGTGATTGGTGGGTTTGAACCACCCACTTTATAGTTAGCAGTCCAGGACTTATCCTACTGCGCCACACCAGACTCATATGTTGTTGTTGTTAAGTGCTGTTGAGTCTATTTCAACCCATAGCGACCCTGTATAGGGTTTCCGAGGCTGTTAATCTTTACGGGAGCAGAAAGCCTCATCTTTCTCCCATAGAACAGCTGGTAGTTTTGAACTGCTGACCTTAAGGTTCACAGCCTGAATCATATCCACTGTGCTACCAGAGTCACTTTAAGTCACGGTGAACTCAAGGACATATAGCAACAACTGCCTAAGTTCATAGTGAGCTCTTTAGGTCCTTATTGCTTTGATGGAGTGCTGTCTTGGGGGAGGAGGCACACAGCCCTTCTGCCATGGAATTTTACAGACTACCTCAGGTTGTGCTCACAGGAAGGGCGGGGAGGGGAGGTGGGCACCTGTGTCCTCTTAGTTTTCCCTCCTCCTCTCTACATTTCTCTCTCCCGCCTTGACAGTCTTTCTAGGAATGACCAGAGAGAACCCCACCTTCTTAAATACTCACTTTGCAGCTCTAACATTGTCTTTGTGTATCTGTTCCCCTAAGGATCTTGTGGCGCTGTAGATAAAAGCACTGGCCCTCAAAATTGGTTTGTACCGCAAAGTCAAACCCACCTGTTGCTCCTAGGAAACCCTAAACAGGATCGCTATGAGTCAGAACTAACTCTGAGACACTTTAACAATAAAAAGGTTATATCCTTTTTACCTGGGCTGGTTCTTGCCCCTAAGCAGTGAACACAAAAGAATTTAACTGCTTGCAAGGGAAGAGCAGCAAGGGAGAGAATAAACAGAAGAAACGCCTAACAAACTAAAGAAACACACATCCTCTGCCTTTTAAAAATGAGCCCTGGAAATGCAGAGGGCTAAGCCTTATTATGTGTTAAGGAGCTCTGGTAGCGTAGTGGTTACGAATCGGGCTGCGAACCTTAAGGTCAGCGGTTCGAAACTACCAGCCGCTCCGCGGGAGAAAGATGAGGCTTTCTACTCCCGTAAGGATTTACACCCTCGGAAACCCTGTACAGGGTCGCTATGGGTCGGAACCGACTCGACGGCACTTAACAACAACAATAACAAGCCTTATTAAACCACAAAGTCCTTGATTCAAACTCATCAGCTGCTCTGGAAGGAAAATGAGACTGTTTGCTGTCCTAACGATGTAGAGTCTCAGTAACTCTATGAAGCAGTTCTATTCTGTCTTAGTGGGTCACTGTGAGTCAGGATCAACTAGAAGGCCGTGGGATGGGGGCCTTTTAAAGGCCAAAGTTGACAATTTAAGTCCTAAATTGTTTAAACATGAGCCACAGTAGTTCCCAGGTTTGACTTCAGAAACAGAAGTTGTTAGATGCAGCTGAACCCATAGGGACCACGTGTACAACAGAACAGAACGCCACTTGGTCCTGCACCATCCTCACAATCTTCGTCTGAGCCCATTGTCGCAACCTTTGTGTCATTCTATCTTGTTGAAGGACACGCTCTTTTTCTGTGACCTTCTACCAAGCATGATAGCCTCGTCCAATGGGCAACATCTGAAAATGTTAAAATGCTCCTCCACCCAGTTAACCCACCCTCAAGTTGAACCTGCTGTTATTAGCTGCTGTGGAGTCACTGTCAACTCAATGGGACTCTTTTGTAAGGAGAGGAAATACTATCTGGTTCCACACCATCCCCGTGACCAATTGGAGATTGAACTGCATGATCCATAGGATTTTCACGGACTGATTTCTGGAAGATTGCCAAGTCTTTCTTCCTGGTTTGTCTTAGTCTGGAAGCTCCACTAAAATCTCTTCAGTGTCACAGCAACACAAAGCCCCCACAGACAAATGGGTGGTGGAAGCATGAGTTGCCTTGGCCGGGAATCAAATCCAGGTCTCCTTCATGGAAGAAGAGAATTATACCGCGGGGTCATCAATGCCTCATGGGTTGAACCTAAGAATCTGAGTTTTAATAAACACTCAACTTGTCCTTATGGCCTCAGTTGCACTGGTTCCTTGTCCTGCTTGTTGGAATGTTCCCTAGGAGACCTTTTCTTTCTCACAGACTCTATCTTCTTTACTACCACCATAGTGGCAACATCCAGTTAAAGGCTCCCTGAAGAGAACCAAAATCTGATATGGAATTTATCTCCAGCTTTCAAAGGGAATATAACGTGAAGGCCAAGAGGATGTTCTTAGGTCTTGTTTACTCTTATCTCTTATTCTATTTTTTCTCTTTCTTTGGCTTTCTGTCCATGATCCAAGAAGAAAATCTGAGTCTAACCCACCAAAATAGACCACTGCAACAGAACATCTTCATCCTTTGTCAAATGCAAAAATACTTCCCAGAATCCTAAATACTAGATGCTGCTTAAGGAGCAGGAGCCCTGGTAGCGTAGTGGATTACAAGCTGGGCTGCTAACCACAAGGTTAGTGGTTGGAATCTTCCAGTTGCTCTATAGGAGAACGATGAGGCTTTCTACTCTCAAAAAGACTTATAACCTTGGAAACACTATATAGCAGGTGTGGGGAACCTTTTTTTCTGTCAAAATTCATAACATCATTCATTTGTTGTTATTGTCACTGAGTTGGTTCTGACCCATGGGCCATATAAAATTATTATCAACTTCAAGGTTAACCTGCTATATTTGGTCAAACATTTCGTTGCTGTTGTTAAGTGCCGTTAAGTTGGTTCCAACCCATAGCAACCCTGTGTAGGGTTTCTGAAGAACAGCTAATAAACTTGAACTACTTTGCAGTTCAAATCGACTGTGGCTAGAACAGTGGTTGTGTTGGCAGGGCCAGACCAAATGATTTCTAGGGCCTTCTTCGGTCTGTGGGCCGGACGTTCCCTACCTCTGATATACAGGATCGCTATGAGTTGGGACTGACTGAATGGCACACCACCATCACCACCACCACTTAGGAGAATCATCAGCATGATACAAATACAAAGCATTATGGTAATACTTCAGGAGGAAAGGAGCTAAGCAATTAATATATTTTCCTAAGGTAGATAAATTAGTAAGGGAAAAAAAACCCTGTTTGCATTGATTTGTTTAATTAATTGTTAAACATCCTCCTCATTTATTTAGGGAACAAGGGCTCACGTTTTTTTAAGTAAATATGGCTAGGTAGGGCATGCTAGTCTGGAAATATCATTGGCCTATTTTATCTGTAAATTAGCCAATGAAAACCCTATGGGTTACAACAGAATATTCCCTGATATATACTGGAAGGTGGGCCCCTCCTCCTCCCCCCCACCCCCCAAGGGAGGCATTCAAACTACACAGTGGCTGAAACAATGAACTCAAACATACCAACAATCATGAAGATGTGAATGAGCAAGCAATCCTCCATTCTGCTGCAATGGGGTTGGCATGAATCAGAGCTTACCCCGGGGCTGTGAATTTTTTATGGGACCAACAACAATATCATCATCAACAATACCACCATTTTATACTGAAATGAGGTAGGAGTGCTGAGCTAAATTGGAACTCTTAAAGGATTAAGTCCTAAGGAGATAGTAGACTCGCTAAATGAAAATCATTTACTAGTGATGGATTGGAGGACTCACCCACTGGGATGGCTGTTGATGTTTATAAATGCCCGGCTAGGTTCATTGACTTACTTCAGCAGAAAGTAATGCATTGTAATTATGACATCAGAGTAGGGCTCCACATTAAATAACAAAGCAAAGGCCATGAGGAAGGAAGGAGGGAGGGAGGCTAAACAGGAACCAGAGAAGTCAACCATAGCTTATGCAATTCCAGTCATTACTTTCTTTATTTCAGGAACATAAATTTACGCTGAATATCTCATCCAGGTTTAAATTATTGAGAACTAGACTGTTTCCTCCAAAGTTGATTAAGCAGCAAGAGCTTTTTAAAACTAATTGATCAGAAAAGTATTATTTCAGATGCCAAGAGTCTGTAGGGCATTCTGCTTGATGCTGTAAATAAAGAAAACTCATTTTCCTGCCCAGGATGCTCCTTTTTGTTCAAAACGGTTGATATAGATGTAGATTTAGCGACTAGAGAAATCACAGACTTCACAGGTTGGCAGCAACCATCAAGGTCTCCTAAGTCAGTCATGCGACTGACAGGTGAATGATGCCTTCAGTTTTCTCTGTAAGTTACCACTCTTTGCTCTCTTATTCATCAAAGTGGAGACCAGCATTTCCTGAGGGGAGGGAGTATGGTCAGCACTAATGACAGATGTTCTCTGAGTGGTTCTTGAGGCTGGGGTTCACGTGGTCCTATAGACCTTTGAACTAATTGTTTGCATGTGTCTTTGATTTTCTTCCATCTTATTTGCTCTGGATGTGGAAAGGCCAATAGTTACACCTTTGTTGTTGTTGTTAGGCACCATAAAGTTACACCTTATCATTCATTTAATTTCTCAACAAATTTTATTTTAGCAAATTCATCCATTCATTTCACAAATTTTGATTTATATTGTGTTTCATTATAGGAAATTGTTTCATTGTAGGAAAGTTTAGACCACATATCCCAAAATCACACTTTTGTGATTTAGTGATTGAGTCTGTCCCCCGGCCCCAACCCCATTGTTTTGTTTCATTTTTATAGTATTTGTGATGTGTTTGCTTTGTTTTCATTGAATAATTAAAAAAAAAATATTTTCCTTGTTAATGCCTTATTTTTTTTTTAGAACATCAGTTTTACATTCATCCTATCCTATTTTGTTTCTTTGCAATGATTACAATCCCCTCCATGCATCATGAAACAACCAAAGGGTACACCCCACAAGCCTGCCCCCTGGCCATCAGCACACAGCCCCTCTCCCTCCCTGAGTCCAGTGTCCCCAACCACTCCATCTCTCCACATCATCATCTCTGTCTCCATTTCTGTCGTCACTGCTTCCCTGGGTAGGGTTCTGCACTCTGCTTTTCTCACTTGATGGTCCCAGAGACCTCTGCTCCTGGACTGCAAAATCAATCACTCCCCTCCTTTCGTTCAAAAACATCAAAAACATTTACCTTTACATTTCTGACCCTCACAGTCAGTCCTGATGGCAATTATTCACTGTTGTACCACAAGAGTCTCATCCCCATCTCCTTTCATTAGTCCCATCGCAACAGTCTTATGCAGTGCAAAGGCTCTAGAGGAAGCCTCTTTCACTGGGCAACTTCTAGCCCCCTTTCAGGTATTCCAATCAGTTATAGGCTGAAGACAGACTTACAAGCTTTCTATTGGTTAATGCATTTCTTGTTTTGTTTTTTTCTTCTCAAGAATGTGGCATCAGGATTGGAGGAATACTCATTAGCAACCTGCAATATGCAGATGTACAATCTTGCTTGCTGGAAGTGAAGAGGACTTAAAATACTCACTGATGAAGATCAAAGACTACAACCTTCAGTATGGGTTGCACTTCAATGTAAAAAAAAAACAAAAATCCTCACAGCTTGACCAATAAATAACATCATAATAAATGGAGAAAAGATTGAAGTTGTCAAACGCTTCATTTTGCTTTGGTCCACAATCAATACTCATAGTAGCAGCAGTGTTTCAATAAATCAAACAATGTATTGCATTAGGCAAATCTGCTACACAAAACCTTTTTAAAGAGTTCAAGAGCAGAGATAGCAGTCTGAGGACTAAGGTGACTATGACCCAAGCCATAGTATTTTTCAATTGCCTCATTTACATGTGAAAGTTGGACAATGAATAAGGAAGACTGTGGAAGAATTGATGCATTTGAGTTATGGTGTTCCAGAAGAATATTGAAAGTACCATGGACTGCCAGAACAATAAACAAATCTCTGTTGGAAGATGTACAGTCAGAGTGCTCCTTTGAAGCCAGGATCTTGACATCTCTCATAGTTTGCACGTTATCAGGAGGGACCAGTCCTTGGAAACGGACATCATGCTTGGTACAGTGCAGGGTTAAAGAAGAAGAGGAAGATCCCCAATGAAATGATTGGCACAGTAGCAGCAGCAATGGGCTCAAATGTAACGGTTGTGCTGGCGGTGCAGGATTGGGCAGCGTTTTCTTCGCTATGAGTCAGAACCTAACAACAACAATGCACACAAAGGACTGCCAGCACTGGGACAGAGGTGTGGGAGGACAAATGTGAGTGAAGAGGCATTGAAACTGTACAGTAGGCCAGTCTCAATTCTAGACATTCTATAAGTGGTATCTCACTTATTTTGATACCATCCTACGAGGTAGGTAATATTCTTCCCATTTTTTCAGACAAAGAAATTGAGGTTTGGAGACGTTAGATAACTTCCCCAAGTTCATCCAGATGGCAAGTATTAGAGCCAGGTTTTGAACCAGTACTTTCCATTACATTACACTACCTCCCAAGCCTTAACCTGAATAAACCAGATGTGTAAATGCCCACTTAACTCCAGTTAGCTCTACTAAGATTTTTCAGATACTTTGAGGAAGAACCTTAAATTGACTAGCAGATACCTACAGTCCCATGTAAAGAAATTACTCACTCAAGTAATTCAGCATAGCCACATGCATTCTTACTTAGCTCCAAAGACAAATGAAGGGAATTATTTGAACAAAGGTGTTATCTTGTTTCTGAAATAAATGAAAGGGAGAAGATTACATGTGTACTTTTTATTCTGCCTCCTTTTATTGCACTTCACAATATTATATTGAGTTTTTCACAAGTTGGAGGTTTGTGGCTACTTTGTGTTAAGCAAGTCTACCGGCATAATGTTTCCAACAGCATGTACTCCTTCGTGTCTCTGTGTTCTTGGTCATTCTCATAATATATCAAACTTTGGCATAATGCTACATGTATACAATACAATAAAATAAAAAGTACATACAATAAAAAAGGGACTTCAAAAAGTTTGTGGGACAATGGAAAGAAAAGATCCTGCAATTTTCCACAAACTTTTGGAAACTTCCTCATATAGTGTAAACATGACTTTTTTATGCACTGGGAAACAACAACAAAAAATTGTATGATATACTTTATTGTGATATTTGCTTAATTGAGGTGGTCTGGAACTGAACTGGCAACATCTGAGGTATGCGTGTACTAGAATTTCTATTGTCTCTGACCTACTGTGATTGCTTCCATTATTTCAAAATTTAAGTCATGGAAGTTGATTTTCATTTCCCGCCCTGAGATTTCTCATTCATTGATCTATATCTGCACTAGGGATGGCACAATTAAAAATTTTCTTCCAAAAGACAATTATCTTAAAGTACAGTTAAATCTGCAAAAGCCAAAAACTATATAAGGCAGAAACCTGTCAAAGAAGAAAAATGAAAATATTTCCCAGTAAAACAAATGATAGAAACGTAGTAATGCTGCACCCTGCCAAAGGTGAAAAGTTGGTGAGGCCGGAAAATAAGTTCCGGCTCTCACAGGAACCCTCTAGCCCATAAATAAGTCCCTCCCTGCCTTCAACCCCACGGTAACCATCATAGAATGTTTCCCTTAAAAAGAAAACCTTTTCTTAATTTTTTACAGCAGTAGTCTCATACAATGCTTGTCCCTTTGTGATTGACTTGCATGCTTTCCCTCTGGCATTCAGGTATAATTTGACCTTTTCATTTTATCCTTCATATCTTTAAACCTCTTTTTTGTGTTTTTCATCCATCTCTCTGTGCAATGTTTTGTGTAATTTATTTAACTCTCTTCCACACTTCTGTCTTCCTCTGTATTCTGCTTGGAATGCATCCGTTGAGTTTTTAACTTGAATGAATGTAGCTTTCGTTTTTTTCAGGTTCTTACCTTTTTCCAATAAGATATTGTTACTTGATAGTTTTTGTACAACAGTTTTATATCTTAAATTCGTGGCAATCCAATCCTGCTGTTTTTGTGTCTGCTGACTCTCCTCCCTAATATTTACATAAGCGGTTTGTAATTTTTTTATGAGTTTGTTTTAGCCGGGCGTTGTCTGTGGATGCTCACATGGCTTGGGTTGAGGACTTTGCCCATCAAACAGATTTCAGATTTGCGGCACCCAGATTTCCGAGGGGTACCACCATTCCAGAACCACTATTTCTGTTCATTTCTTAGCATTGGAGTTTGCATACACGAATATTCAAACCCTGGCATATGTAGGTTCACAGTTACAAATTCATAAGGGAGATGCTTTCCTCCCCTTCTTCCTACAACTGCTAGCACACATACATATTAATAGCTGCTTAGCATCTATGCCAGTGCACAGTTATGTTTCATTTGTTAGTTCATCATTTTTTTAGGGGACTAGTCCAATTTTCTAAAGGGGTCTCAATTCCGACTCTACCACAAATGAGTTGCTCAACACCTTGACTTTTGTACTCACTACTGTGGATGCAGGACTGGGCAGTGTTTTGTTCTGTTGTGCATAGGTTGCTATGAGTTGGTACCTGCTCAATGGCACCTGATAAACAACAACAACAGTGTTGTAGTAGAAACAGACTGTCCCACCTCCCAATGTGTTTACAACTTTGCTTTTCAGTTTCTTCTTGTTTCCTCACCCTTTCCTAGGGGTTTCACTTACTTTCTAAAACTCATATATTCATTTTAAAGGATGTTTATAATTAACCCAAAATCTTTGTTTCCTGTAGGTTTTCATATTATGTTATCATTTGTCATTAGTTAAAACTGGATGTCTTGCACAGAATAATTTATTTTCTATTACTTTTTATTGTGAATTGGGTGAAGGTTTACAGAGCAGATTATCAATTATACATTCAACACATCTGTACTTTGCAATCCCCTCCAGTGATTGTTGTTGTTGTTAAATGCCCACGAGTCAGTTCCAATCCATAACAACCCTGCATACGGTTTCCAAGCAGTGACTGGTGAGCTTGAACCACTGGCCTTATCATTCAAATGGCTTTGCAGTCCGGCACATTTACCCACAGCACCACACCAGGACTCCCCATGTACCATTCATTAGTTACCAATATTTACCTCTATTCACTTTCACTCTTGCATTCCTTCCTGTGTCTCCTGTTGAAACCCACCAGCTGCTCCTTGGAAACCCTATACAGGGTTATTCTGAGTTGGAACCCACTCAACAGCACTTAATAACAACAGTTATTGAAGAGTTGTCTGTCTTTCTTCAATTCTATTAGAGTTTATGTATTTTGAGGCTCTTTCATTATGGTTATGTCCTATTGTTCAATTAACCCCTTGACTATGATACAATATCCTTTTTTGTCTCTTATGCTGGTATTTACCTTAAAGATTAAAATTGCCATTCCTGTTCACTTTTTTTGTCATTAGCTTGATATCTTTTTTCCATCCTTTCATTTTTAGTCCATTTCTCTCTGTGTGTAAGATGTGTCTCTTATAGACAGTATATTGAAGGAGATTGTATTGTTATCCATTCTGCTGTTCTTGGTCTTTTGCCTGGTACATTTAATCCACTTACCTTCACTGTAATTATTGATAGGTCTGAATGGATAGCTGACATTTTGCTGTGGTTTTGTGTGTAGTGTGTGTGGTGCTGCTAGTTTCCTTGTTTCACATCATTTTCTGTGCTGCGTTCATTTTGTTTGTGGGTTTTCTTTTCATTTCTATTGTGTCAATATTTACTCAATCTTTCAGATTTTCCTCTTTTAAAAATTTTTGATGTGCAGGTGTATTCATTGTCTTTGAGGTTACCCTGTAATTTGCAGCCTTGGTGTAGCATGGAGGATAAACGCTGGACTGAAAGAGCAGTTGAACCACAAGTTGGTGGTTCAAACTCACCAGCAGTTCCTTGGAAGCTCTATACAGGGTTGCCATGAGTCAGAACCAACTTGAAAGCACTTAACAAAAACGAGCCTGTAATTCATTAATAGATCTTTTGAGAAAAACTAGAATACCAAAAAGCACCAAGAAGGAAAGGTACTGAGGATGAGGGGAAAATTTTCAGACTTGACTTTTGAATCTTAAGTTTAGATTTTCTTTATTTCCCCTGTAATGTCTTTTTTTTTTTTTTCCCCAGCTCCAAAATCCCACATTAGTTGTCATATCTTCTTAGGTTCCTCTTGGCTATTACAGTACTTCTGACTTTTCTTATTTTTGATATCTGACAGGTTTGAGGAGTACTGGTCAGGTCAACTAATATAGAATGCCCTCTACTGGAATTTGTCTGTTTTTCTCATGATTAGACTGGGTTATGGGTTTTTAGGAGGAAGGCCACAGAGACAAAGACCTGTTTTCATCAACGGTACATACTGTCCACATGTCTAATCACTGCTGCTGTGGGCCTCAGTCGCCTGGATTAAATTGTGTGTGTGAGGGTTTGCTAAAGTTTTCACCACTCTTAGCACACTGTACTCTTTGGAAGGAAATTTCTATTTGCACCCACACTTAAGGAATGGGGAATTATGCTCCTCTTTCAAGCCAATGCTTGCCATATTTTTTAACTAGAATACGTTTAAGATTTGACGAGTTTTTTAAAGTATGATCTTACCTGTCTGTCTAAAGAATCAGTATCAGAGTGTCTTAGACTGCATTCTCTAGAGAAGCAAAGTCATTGAAGATTATATATGCAGTTATAAAGCAAGGTTGATAGCAGGGAAATGACTCACACAGTTGTAGAGGGGGGCAAGTCCCAAGTCCCAGTGTCCAGATGTCAGGTTGGAGACTTCTGAGTCATGTAGCTTCAGGGCTGATGTATGAATAATTGGCAGGTCAGAGGGCAGGAAGGCAGGTAACATGGCAGGTTGCTGCTGACTCCCAGGGTCAGCAGACAATATAGTAGGCAAGTCCAAAGAACGGGAAGTTGGATGATAAGCCAGATATAGGGAAGAGACCCAGCAAAAAGCAAGCATGCTTTCCAAGGTATTGGAAGCACGCTTCTGAGCAAACGTCCTTTTAACTGATTGGCTGTTCATAGCAGATCTTATCAGAGAGTTGATTGTATTATAGCTCATCATGGGGGATTGTTGTTGTAGTTAAGTGCCACTGAGTCCACCCTGACCGATAGTGACCCTGTATAGGGTTTCTATGGAGCAGCTGGTGAGCTTGAACTGCCAAACTTACAGTTAAAATGGCTTTGCTGTCTGGCTCATTAACCCACAGCGTTACACATGCAGGATTACTATATCTTAACTACCAAATTGGAGTCCTGGTGTGGCGCTGTAGGATAAGCGCAGGACTGTAAGACCAGTTTGAACCACAAGGCTCGCACTTACCTTGGAGACCCTAGGTTGCTGTGGGTTGAAACCGACTTGGCACTTAAACACAACAACCAAATCACTGAGAATCCTGGTGCAGTCAAGTTGACACAAAACCTTAAAAGATTTTCTTGATAAAAGAAATAATCTATGATGGTTACAGGGGTAGGAGGGGTGGAAGGGAAAAGTATTCACTGGTTAGAGGGTAGACACATGTTAACATGGGAGACAGGGCAGAAAATATACAAGAGGGAGGTTGACAGAGGAAAGATGAAGGTAGAAGGAGACACAGGAAGGAATGCAATAGTTAAAGTGAATAGAGGTAAATTTTGTTAACTGTTGATACATGGAGGGGATTGCAACCATATAATGAAACAAAGTATAGGATTTGTTTAATGTAAAACTGATGATCTGCTCTGTAAACCAATTCACTCAATTCACAGCAAGGATACTCCAACCTTTAGTCAAGAACTACCTTTTACCTCCTTAAGGGCTGGAGGTCACCAGATGAAGGAAATACAGATACAAAGTCCATCAAGTGACCAGGAGGAAGGAGGAACATGGCTCCACTTTCGAAACAGATTAGTGGATGAACCTCAAACAGAAGTCTAAACCAAATTAGATGAGGAAAGCTACTCTACAACCAAAGGTCAGTTGAATGCTGCAGAGGAAACCAGTTTATAGGTGCTGACCCTGGCCGACAGATTAACTGTACGTGCTTTCCACACCCATCCTTGGAAGCAAGGCATGCAGCTCAGACTTTGGGAGAAGAAAGAGAGCCCTGATGAAGACTTTGAACTTGGAGGTGGCAGAGTATTTACCAGAAAGAGCCTGATTTTAAACAAGAAGAAACCACCCAGGAATCCTGTACCATTTTTTTTTTTTAGCTTATTTTTATTTTTTTGTTAACTTGTTTAACTTTTTTAATTCCCTTTTCTAATTTTCAGGTCTGGGATACAAAGTTTCACTTTACAAGCTCCAAGAGCCTTGAACTTCTTTTGTTACTGCTGGGTCCAGTGGAGTTGACTCTGACTCACACATAGTGACCCTGTTTGACTGAGTAGAACTGTCCTGTGGGGCTTCCTAGGCTGCGATCTTTTTGGAAGCAGATCACCAGATCTTCTGTGGGTTCTAATTGTTACTGCTGGTGCACAGATGTACTGTAACTAACCCCCTGCCTCCCCAGCTGCTAATGGACATGAGGCTGTCAAGAGTCGGACCTGACTCCATGGCACTTAACAACATATTCATGTAACAGGGCCCTGGTGGTGTTGTGAGTTACATGTTGGGCTGCTAACCGCGAGGCCAGCAGTTCAAATCTACCAGCTGTTCTATGGGAGAAAGATGAGGCTTTCTGTTCCTGTAAAGATTTATAGCCTCAGAAACCCTGTACAGGGTCGCTGTGAATTGGAACCGAAGGCACGCAGCAGCAGCATGTTCGTATACTCATCTTGTTTGGCAATTTTATTCCTAAAGCTAATCTTTAATATTGCTTGTTTTAATGAGTAAAAAGATGTTAGAATTTCCTAAAATTCATTTCATATTTTAGAGTAAAAGCCATGAAATGTAGTCATATTGTGGGGGTTGCAATCAACAACATCAAACAAAATGTGTATGAACTGTTTAATGGGAAACTGACCTGCTCTGTAAACCACCTAATTTGCAAGACAATATTTAAAAATATATACGCATGTCTTTGTGCCTCTAATGAAGCAGATAGGAAAAGAATGGAATGAGAAAGCACAAGCATAAATAAGAGGAGAGTCAATAAAGCTTCTAATCATGGGTCTCTACAAGGATGATTAGTGTGTTGCATTCAGATAGTTCTAGTACTTTTACTTTGTCTCGGTTGTTTTTAAGTGTTGTCAAGTCATATAGGGTTTCCAAGGAGCAGCTGGTGGGTTTGAACCACCAACCTTACAGTTAGCAGTCCAATGATTATTGTTCAGTGCCACATCAGGGTACAATAGTATCTTGATAGTATCTATTTCTCCCAGGAAATGGGCTTTCTTTATGACCCTGTTATTTATAAATAAAGGAGCTCTGGCAGCATAGAGGTTATGAGTCAGGCTACTAACCTCAAGGTCAGCAGTTGGAAACTACCAGCTGTTCCGTGGGAGAAAGATGAGGCTTTCTGCTCCCGTAAAGATTTACAGCCTTGGAAACCCTATACAGGGTCACTATGAGTTGGAACCGACTCCACGGCACAAAACCAACCAATGATTTATAAATAGGGGTCCCTAGGTGGCATAATCAAGCAGTTGGCTGTTAACTGAAAAGTTGGCAGTTCAAATCCATGCAGAGGCACCTTAGAAGAAAGGCCCAAAGACCTGCTTTCAAAAGGTCAGTCATGAAAACCCTATGGGGAGCAGTTCTACTTTGCAACACATGGTGTCTTTATGAGTCAGAGTGGACTCAATGGCCACTGGTTTGGATTATTTTATAAATAAAGGCATTGATTAAATCAAGATTTAGGTTTGTAAATTCACTTCTAGGTACCTGTTAAGCTTCGTTTTGTTCCATGGCATCAACTCTATTAGCCCTAACTAGTTCATGAAGGTTTTAAAAGTACGTCCACAAGCCTTTGACATTCCTCTTTAAAGTGAAGAGGACGGTTGATGAACAATGAATGGCCACTGAGCTTCCCTTGAGTGGAGATGGACTTAGGGACTCACTTCTCACAGCTGGGATGGGGTGGAAGGGACAGTGTGTGGCTTCTGGCACTCTTGGGGAAGTTAAGCACCACACTGTCAGGACTCCCAAGAACAGAGAGAGGGCTATGAGGTGAGGAAGGGTTGAGCTGCTCTTGCTGAGTGAACCAGTCTGGAAGTGGATCCTCAGGCTCAGTCAGAGTTTCAGACGTCAGCAGCCCTGAGAGAGACTGGACTCGAACCAGCCAGCTAAAGCACTCCTGAGTTCTTGACCCAAAGAAACCATGTTTATTGTTGTGCTGATTAGTAAGTTTACATAATACACTCTCTTTCTTACAAATACATACCACTTAACCTACGAGTCGGTTTTAACCCATAGTGACCCCGTATAGGGTTTCAGAGGAGTGGATGGTGAGCTTGAACCACCAACCTTGCGGTTCAAACCGACTTTGCATTCCAGCATGTTAACCCACAGCACCACACCAGGACTCCTCTTAATATATATTGTTGTTGTTGTTGTTAGGTGCCATCGAGTCTGTACTGACTCATAGCGACCCTATGCGCAACAGGATGAAACACTGCCTGGTCCTGGGCCAACCTCACTACTGTTGCCACTTGAGCCCATCAATGCTGCCACTTAGCCAATCCATCTCATTGGGGTCTTCCTCTTTTTCTCTGAACCTCCACCTTACCAAACATGATATCCTTCTCCAGCAACTGGTCTCTCCTGAAAATATGTCCGAAGTATGAGAGACGAAGTTTGGTCATCCTGGTCCCCAAGGAGCACTCTGGCTGTACTTCTTCCAACACAGATCTGTTGGTTCTTTTGGCAGCCCATGGTACTTTCAATATTCTCCTCCAGCACCATACCTCAAAAGCATCAGTTCTTCTGCGGTCTTCTTTATTCACTGTCCACCTTTCGCATGCATATGAAGTTGAAATTACCATGGCATATGTTGTTAAGTACCGTGGAGTCGGTTCCGACTTATAGTGACCCTGCACAGGGTTGCTGAGGCTGCAAATCTTTATGGGAGCAGAAAGCCTCATCTTTCTCCCACGGAGCAGCTGGTAGTTTCAAACTGCTGACCTTGAGGTTTGCAGCCTGATTTGTAACCACTATGCTACCAGAGCTCCTACATGGCGTATGGAACCACATCTATTTATATGGTGTTGTATGGTGTGGATTCGGACTCATGATGACTCCATGTGTTGTCAGTGTTGAACTGGGCTGCACAGTTTACAATGGCTTTTTACCCCCTACAGAGAAATAGATCACTAGGCTTTCTTGTGAGGTACTTCTGGGTGACCTTGAACCTCCTCCAACCTTCTGGTTAGCAATGAGCACACTAGCCACTTGCATTACCCAGGGACTCCCGTTATTTAAAAGGACGAGAAAAAAAGTGTAGATTAAGTGGCATCCTCTGATCCTTGTCATCAGGCTATGAACAGGCTGTGCTGAGGTAGAATTTTATATATTCATTTTTGGTGAATTGCTCTCTTCTTGGGCAACTACTGCAGCAAAGCATTTAAACTCTGCAATTGGTAAGTTGTTTTAAGTGCTGTGGAGTTGGTTCTGACTTACAGTGACTCTGAATAGGGTTTCTGAGGTTGTAAATCTTTGTAGGAGCAGAAAGCCTCATCTTTCTCCTGCAGAGCAGCTGGTGGGCTTGAACCGCTGACCCTGTGGCTTGCAGTTCAGTGCTTATTGTACAGTCACTTAGCTGTTAAGTAGACTTGGTTTATTTGTGGTTGACCACATGCGAGGCACAAGGAGCTCTGGTAGTGTAGTGATTACAAATCGGGCTGAAAACCTCAAGGTCAACAGTTCGAAACTACCAGCTGTTCTGTGGGTGGAAGATGAGGCTTTCTGCTCCCATAAAGATTTACAGCCTCGGAAACCCTGTGCAGGGTCACTATGAGTTGGAACTAATTCCATGGCACACTATCACCACCGCTACCACATGCTAGGCACAGGAGTCCCGGTGGGGTGCTGTGGGTTAATGTGCTGGAGACTGCAAAGTTGGTTTGAACTGAAAGGTTGGTGGTTCAAGCTCACCAGCTGCTCCTTGGAAACCCTCTACAGGGATGCTATGGGTCAGAACCAACTCGATGGCACTTAACAACAACATGGTAGGCACAGGCTATGCACATACTGCAGGATGACTAATAGATCACACAAGTGTCTCTAGCCTTTAGTTCAGTGTGCTTTTCTTTGACTAAAAATCTTAGGAAAATGGATCCACTCAGCTGTGATTTTTCCCAAGACCTTGCACTGGGCTAGGGAAAGATAAACAATAACAAAGAAACCTAAGAACATCTCTAAAGTTTCATTCAGGCAGCAATGTAGGAGAGAAAGACCTAAAAGAACTGCTTAAAGTTGTTTAAAACACTTAATGTTTTCCAGTTTTAAAATCCAAATCATTAAGAGACAGTTTAGGCATTGTGAAAGGGTCTAGTTGGTTAGTATTACAATAAACACAAACTGGCCTTCCCCCCCACCCCCCATTCTGTGTTGATCTTTTGTCCCTCCAGATACTCCAATTTCAAAACTTACCTTTTTCTTTATAAACCATCCATTGTTCTATTAATCAGCCTCCCAAGGTCCTCATGAATAGGGTCCCTTAAGGACTCAGGAGTTCCTTTCTCTAGTGGCAATCCGGGGCTGAGAAAGCCTACAGTGAGCTCCAAGATGCCTAGTGGCTGCCAGCTGGGCGCAGATGGCTATGAATGGGGCACCAAAAGCATTTTCTTGGGCTACAGTCCTTTAAGTGTGAGAACTGTACAGAGTAACACAGACCCCTCCCCTGAGCCTCTCAGAGGGGAAAAACTGCTTGTATTCCCAAGGACACACAGACAGGGTGGGCATCACAGAACATAGGAAAGACAAGAACTACGGATTTCATTTCAATTCAAGTGAGCACGCTGTGTCTAGGAAACAATGGCCCAAACAATGGCCGCAGATGGGCGCTCAAACCTCTAGTTGATTTTACATCCCCCCCACCCCCCACCCCCCGGCCGCGCCTCAATGGATTAAATACAAAGGACAAACAGGACAAATTTAGACTTTTGGGATTTTGTTTTCATAAAAAAGCAGCACTCTCCTTCCCACATCACCCACAGAGTCCTCCACATTCCAGTCCTCACCAGCAAGAGGCTGTATGGACCTCCAGAAAGTTCCAGGTCAAGTGCAAAGCTGCTATGCATTGGAGCAGACAACGCTTCTTCTAGGTTAGGAGAAAACTCCAGACGAACTGCTATCTATTAGAGACTGGTTTTGTTCGTTCTGTTTTTTAAATTGGAAAAAAAGCACAACATTACAGAGGGGAAAAATACCCCAGCAAACAAACAAACAACTTGTGTTGGTGGGTACTGTAAATAGAACCAATGATAGTTTGAGTGGTTCTTGGCTGCCAACAGAAAGGCTGTCAGTTCAAGTTCATCTAGAGGTAACTCAGAAGAAAGGCCTGGTGATTGACATTAGGAAAAACCAGCTACTGAACACCCTATGGAGTTACAGTTCTACTCTGACACACCTGGTTCACCATGAGTCAGAGCTGACTTGATGCAACAGAAACTCAGAGTGTTTGACTGTAGTAAACAAGCCCTCTACAAGACTTCTTACCAACAGCAGACTTCCTTTTTTTAACTCTTGGTCCTGAAGACAGCAAGTGCTCTTATTCAGTTATAACTTCTTTAAAGACTCTTTAATTGTAGAACATTCTGTGACCAGAAAGATTTACTCCCTTTAAGCTTAATCATGTAATTGGTTGTCTTTTCCCAACATAGTTCTAAACCTTGAATACTGTAATTTAAAAAATAATTAGTTGGAACAACATAATTTAGTTGTAGTCTGCCCTTACTTAACCTGAAAGGTATTTTTTATAAACAGTTATTCCTCCCCTAAGTCGATACCATGGAAACAGAAGGCTGTATTTTTGTTATGATAAAATATGTGTCCAAATAATTATACACAAATGTGACGGCACGGCTAATATTATAGTTTGGAAATGAACTGTGAAACACATGTCTATATTTAACCACCCAATAAAATGCCTCCTGGAACAGGTTTGTTCTCTTGGAGTCATAATGACAATGACAATGTTAATGACCCAAATACCACAGGTATCTCCAACGAATAAGGGGAATGCCAATTTGTTCATTTAGTCTTTAATGGTATTTAGTTATCGTGTTTATCTAAAAAGGAGCCCCAGTAATGCAGTGGTTAAATGCTTGGCTGCTAAGCAGAAGAAGGTCTAAGATTCAAACCTGCTTGTGGCTCCAGGTGAGAAAGATGTGGAAGTCTGCTTCCGTAAAGATGTACAGCCTCGAAAACCCAATGTGCAGTTCTACTCTGTCCTGTGAGTCAGTCACTATGAGCTGACTTGATGGCCAAGGATATGCTTTGTTGTTGTTGTTGAGTGCCATCAAGTCGACTCCAACCCATAGCGACCATGTATAGGTTTCCGAGGAGCAGCTGGTGAGCTTGAATGGCTGACTTTGCAGTTCAAACGGCTTCGCAGTCTGGCATATTAACCCACAGCGCCACACCAGGAAGGTAATCTAAACAGTAAATACCTGCTTTTTCCTTTCCATTTTGAAAAAAACTCAAATACATCTGGGGGTTTCTACCTCTCCTATTTTCCCCTGGTACCCTATATAAGCCACTCTACTATGCAGGATGTTCCTGTTAGGTACCCTTAAGTTGGTTCCGATGCAGAGCAACCCTATGCTCAACAGAACAAAACACTGTCTGGTCCTACACCATCCTCACAATTGTTAAGTTTGGGTCCACTGCTGCTGTCAGTGTGTCAATCCATCTCTTTGGGGATTCTTTCTCTTTTTCACTGACTTTCATCTTACCAAGAATGATGTGCTTCTCTAGGAACTGATTTCTTCCTGACAACATGTCTAAAATACGGGAGATGAAGTCTCGCCATCCTCATTCTTGGATTATTTTCTGAACATAATTGTTGCCGTTAAGTGTTGTGTAGTCAATTTTGACTCATAGCGACCCTGAATAGGGTTTCTAAGGCTTTTAATCTTTTTTTTGTGGAGTAGAATTCCTCATCTTTCTCTGGTGGAGTGGCTGCTGGAACTTGCTCAGCATAATTGTTGTTGTTGTTGTTGTTGTTAAGTGCCGTCGAGTCAGATCTGACCATAGTGAATTCTTGATGGCTTCAGAAAAGCTGTTGTGAACAATTGAGCTGTTTTCATTTTTTATCCGGTCATAATACTTTTTTTTTAATTAAAAAAATTCATATTAGGTTTATTGTTACCACTCTTCCATGGTTCGAAAGGCACTGCTATTTGCTCTAAACTTGTTTAAGTTTCATGACGATCTTTAAAGTGCATCGTGGCCAGCTGCCCCACTGAACATTGCTCAGTCTGGAACTTGGGAATATTCAACATCTTCTGCTCTCTAAAGGTGCCAGTCCTTTTGCGAGGCCCTATTACCTGTCACCCTCACCGGCAGAACACCTGAATTTTGACTTTGCCACTTGCTTCCAATCAATAACATCCCTCTGCCTTCATTTCCCATTTGTCAAATGCTTAATAACAACAGTACCTTAGGTATCAGTTACTATGAGGACTACATGAGGTAATAAATACCAAATTCATGGAACAGTATCTAACATACTGTAACCAAAAGACCAAACCTATTATCACCAAGTTGAGTTCCAATGTATGGCAACCCCAAGTGTTACAGAGCAGGACTGCTCCATGGACGCAGACCACCGTGGTGACACTCATCAAAAAAAGATGGGTTTGAAATGCCAAGCTTTAGGTTATCGCTAGAACATCAGCCGTTTGCATTACCCATGGTCAAGGGACCTAAGCAAACAGCAGACCCTCAAAAATCAAAACAACAAAAAAAAAGCTAGCTATACATATTACTTAATGCTACAGGGCCATGCATATGTAAAAATATGGTAAATTAGAATTTGATCTGAAACGAATGGCAGAGTTATTAAAGACCAACAAGTGATGGTTTTAAATTTTGAATTAAACCATTTGTATTCTAAAACACACAAAAATCTGTACCAATTAAATACAATAAAATTGAAAAAGGATATAAATTACAGCTTTTTTTTCTTTCTTTAAACAGACAATAGTAAAATACTACAGTCAGCTCACTATACACAAAAATTATGAACAGCAGCTTTTCATTAAGGTCTCCAATGTCTTCCTCACTGATGCTAGGAACTTCCAGGTAAAAGGTACAGCAAACTGTACTCCCGCTCGCTCGCACGATACATTTTATAGCTGTACACCCACAATTGTACAGGCATCTACAGAACACATACAGAAAGTACTTGTGTCATAAAGTCCACACACATAATCCTCCCACATCACCATCAGTAGGAGAATTTTACAAATGAAGCCATGGACAGCAGGGCAGGGTCAACTATAGTCATTATCTCCTGCAGACACAACTAAGTATACACCCGTGAAGAGCTCAACCCATCTCCTCCCACATTGTCTAGAATTCAGTAAAAATAACAACAATGGCAGAACCACACCACACCATTTTACTAACCCCAAACAAAAAACACGCAAAAAGTCCCCAAATCAATACCCTACCCCCTTCCCACCCAACTCTTGGTATGTCTTTTTGTTTTCTTACAGTAATACTGTTCTCTGCATTCTACCTGCCTGGCTGGGCTGCACCAATGTACTGAGAGATACAGGAAGGGGAGCCCCAGGCATTGTCAAAAGGTATAATACAAGGTCAAGTCAGCAGGTGGCAGCCAGGTGGAAGACCAAAGAATATAATTGTGAAATTTTTCAGTGTGCTTATGAAACAGAGGACAGAGAACGGCAGCGCGTGGCTCAGTAGCCAAGCGAAGTATGGCACCAAACTTGCAGTCAAACATTTATGTACACACATAAAAAAACAAGAGTGGACACCAAAAACGTTCAGTCTTATGTAAGTTCTTTGGTTATAAAGAACAGCATTCTGTAACCTTTTCTGCAAAGAGGGAGTGCAACCTCATTCTTATGCAATAGAATATTATCCATCTGTTTGCATGTAAGAGATTGCCCATGTTGGTTTGTAACAAAGTCCAGTACCTTATAATTTTCTATAATTCACCTTTACCTGCATTTTAGTGTGCAGCCATGTCTGTCTCCAGACAGACAAACTATAGATACACATTTCATATACATTATATATATTATTTATATATATAAAAAATTAGAGTACTAAACTCCAGAGTCTACAGTAAGAATTGATTAAAGTCGTAGAAGAATAAAGACTACTCGTTCAAATATGTGGAGGTTTCTACACAGTAGGGGTGTGTAGGAAGTGCAAACAAAAATACTGCCAATGAATCCAGGATTTTCGGTTCTCTTGCTTTCTGGAAAAAGCACAGGCTGTCGATTCACCAAGTGACAAAGTGCCACTTGCCCCATTTGCAAGGGGGACGGATGTGGGCTTGCTTCTCCAAGCCAGAGCTGGTCTAAAGTTGGGCTGGGTCGCAGCATGTTTTAAAGATGGAGCTGGTGATTGGCCAGTGGAACAAAGATGGCCGCCGAGCAATGGTCTGAAGTGCTCGCTGCCCTCACCGCGCAGTTGCAGTCGCTGTGGTCCCCTGGAAGGCAGAGGTGCCATGAGCTCAAGTTCTCATCACTATATTCCTGGCCCACCCCACCATTCCCATACCCTCATACCCGAGGGTATCTCTTCCAAAGTGACCCAGTGGGATAGGGTCTATTATGGAACTCAGTTCTGGAATTCACATTAGACAAGGGAGAACCATAGGCCCATAGTAACACTGTGGGCAAAATTAATGAAAGCAACACCTGCTGTTTACAAAAAAATGTGACTGTGGGCCCACACACTAAGACATTTCAGAGAACAAATGATCTAATAAAATTAGTACTTTCAAAAGTTCTCAGGTGACCTTAAAAACTCTTGAATTACAAACACAGCAGGTAAAAAGTAAGGAAGTGGATTATATTTTAAAAATGAAGGGGGGGAAAAAAAAAATCACCATAGGCCATTATCCCATGCTTTTATAAATGCCGTTTCTAAGTCAAGGGTTTTGGCAGGGACGCGTTATTCTGGAACTTTTTGGAAAGCTAAACAGGGAATTTTCTTGTTTATTGGGTGTGTTAGTGTGTGTGTAAACGTTATTAACCGTGTTCAAAATATCCTGAAGAAAATCTTGGGGGTGGAGGGTAACACCAGGAATTGTCTCCAATACCCATGCTAACACTCTAATAAATACTTAAGGAGCATTGCTTTAGGGCGAAGTAAGAGGCCTTGACTACGAACTTCTTGGAAGAATGACTGAAAAGCTGATGCAGGTCAGCCATGCTGACTTGGCTTCAGGACTGAAGATGATATATGAAAAATTAATGTTTACTTTGTAAAAACAGTGATGAGAACTATTATAATCTTCATTTTGGTGGGAGAAAGAAATCTTTTTCCTTATTGTAAGATATCACTGTTCAGGGTTTGTCAGGTTTTACAAATGAGTATGCTGTATAAGTGACCGCACACTGGACCGAAGGGTCGGTTTGAACCACAAAGGTCAGTGGTTCAAACTCACCAGGTGCTCCTCAGAAACACTATATAAGTTCACTGTGAGTCAGAACCAACTCAACTGCACTTAACAACCATCAGAAGCAAGGGACATGGATCCCCTTCCAGACAGGGGACCAGGAGGACCAGGGTTCAACTCCTGGAACAACTGTGTAGCTGCCACCTGTCAGCGTGAGGCTTGTGTGTTGCTATGATGCTGAAGGACAATGGTAAAAGACTTTGCAATCTCCTTCTCTAAAACTCAGCCAATGAAAACTCTATGGATCACAATGGCCAGATCCACAGCATTGCACATAAGTTTACCGTGAGACTCCAGTTGGTTTCACAGCAGTAGAGCAACCAAAGTATCAAAAGCAGGGAGAAAAGCTTAAGAGGGTAGTGTGGAAACTCCACAGAACTGAGGGAAACCCCATCAAACTGGAATGGTAACTTTCTGAGCCAAAAAGGGAAATCTTTACACATATACCATGGCTCTCCTAGCCCCTTACACAGAGACAGCTAGGCATGGAAGTTAACAAGGTAAATGTGGGTGAATAGAAATGGCCCACTCAGGAGTCTGTATCTCTAAAATACTTTTTCACCTATGAGGGGGTCTTCAAACAGTCTGTGGAAGAATTTCATTATCTTTTTTTTTTTTCCCCATTATCTTTTCATTCCATTTATCTATAAACATTTTTGAGGCCTGCTCTTGTACTGGTACCAAATGACTGTATTTCATCTATTGTAAGATGAATTCCATCATGTGAAAATCGTATGTGTCATACGACAGATGACACGATGCAGTTTAACTGGCAGCCTTTTCTTTGTTAACAATACATAAAATAGTGGTACATTGAGCCATCAGAGAAATCACAGATTTGCTGAAATATGGGAGATGCCGCAGACTACCTCAGGGTTGTTAGGGTTAGTTCCTGCTAAGTCAATTCTGACTCATGGTAACTCCATGTGTGCAGAGTAGGATTGTGATCCATAGGGCCGTCAAGGCTGTGACCTTTTATAGAAGCAGATCACCAAGCTTGTCCTCTGAGGTATCTTTGGGTGGGTTTGAATCACCAATATTCTGGCTATTCTCTGAGCGTTTCACTATTTGTGCCAGGAACACAAATGTAAGTAAATACCTCAGGGAATGAATATGAGGATTGATCCTTACCCATCTCTACCTTTAATTCAACAACCCTTGGGCCAGTTAAAAAATCCACTGGTCCTATGTATTTTATGTCCCCAACTTTGATTCCCAAAGCAAATCTGATTTCCTATAGAGCAGGAAGGGAGCTTGTTCCCTAAGCAGGCCTATCTTCCCTGTCAGAAACATCTGAATGAGTGTTTCCTACTTAGTGGGTGCACACCTGTAGGGGGTGCTACACAACTAGGCGTGCTCATTGATAGCACAGAATCCAAAGCGCCACCCGCCCCCTGAGTTCATTACCTGGTCACTGTCTGATGCGGAATGCATTTGGCCAGGGTCCTGCAGTCCATCTGAGATACCCTTACTGTCAGTTTTGTTTGGTAGGTTCTTCCTTCTCAAAAGTTCTCCAGCAGAAGAATCCGTCAAACCATCAAAATTGTTTCCCTCGGACACACCCATGAACTCTGTGAAAGAATGATCTTCCAGGATGTTTGTGGTATGTTCCACCGTCACCTCCCTGGGGGGAAATTCCCTGGCCGGCGGGCCATTTTTGCTGGGGCAGACCTCGAGTTCTGAACAGGAGCCAGTCCTATAAGGTACTTTGGAGTTTTTCTCAGGGATGCTTTGGGATGATGGGCTCCCTTTGGCTAAGGCACTGTTTTCCTTGAGTGGCACCATGATTAATTTATCCTTTACCAAGCCTCGTTCTGGTTCCGTCAGCTCTTTGTTCGAGGCCGGTCTGTACTCATGCACAAGTGATAGTGCAGAATTCAGCTCAAGGGCATCTGCACCCTTCATCTGAATGGCCAGCTGATCTGAGCTGTCACTAGAAGGGACCGCCATGTCAGACAGAGTGGCATTGGAGGCACTGTGGGAAAAGTAGCCACTGGTAATACTGCTGGTGGTAGGGCTACGGGACACTTCTTTCTCCAAGGCCCGTAAGTTTGTCAAATCAATTTTAGAAGAAAACCACTCCCTGTTCTCCAAGCTAGCATTGTAAACACTGAAGTCAGCAAACTCCACAGGTACATAAGGCTGTGAGCTTATCGACTTCCTGTTCATAGCTTCCAGCTCATTTTCCTCCTCTTCTGAGTCCTATAGAAAAGAAGCAAAAATCAGTCATGGACTCCTTATAGAACTGCATTGTTGAAACTAAATACTTCATATTAAAGTGATTCACATTCATGCGTTTAGTATTTATCTTCTTTCTGAGTTTGGTCACAAGTTATCTGAGCTACACAGGTAAATTCTCAGAAACCTGTGAGCATAAACCCATTATCAACTAACATGAACAAGATTCCTTTCTTTCGTGTTCATTTGATGCTAATTTGAAAACATTCCCCTTCTGTTGGTTTAAGAGACTGAATGAAACGGACAGTGTACTGGGCTTAAATCCTAACTCATGATTTGTTTTCCACTATGGTATCTTCCCTTTTCTTGTTAAATGGGCAGAAGAACAGCCAGAGAGGCGGAGGGGACCAGCTCTTCATTTGTTTGTTTTTTAAAGCTTTCTATTTTTATTTTAACTACTTATTGGGAATTGGGTGAAGGTATACAGAGCAAATCAGTTTTCTATTCAAATATTCATACACATTTCATGTCATTGACTGCAACTCCCAAAGTGTAACATCACTTATCCCACTTCCTCCCTGGGTGTCCCAGTTTCTATTCTCCCTTTCTATCCACTTCCTGCCTTTTGAATTTAGTCCTTGGGTGAAGGACTGCTCTTTTGTTCTCACATGGCTGATCATTGTAAGAAGTATGTACCACCCTATTGCTATTGTTCACCTTACAGAACTGTCTATTGTTTGGCTGGGGTGGTGGTGGATAAATTTAATTTCAGGCCTGAGGGGTGACTAAGGGTCATAGTCTTGGGTGTTCCACCAGCTTCTATCCTACCAGTAACCCTGCCCTTTCATATAATTGTGAGTTTTGTTCCATATTTTTCTCACACTCTATTATTGAGGACCTTCTAATGTGACCCCTGTTAGTGCAATCAGTAGTGGCAACTGGGCAACACCTAATTCCATTATCTCTGTCTGTTCTTACAGCCTTCACATTGGAAAACAGAGAACAAGCAATTCAGGTGATTGTGCTAAGTTTCTGAGCTATTAGATGGGGGGGGGGGGGGGGAGAAGGACAATAAAACAAAGACTTTAGCAGTCAAATGGCAAAGAGCACAATCCCAACACCCATCATTAGTAGTATGTTAAACAGCAAGTCTGCAAGATACTAACATCCAAAGTGATCACTACAGTTTTCTACGTTTCTTGAGAAATACAAATAGAGGATTTGGCTAAAAGGTAAGGAAGGCAGAAAAGTTTAAATGAAAATCTCCTTGCTTCATCAAAGAGCTGTTTATAAAGATCAGCATATATGCAAAAGTGGGTACCAGCACCTCTATGGGGAAAAAAAAAAATTGGTTATTGTTGTTAAGTGCCGTTGAGTCGGTTCCAACTCATAGTGACCCTATATAGGATTTCCAAGGTGTGGCTGGTGGGTTTGAACCACCAACCTTTCAGTTAGCAGTCCAGTGCTTATCCTACAGTGACACACCAGGGCTCCTTACATTTGGTGGAAGACAAGCCCTGGAAATATCAATGGTGAGCAAAACAGACAAGGTCCTAGTCCTCACGGAGTTGTGATGTTTACTAGTAAGGCTTACTAATTAAGGTGATATCACAACCTTGAAGAAATTGATCAATCCATACAAATGGCAGGTGATTGTTCACAAATAAACACAAATTCCGTCTGTTGAATTTGATAGCTTCTCATAAGATAGCCAAAAACAAAACAAAAAAAACAAACAAATGCGGCAACACTAAGCTCTTGCTGTCTTATCTTTGGCTGTATCCTAAACTGAAAACTGGAAGCGCCATTAAAAAGCAAAAAAAGCCCAGCTGACACAGCGGTTAGGTGCTAGGCTGCCAATGGTAATGCTAATGCTAGGCTGCTGGGTCGAACCCAACAACAGCTTTGTGAGAGAAAGACTTCTGCTTCTGTAGAGATTGTTGTTGTTATGTGCTGTGGAGTCAGTTCCGACTCATAGAGACCCCGCACAGGATTTCTCAGGCTGTAAATCTTTACGAGAGCAGAAAGCCTCATCTTTCTCCCACGTAACAGCTGGTAGTTTCGAACTGCTAACTGTGAAGTTAGCTGCCTGATTTGTAACCACGACACTACCAGAGCTCCTTTCTGTAAAGATTACAGCTGTGGAAACCCCCATAGGGGACTCTGTCCTACTGGGTGATTACGAGTTGTTACCAGCTCAGAGGCAATGAGTTGATGATAATTAGTAATTTGTGCCTGAAGTCCTCTCTTCTAAAGTCTGAGGAAAGGCACAACCACACCCAACGCATGGCCTTCTAATGGATTCTGACTGTGTAGCTCTATAGGACAGAGTGGAATTGCTCCATAGGGTTTCTGACGCTGTGAGTCTTTATGGAAGCCGACTTCCTTCTCTCTGCTGTGGAGCAGGTGGTGGGTTTGAATTTCTGGTATTTTTGTTGTTGTTAGCAGTCCAGCGCTTAACACACTATGTAACCAGGACTCCTTAAGGAAAGGTAAAGTATAAGTTATCCAAAAATACAACTTTGCTAAAGGAGATAATCAGTCATAAGTTTATAATACTCACAAAGATAAAAAATTATCCTTACAGGATTAGAATGAATGTAGTAAAACAGTGCAAATAGGGAGAAATACACTTAAAATCCACTGTCACATTAGACACTGGCTACCTAAAATGGGGGGCAATAAAGGTACTAAGTGACTGACTTACAAGTTTTCAAGAGGGAGTTCAGTTTTAGAGGGTGTGGAGGAAGGTAGAATATCTTTACTGAGTGGTTTCCAACCTGTCTAGATGGGATTGGTGAAAGGAGATAGGGATAAGACTCTTGTGGTTCAATAGTGAATAATTGCTATCAGGACTGATTGTGATTGTTGCAACTGTAAAGGTAGATGTTTTGTAACAAAAGGAGGGAGTGGTTGATCTTGCAGTCCAGGAGCGGTGGACCCTGGGACCATCAAGGGAGAAAAGCGGAGAGTGGGACCCTATCCAGAGAAGCAGGGAAGCCAGAAATGGAGGCAGACATGATGATGTGGAGAGATGGAGCAACTGGGGACCCTGGACTCTGGGAGGGAGAGGGGCTGTGTGTTGACAGCCAGGGGGGTGGGCTTGCGGAGTGTACCCTTTGGTTGTTTAAATAGTTGGATATTCCTGAGTGCTTCAGTGTACATCTAAAAAAACAAAACAAAAAAAACCAGAGGGAATGGAAGCAAATGCTGTTGAATGATGATGCATGGAGAAGATTGTAATTATTGCAATGAAATGAAATATGATAGGATGAGTGTAAAGCTGATGTTCTCCCATGTAAACTATCACTCAATCACAATAAAAACTAAAAACAAAAACCCACCGCCACAGAGTCAATTATGACTCGTAGTGACCCTATGTGACCTAGTAGAACTGCCCCTAGGGTTAAGGCTATAATCTTTTATAGAAGCAGACTGCTATATCTTTCTCTCACAGAGCAGTTGGTAGGTTTGAACAGTCGACCTTTCAGTTAGTAGCCCAATATTTAACCACTGTGCCACCAAGGCTCCTCAGTAATGCATATAGGAATGGGGAATAAACAACCCTAAGAGAAAGGAGTAGGCATAACTTATTCCAGTAAAAAGTTTAGTAGAGATGAAACAATTTCCAACTTTTAGAGGGAGACTGTAAGCTTATCAATTTATTACCTTTGAGGAGACAAGAGAAAACTTAATTGACTTAAACTGTATGTTCAGGTAGTTTGGTTAAATCTATATACAGCATTTGTGTCTTAAAGAAGACTAACATAAACACCTTCCATGAAGACAGAAATAAAGAGTTAACACCCTCCGCAACAATTGAGTCAAGTTCTCAAGCTTCTCTATATCTGTCATCGTTGTTGTTGTTAAGTGCCGTTAAGTCAGTTCTGACTCATAGTGACCCTATATGGGGTTTCCAAGGGTTTCCAAGGAGTGGCTGGTGAGCTTGAACTGCTGATCTTGTGGTCCAAACCGACCTTGCAGTCCAGCTCATTAACTCACAGTGCCACACCTGGACTTCTCGCTAAAGCTAGTCTTAATGATTTGCTTTAAAAAAATATATATATATATTGTGAATTGAGTGATAGTTTACATGGGAGAACATCAGCTTTACATTGATCCTATCATATTTGTTTGATTGCAATGATTACAATCCCCACCATGCATCATCATTTAACAGCATTTGCTTCCATTCCCTCGGTTTTGTTTTTCATGATCTGCTTTTTGCAATTTAACTTGTGCAGCTGATATTTACCTACAGACAAAACACTTTGATTTAAAAAAGGGATCAAAAGTGACATTAAAAACAGTGACTCTTTGCAAGGAGATTCACTTAATTTTCACTCCTACTACATAAGTCTGTGTTCTTCAGAGATGGTCTGTTTCCTGACTACCAGTAGTTCTGTCCATGGTACTTAGGAGTGGGAAGCAGGTTGTTAGCAAGGCGCCACAGCAGGATCTCCTAGAAACTACACTCACTTAGGAAGCAGCAGGAGGGACTGGAGTCAGCCCAATTCTACTGCAGGATGGGGCTCCTCCTTTTTTAACACTCAGTACAGCATTGGGCAAGTCACTCAATGCATCTAAACCTGTTTCCACTTCTATATGCTGTTGAAAGAGTCTTAAAAGAGGACCGTGCAGATACAGTAGTAAGGTGGGTAAAAAACAAAAACAAAAACGTATATATACAACTGGAACAATGTCTTGATATTCTCAAAAATGATTTCACACTACTTTACTCATTCTGGATCACTCATTCACCCTTTGATTTTTCAAGAGTAGACAGCAAAGCAAAGGAAAGTGAATTAGAAACAAAGGAAGAAAACAGTTTATAAGAAGGGAAATAAAGTTTCCCAAAGAGAAACTGGGATCTCAGGCCACACAAACTATGCACCTAAAATCTACCAAAATGTCGTGGAGAAGCTGTACCTGGAAATTGAACAGTCCAGTAGACTGCTCAGTGCGCCAGTATTCTCAGGAGAGTGGAGGCAGGTGTCTTAAGCTAAGGACCCAGCAAGGAACATGGTACCACCCAAACCTACTTGGTGGGCTTCATGTTAATATTTGGTCACGTTAGTTTAACTGCTGCTTGAAATTTCCTGGGTCAAGAGAATCTGGATCCACACTCCCCTCTGCTAGCAGAAAGCCTAAGTTTTTTTGTTGTTGTTGTTATTGTTTGTTTTAAATTTAAACGTATTCAAATGATACTCAAGAAATAATTTCAAGGCAACTTCTGTGAACTGTGAAAGTATCTGGGGACCAGCCCCGTGAAGACTCACTCAGCAGTGTCTTGATAGTTATGCTGTCTTGAACCAAAGTGTATTTCTAAATTAGGTTTAAATTTAGTGCCTGTGCATCAAGGTCATAAGTCAGAGAATCTGAAGGGGGAAGAAACTAGCGCTTGACCGTTTTATCCCAGGCTGCTGCCCTTATGAACGAAGCAGACAGCGATCAAGGACAAGTCAGAGCAGTTCATTCAGATCTAGAGAGATGAAAGGTGAGCTGATGATAGGCTTATGCGTTCCCATCAGGAATGAGGAGGGGGGCTTTGGGATAGTTGAATGGAGAGTATGGAGAGGGACTGGTGGGTTTCCTCTTTTTCTTCGTGTGCATTACGAATGGGAAGGTCATTTTTAAACCCCACTAGCATGCAGGTATAAGGCCAATTGCTCATCCCAATTAAGTTCTGTTAGTTTCACACGGTGCCGTAGCAGCACGTCTTGATGCTGGTAAAGGACCTCTGCACTATCAGCCTTTGGAATGAATGCAGCAGGGTGAACTAGGCACAGGATACTTCCCACACTCTGCCCAGCACAGGAGATAAACACTCAATAGCCTAATGGCTTCAAAAGCTGGCTTTACCTTTCCCAAACCTAGGATGCCACATAAAAGTATAAGCTGTAGCAGAATTAGAGAATTCTTTCAAGGCTTGAGAAAATGCAAATGAACCTTTCTTTTTTAAATTAAGGGCTAATTAGTAAGGAGCTCTGGTAGCGTAGTGGTTACAAGTCGGGCTGCTAACCTTAAGGTCAGCTAGTTTGAAACTACCAGCGGTTCCAATGGAGAAAGATGAGGCTTTCTGTTCCAGTACAGATTTACAGCCTCGGAAACCCTGTACAGGGTTGCTATGAGTTGAAACTGACTCCATGGCATACCACCACCACCAATTTATAACCTAGAGCATACAAGGTATTGTTGTTGTTAGGTGCCACTGAGTCGGTTCTGACCCATAGCAACCCTCTATAGGGTTTCTGAGGAGTGACTGGTGAACTTGAACCGCTGACCTTATGATTCAAACTGACTTCGCAGTCCCGCACATTACTTCACAGAGCCACACCAGGACTCAGTACTAAGTATGTTGTTGTTGTTGTTAAGTGCCATCGAGTCGGGTCCGACCCATAGCGACCCTGTACAGGGTTTCCGAGGGTGTAAATCTTTACGGGAGTAGAAAGCTTCATCTTTCTCCCGCGGAGCGGCTGGTAGTTTCGAACCGCTGACCTTAAGGTTCGCAGCCCGATTCGTAACCACTACGCTACCAGAGCTCCTTAGTACTAAGTATACAGTGTTTTAAAAACCATTTCTTGTCATTGTAATTTAAAAACCAAGTGATGGGGAATGAGGTTTTGCAGGTAGAGTTTTAACCTATCTATGGTGAAATACACACTAGCCATCCTGAGAGCAAGGCCAACACCTGCGCAGGTTAGGGTTTATTTTGCCAACTAGTTTAAAAGGAGGTGTTCATGGGTCATGATGGAATGCTGCGGCCACAAACTACAGAATCATCTTGGCAGTAGCATCAAGCAACATAAAAAGCTTTGAAACAGACCCACGGTGAAATGTGGAATTACTTACTCCAAGTAAATTCAACTCCTCTAGGTAGATTAACTTCAGAATCTGGCAATATGTATAAGTACATTAGAAATATTTCAAGAGCAGTAAAAGTGGTCTCTCTGTTACAATTTCATAAAGACTAAAATCATTAAACGTGCCTGTTTCCCCCACCCCCTTTTTAAAACAGACGAATAAACCAAAATCACTGGTCATGGCTACGTGCATGCAAAATTTCGTTAGTTAATGAATGTGAATTTTAAAGTCTCTCTCTTTTTTTTTTTTTTTTGTCAAGCAAACACTCAATGCACATCTTAATTTCTTCTAAAGTGTTTGGATGATTGTCTGTGAAAGGGCTTGAAACCCACCACCAGGCAACAGGACAGAAATGGTTCCAAACTTACAATCTTCTTCTCACGTTTGCTATTGTGTTCTACTGGCATGCTGCTGCCATTGCTTCCTGAGGCTACAATGCAGCCAGGGTTATGCGCCTGAGATGGAGGCATGCTCTGCAAAGGTTAAGACACATAGATGCATCACACACAAAAGACGACGACAGTGAAAATACATTATTAAGTACATGCAAGTTAGAAAAGCAATGCAAACACTTTGATTACAGGACAGTCGTGCAGCAAACAATTCTGCAGGCTGGAGTTAAACCACTGAAGACATCTGACAAGACTACATGAGCTCTGTAGTGACTTCATCAAATGAAAAAAAAAAACAACTTCAATATTTTCCAAACGTCTAAGAAACATCTCTTTCTCACGTGAAAGATTAAAAATAAATAAAAATGCCTAGAAAAAAATCATATAAAGAAAACACTTCTACCACAGCCCTGTGTGCAAATGAGTGGTAATCCACACATGCCCACATGCACCATCGGGTATGTTAGTCAATGGGAACTGCTACTTCTCCACAAGCAACGCCATGAGCCTTGCTATTTTGCGTAGTACAGACAAGAGAAGCACTTACCTCCTGGCTTAGAAGAGGCCTGGTCTCAAGAGCTGTCTTTTTCTTATGCTCTTCTTTTACAGGCATGAGGGGTTTGAAAAACTTTGGTGGCTGAGGAGAGAATGCTTTAAAAGGGCTGACCATTAAGGCATGAGGATTCTCTGATGTGCAACCTAGAGAAGACCAAGAAAAAAAAGCAAACATGACTTTACCAGAGGCAGAGGAATAGAATAGAAATAATTCTGGAAATATGTGCCAAACAGTAGAAAACAGGGACCCAAACAGATACTGTAGCCCAATGTTCATTGCAGTACTATTCACAAGAGGCAAAAGGTGGTAACAACCCAACTGTGCATCCACAGATGAATGGATACACAAAATGTGGTATGCAAGGAAATATCTTGCACCATAAAGAGAGATGAAATTCTGGTATGTTACAACATGGATGACCCTTCAAAGTATTATGTTGAGTGGACTATGAGTACGGGAGATACAGAAGGGCAAATAGTGTTTGATCCCATTTATATGAAGTATCTACATTAGGCAAATGCACAGAGATAGAAAGTAGATGAGTAGTTACCAAGGGCAATGATTGGGGGAGTGGAAAGTTACTGTTGAATAGGCAGAGTTCTGTTTAGGGTGATATTATTTTGGAAACAAATAGTGGTGGCAGTTTTACAACATTATGGGTTTGCTAAATGACATTTACTGTACATTTAAAAGATGTTTTTAAAACATTAAAGTGGCAGATTATATGTTGTGTTTTGTTGTTGCTGTTGTGAAGTGCCATCAAATCAGTTCTGACTCATAGCATCGCTGTATAAGCTTTTCCAAGTGGCTGTTGGGTATGAACCACCAATCTTATGGTTAGCAGTCATTAGCTACCCTACAGTGCAACATCAGGACGTCATGTCATCGTTCCCCAATGCCAGTCCCAGGGTTGACCAGCTTTTCAGAAAGTTTTTGTGACTTTATAGGTTTATTTTTTTCAATTGCGGTAAACTATGTATGTTATATATAGTTTACCACAATGAAAAAACAACAGATAAACCTATAAATTCTTTAAAAAAAAAAAAAGCCTAGGAAAAAACCATACAAACAAAGAAAAACACTTCTACCACAGCCCTGTGTGCAAATGAAAAGCTGCATTCTAGAACATAACGCATGGAGTGGTAATCCACACATGCGCACGTGCACCATCGGGTATGTCAGTCAATGGGAACTGCTACCTCTCCACAAGCAACACTTTAACTAAAGGGCTGGTCAACCTGAAAAAAAAACAAGCAGCAAAGCAAAACAAAACAAAAAAACAGACACCAAATTCTCCACATACTTTTTAAGACACAGAAGCCCTGGTGGCTCAGTGGCTAAGAATTTCACTGCTGACCAAAATGGGAACAGTTTGAACTCACCAGCCAGCTCTGTCTGTGTCAAGATCACAGTCTTGGAAACCCTATGGGAGCAGTTCCACGCTGTCCTACAGGATCTCTGTGAGTCTGAATTGACTTGATGGGAATGGGTTGTTTTTCGGTTTTCAAGATATACCTTGAGTGTCATTTACTAGACCATTTTTCCCTTTAGCTGAATCCTCAGAGTTCTTACGATCTCTACACACGTTTTGGCACTAAATCATTCCATGTCTTACTTTCTACGTGTCTTACTTCCAGTTACATTTTATAGCACTCTTTTGTATCTTTTACTGTCTGTAGATAGCAGGTGTCTGAAATACTGTAAAAATTTTCTTAAAAGCCTCTTTTTTCTTTAAGCCATTCTGTGCTATTTGACTACAGAAGGACAATTCTTCTTTGTTGCTTATACTCATGTCTTAGTTTACTGGGCCTCTTGTCCCCATTTCATATTTTCTTTACAATTCTTTGGTACAATAACACTTACTTACTAAAATATGATGGGTAACATAACAGCTAATTTACGTATTCAAAGAATGTCATTCTTTCAAGGCAGTGGAACACTATACATTTAGGCAATAATGCTGCCACCAAATAAACACATTTCTGATATCACTGTTGAAATTGCTTTAGAAATTAGTGAAATAGTCTTCTTAAAAATCGCTTTAGTTTGAGGAAAACAACATGACACTTAGAAATTTTCTGTTATTACGAAAGAAGTCTAACTGTAATGTAATAAGATTTGTTTGAAAAAATAATTGGAAAAATTCTAAAGTGTTTTACAAAAATTTACTATTGATATTTGGCTATACATTGGGGGGAGAGCAAAAATAAATCAAATAACAGAACATGATGCGGTCTGTTCAAGGAGGCAGGTCTGAATCATGATGTTAATTAGAATTTCAACTTCATATCTTATGTTGCCCATGAAAGACTTTTTTGCCATACTTTTCCTAAGTAATTCTAAAGCAATGTCACTGAAAAACAATCTCAATACTACCTTCTTTACTCCTGCGAGGTGAATCCCTGGGTAAGGTTCCATAACATGCTATATCTTGGTAACTGGAGCTGTAGTCAGACACATCTAAGTGGTTCTCTGACCAACCCTACAAGGTAAAAAAGATGGGTTAACTTTAATTAAGTCCATTTAAAATGAGGAAATGAAACTCAGACTTGGGCTTCTTGTATTTCTTTTTTAATACAGGCATATATCCTACTTTATTATGAAATATTTAAAAAACACATAGAAAAGCACCGTATTTTTAAGCAAACAATGCACGCATTATGATTTGTTGTTAACTGCCCAACCCCCTTGAACATTCATTTCCTAAGCATGTGCATGTTATTTACATGGGCGTTTTATTTGTGAAAAACAGTACTGGATAACAAAACAAACACTATCTTATACAAAGAATGAATAAATATGAGTATTTTATCTTAATTGCTTAAGATTTAAGAAAATTGTTATATTTTTGTGTCACTGAATCAGTTACGACTCATAGCAAACTTGTATTGGGTTTTCGAGGAGTGGATGGTGGGTTTGAACCGCAGACTTTATGGTTAGCAGGCCAGTGCTTATCCTACAGAGCCAGACCAAGATTCCAAAATCATTGTAAAATAATGGAATCCTCTTTTGTACCCCTGCATGGTCCCATTTGTATTTCTCTATCCATAGATGCAACTACTTTAATGAATTTGATATACAGCTAGCGTGACTAAGTAACTTCAAGACTAAATGAAATCACCCTTGAGAATCAAACAGTTCTATTAAAATTTTGCCTGGGTAGTAGTCATAGAGACAGGAAGTGTCCTAGGCAAACAAGGTAGTGTGGTTACACTTTGTATAGCTGAGATTAAAAAGTTTCAGAAACTTTCAAATGTTTCTACTGTCTATTGGCGTACTTAAAAGGAAGCAACTCCTTTTGTATATCACTTCCATTTCTTCGGAGCTGAATAATAAAACAAAGGACTAGAGTTTGAAATTATTGTGGATATAATCTGCATTCATTCCTTTTGAATGGTCCACAATCCTTAGTAGAGTAACTTAGATACAGTTCATATTAAAGAAATACTTGTTGGAAAAGATGATGTTGTAAATGGCCCTTAATTATAAATCACTAATTTCATCTATATGAAAGCATTTGATTTTGCTATGGTGGATGTAATACCTTATTCAGCTCTTTGGGTTAGACCCATAAAGGCAAATATTAATTCAATTATGTGTATATTGCACAGCAAATTTCCCATCATGCATTTTGACTTGGAAATGGTGATGTGGGGAGAATGGTGTGCCTTTTAGATGGCAAACACCGAGATTTAAAAAACACTAAACTCCCCTGACTTTCCAGGCTAATATCATGCTAGGGCCCTAGATACACCATATAGACACACCTTATCATCTTCATCAAAGCCAGTAAGGTCTGGTCGACTTGAAGAGACCTAAAAGAGATGATTTTTTTTTTTTTTAATCAATGTGGTTTATTCATTTGACATAATTATTTTTCCAAAAGAAATACAATGTCAAAGATAAAGTGGAAGCCTGAATGACTGTCTTTCTTTCCAATCCCAGCAGTAATGACTATCCTAAATTTGGGGTTTATGATCCTCATGCATATCTCTATACTTTACATGAGTGGTACCCTACTATACACTTCAACAGTTTAACTTATTTGTTCTCTTCCTCCATTGATCCACATCAAGACTGCTTCTAATGTTTTTCTATCACAAACTATGATGCCATGAATGTTCTTGCTACTGCCTCTAGATACCCTCTAAGTAGCACTCCAACTGCATCTAGCATGTACTGACATGTGTAGTGTTTTCAGTAACTAGTTTTAAGTATACTCTGTCGAGCAATGGACAGCTCTACAGTGTAGATTTAAGAAATGAGAGTCTCAACCCCTGTATTCCACTGGGATCTTAGGGATAAGTTTTTGAAGTCCTACAAAACACTCTTTTGGGAATTTATTGATCAATTTCTGGAGAAGTGACAATATTTTTATACTGTGTGTTCCCATCAATGAGCACAGTCTTTTTTTTCTGAGTTTAGGTCTTCCTTTCTGCTACACAAGTATTCAGGGTTTTTTTTTGTTTTTTTTTTTAATATAACTTCTTTTTGATTAATTTTTGCAAGACATTTTCATTTAATTTACGCTTTTACATTTATTAGCATAATATTAGTCATGGGCTTGTTCTTAGGTCAAAATCTCTATTCCATGTATGCTAACACCTTCCTCCTTATTCCCAATAATATTTGTGTCTGCTTTCATAGTCTCATTTCATCACCAAATAAATCTTAACTAGAGATCAGTCCATTTTATCACGTTATCAGAACCTCTCTACTGTCTCATACACCTTTGGTCTAATCTCTGCTGTTTCCTTCTTCCTTGAAATTTGTTAGACTTCTGTACTAAGCCCACCCCAACCACTGCCACAGTTGATTTTGACTCAGCAATCCTATATAGCGTTTCTGAGGCTATTTGTCTTTACGGGGGCAGATAGTCACATCTTTCTCCCGAGGAGCAGCTGGTGGATTTGAACTGCCGACCTTGTTCTTAGCAGTCCACCAGTGGTATTGTTGTTATGTGTATTTATTGTTGATAAATATCATCAAGTCAATTCCGACCCATAGCGACCCTGTATAAGGTTTCCAAGGAGCAGCTGGTGAGCTTGAACCACTGACCTTGCAGTTCAAATGACTGACGCATTAGCCCACAGCACCACACCAGGACTCCTAAATTTATTACTAGTAGCTCTCATAACCTTTTATTCTCTCTTCTGTTCAGTAGTCTGGTGTATAAATGGAATAACAGAATTTAAGATTAATGTCCTGGTGTGGCGCTGCAGGATGCACTGGACCGCAAGGTCAGTTAGAATCAGAAGGTCGGTGGTTCAATCCCATCAGCAGCTCCTCTGAAACCCTACACAGGGTCACTGTGAGTTGGAATTGACTCAATGGCACTTAACAATAACAAGGTTAATGAACCCTTCCATATGTAACTTTAACTGCATCCCACAAGCACTGATGTGCAGACCATGTTCATTATCATTATCCTAATTTATTTCCATTAATATGATCTCTTCCTTGACACATGAACTAAGTAGAGGTTTGTTGTTTTTTTTTTTTTCAAATTTCCAACTGCATGGGGTTTCTTATTATTTCATATCTTACTATTTAATGACTTCATTGTGGTCAGGAGATATGTTCTATATGATACTGATCATAGGCATTGGCTGGGATTTGTCTTATGGCCTACTATAAGACAGTTTTTGTTAACATTTTTTGTCCTTTTATGGAAATTCTAGAAGTCAGGAAAGTAAACATTACTTCCCTTTTTTGGAGGGCTCTTTACTTTTTTTCTACTGTTTCTAGAAAAAAGTTGCTTTGCAGTGTTCCATGTGCTCATCTGTCATTTTTTTTCCATGACAGCACCCCACTCAGAGAGAAACAGTCCCTGTGAACTCACTTTTCTAATGCATTAGTTGAGGAAGAAAATCAAATGATCAGAGATGAGATGAAGGATCAGGGGAGTGCCCACAGGAGGCTGTAGCTCAATGTACTTCTGATGGGCAGAGTCCACTGACATGGCAGCTAAACCGGAGCATATAAAACCAGTGCGGTGGCAGCCACGATATATAGCTGATTCCACCTTCTCCTTAACTACTCAATTCAAAAGGAATGTGGCTAAAGAACAATGATAATGAACCACTGCCTAAACTTTCCTCCTCACATCTCAAGCTCTATTTGTGGTGATGCCACAAGACACTTCTTTCCAGAGATAACTTCTGAATGCTTTTGTTGTTGGTGGTTAACAAATCGATTCCAATTCAGGTGACATGACTTGTGTTTGAGCCCTCTGGTGTGCAGGTGTGCAACCCCACTGCAGAGAATGGCAGGTCTGCACCTGAGCCAAATGCCCTGCACGCACCCCCCCCCCCCAAGTCCTGAGACACATCATGAAACCAGCAGATCCCTGGGGGGGCAGTGGTGGGGGTGTGGAACTTACATTATGAACATTTGGAGTGCTCAGGCTCCTCCGCATGTGCCGAGCTTTGGTGGAAAGCGCTTCTTTTACAGTGACGGCCTGTCGATGCATAAGGATTTAAGAACAACATTGATTATTTCCCCCTCTGACTGAATCAAAAGTAATAAGAGCATTTATGTAGAACATTTAGAAACATAGGAACAAAAATCACTTCAATAGCAGTGACTGTTACAAAACATGGTCAAGATAATGGCTCTGAATTGTTATTGTTGTTATGTGCTGTCATTGCGAGCCTGTACAGGGTTTCTGAGGCTGTAAATCTTTATGGGACCAGAAAGCCTCATCTTTCTCCCACGAAAGAGCTGGTAGTTTTGAACTGCTGACCTTAAGGTTTGCAGCCCGATTTGTAACCACTACGCTACCAGAGCTCCTTCTGAATTGTTATTAGGCGCCATCAACTCGGCTCAGATGGAGAGACCTTAGGGATACGAAAATGAACTGTACATACAAAAATCTTTGGAATGTTAGTGATTTATATTTCATCACAATAAAAATGTTGAAAAAATTCAACTTAATCAAACACACACACACACACACACACACACACACACACCCCTATCCAGTATTTACAAAACCAAGTTTCCTTTGTATTCACCTGTTGATTATTTGGTTACTTCTAAGTGGAGTACTTCCTGTTGAGACTTAGGCACTGTGATAGGATAAAAGGTGCTAAGAAAATATTGTCTTTGTTTTTAAGGACACACAAAGTGCACTATTTCAATACACTTTGGTAGGTGTTTTGGTGTGATAAACAAGGTACCATAAGAAGAACAAGAAAGGAATGTCTAATTTGTTCAGGTCAGTCAAGGTCTGAGTAGGCATTGAGGATCACTTTCTGGTGGAAAGTGATGACTATATTCATTTTTTTTAAAAATTTGACTAATATGCCTAATGTCCATAGTACTTAAAAAGAAAAAAAAATTGTGGTTAATCTATATGTAACAAAAATTTTAAATTTCAACAATCTTCACACATACAGCTCAGTGGCATTATGTTAGTCATGTTGTTCAACAACCAGTCCCATTATCTGTTCTCAAATTTTCCCATCAGCCCTGACAGAAGTTCAGAGTCCCTTAAACTATGAGTCATCTTTCCCCTCTTCCTCTAACAAACTTTGGTCCCTATACATGTGGTATCGATTGTTGTTCTGCTTCACAACACGTGAGTCCCCAGTGTCTACTGTTCCTATGGAGTGGCATCTTCTGTCTTATAGTTAGTTGTACTGCCCACTGGATGACTCCTCTTGAATGTCTTGCTTTCAGCTCATAAATTAACCTGGTTTCAAAAGCTGTTGTTGTGGTGAGTGCCGTTGAGTTGGTTGGTTTCTGAGGTGTGGCTGGTGGGTTTGAACCACCGACCTTGCAGTTTACCAATCCAGTGCTTATCCTATAGCACCACACCAGGACTCCGGGTTAAAAAATCAAGGATGTAATAATTATCTATAGTTAAGTATGTGTGCTTTAGAGTCAAGTTGTCTGGGTGTGCACCCTGGCTTGGTACCACCCACTCAACTAGCTGTGTAATCTTGGGCAAATTAGGGGACCAACTATCGAGTTGGTTCCAGCTCATAGCAACCCTGTATAGGGTTTTCAAAGAGCAGATGGTGAGCTTGAAGCGCCGACCTTGTGGCTCAAACCAACCTTGCAGTCCAGTGCTTATCCTACAGAGCCACACCAGAACTCCTCTCAATCTTAAGGTTTCTCA
Organism: Chrysochloris asiatica; assembly: GCF_000296735.1. Classification (NCBI taxonomy): domain Eukaryota; kingdom Metazoa; phylum Chordata; class Mammalia; order Afrosoricida; family Chrysochloridae; genus Chrysochloris; species Chrysochloris asiatica. The sequence continues at coordinate 9,213,490 of NW_006408558.1, read as the reverse complement.
TTTGAAAGTGAGGATTGCAACAGCACTTACCTCATAGGGTAATTTTACAGATTGAAAAAAATAAATGTATTTTAGGAAATAATAAATGTATTTAGGAAATACTCAATAAAGCTCTGGTAGTAGAGTGATTATGAATTGTGCTGTGAACCTTAAGGTCAGCAGTTCAAAACTACCAGCTGCTCCATAGGAGAAAGATGAGGCTTTCTGCTCCTGTAAAGATTTATAGCCTCGGAAACCCTGTACAGTGTAGCTATGAGTCAGAACTGACTCCACGGCACATAACAACAACATTATAATTTTTGGAGTCCTGGTGTGGTGCTGTGGGTTAATGCGCTAGACTGCAAGGTTGCTTTGAACCATAAGGTCGGCAGTTCACGCACACCAGTCAGTCATCGGAAACCCTATTCAGGGTCGCTATGAGTTGGTACTGACTCTATGTCACTTAACAACAACAACATCTAACTTCTCTAGAGAAATGGTTACTCCGGCATTTCTTCTCTGGTAGACGAAGAGAGAAAGGATTTGATAAATAAATTTATCTTGGTCTGTGCAGGGCTGAAGAATGGTGATCTGTCACCTTCCAGCCCAGACATTCCAGTGACTTACCTGGCGGAGCCGCTCAAGGCTCAGGATGTTTTCCACCTGCAGTACACCGCGTGTGTATTTCTCAATGTAGGTCTCCCCATCCCACGTGCCTTCATTTTCACTCTTTGCTGCCAAGAGAGCCAACGTTTCCCGGTCCTCAATCTCCTCTGTTGCCTAAAGGGACAGGAAGCCAGCGACAATGCTTTCATGTGAACAATATTCTCAGCCACATTTTGGCAAGAAAAAAATGATTTCAAAGGTTTTGGGAATGAACATCCTCTCCATTGTGCTATCGATATTTTAAAGTAGCATATTTTTTTTTACCTTTGGTATGTTGGATACTATTTCATAGGTGACACCACAGGAATAAAAGATATTTTTCAATGAGATTCTCCTCTTCAAACTCTGGGTGAAACTCTGATGGAAAAGGAAAGTTGATTATGAGCTATGTGGAAAAAATAAAATGAGTACACATTTAAATAGAATAATTACTATGTTATTTTACACACACACACACACACACACACTGAACTCACACATTTAATTCAGTAAAACAAAAACAAAACAAAATCAGAATCCAAAATTCTAGTCTCCCAGCCATGAGGGGCAATACTGCTCAACTATCATTTGATTTCGGGGCTGGATTACGATTGGATTATGGAATCTGCAGCATATTCAAGGGTCTGGTGGCTGCGTCCCTTCCCCATCAGTTGCCTTCTGTTTGACTTTTTTCTAGGCTTCATCAGTCTTATCAAGGGACATCAGAAGAAAGCTGAGGGGGATTAATTTTGTTGATAGTGTCTTTGAGATGGTGTTTGGAGAAGCAGGAGGAGAGGCGCTTACTTGGAGCTTTTACCTTGTCCTGGCTTTGCCACTCTCCTACCTGGATTAGAAGCTTAAAGTTAGCATGTCAGTTTCAGAGCAGTGAAACATCACAGCCCTCCTGACTTCCAGCATTCTGGGTCAATTCTCCTGCCCTGCTATCTTGGGAAAATGAGACTCAGTCTCTAACTTGGCCAGCGGGGTAACATTTTGTACATCCCTTGAATTATCCCTGCAGAACGCTACTTCAATGAGGAGAAAAAGCTTGCCGCTTATATACACAACTGCTGGAGCAGGCCTTGTAATTTACCTGTTTGTTGTAAATATTGGCTGCAATCCGTTTTCGCAAGACTAACTCCATCGCAGCCGGGTGGCTGAGTTGGACTGTGGTCTTCACAATTAGGTAAATCCTTTCATTCTGGGGTGTGACCCTGTTCAAGTGAACAGAATCATGCACCGAGGAGTCCCAAGAGGCTATGGCTGAAACCTAGGAGTGGGGGAAGGAGAGAGAGAGGGAGAGAGAGAGAAGGAGAGAGAGAGAGAGAGGGAGAGAGGGGAGACTCAGGTGTGACTGCCTTTTCACATCACAAAACCAGAGGAAAATAGATACATTCAGCTCAGTTTAATTAAATAGAGGGCTTCCCTCACCTTTGCTGAATGACAACACACATGAGTTAGTTTTTTAAAGTGCCCATTCCTCTATCACCAAATCAGACCCCCAAACCCCACTACTGTCAAGTCAATTCAACTTGTGGTGACCCTCTAAGGACCCAATAGAACAGATCCATCAATTCTCCAAGGCTGTAAGTCCTTATGGGAGCAGACTGCCTCATCTCTCTGTCATGGAGTGGCTGGTATTTCAGTTAGTAGTCCAGTGCTTAATCCACTGTAGTTTAATGGAAAGATGGGCTGACCCCGTGGCTGGTGTGTACACTGGAAGACCTATAAGAGAACCTAAGTCTCCCTTTACCTCATCGTCACTGTGCTTTATGATGGGCAGGTAGAAAAACTGGCTTCCATGTTCCTTGGGCAGGATGGAGTTCACACCCGATGCATGGGGCCCAACAAGCTGCTCATTGGCACTGAGGTCATCCGCTAGCCATGTCCAGGGCACAGAAAAAAAAAAGTGGAGGGAAAGTCAGGCTTTAAGCAAACATCAAAACATTTTAAATTTGCTTTTTACAGATAAAGTTTACAGAGAACACATTTTCCTTTCTTTCTTTCATTCCTTCTCCTGCAGTTGAAAAAGACACTCCAAAAATCACAATTGGCCACTATCCTTATAGATACTACTAACAAAACAGTCCATCAATGCCAAGTTGATTCTGATTATTGGAGACGCCATGTGTATCAGAGCTGAATTGTGCTCCGTAGGGTTTTCAATGGCTGTAAGCTTACAGAAGCAGACCTCCAGGCCTTTCTTCCGCAGTACTATGGGGTGAATTTAAATTGCCAACCTTTCCTTTAGCAGTGAAGTACAAAGTCTTTGCAATACCCAGGATCTGATGGGGACCAAAGAGAAGCCTTCATGAATCTACTATAGAATGGGCTGAATATATTCTATATGTAGTCCCAGGAGCAAATATTTCCATGAGATAATCTCAGCTTAGAATGCTGCGAACTTCTGGTGTTAGGTTTGCTGTATTACTTAGATAACTTACACTGTATTAGATATTTTAGCAGTTAAATTACTAATTTAGGATAAAAATTCTAAGCACTTGGGAGAAATTGAAGTTCATCTCATTCCAATGTCCTATCCAATATAGGATTTAGCCTTCTCAAATGAGGAGCCCTGGGGTCCTAAAGGAGGACCTACCAGGAGGCTGCGCACCTCCAAACTGAGCAATTCTGCTTTTATGTTGTTCTTAAGTACCGTGGAGTTGGTTCCGACTCATAGTGACCCTGAACAGGGTTTGCGAGGCTGCAAATCTTTACGGGAGCAGAAAGCCTCATCTTTCTCCATATGGGGTTCCAATTAAGAGTTTATTCTGATAAAGGGTCTTATTACTAAACATATTGAAAATGACTGTTCTAGGTTCACCCAGGTTTGATCTAATTGCTATACTAAATAACTACTCCTTGGTGCTATGGAATTAGTACTGGACTGCAAACCAGAAGGTCAGAAGTTCAAGCCCACCAACTGCTTAAAAATCTTGAAATCCTGAGTTGGAACTGACTCAACTGTACTTAACAACAACAACAATGCAAGGTTATGGTGTTATAAGGTATTCCTGGCATCAAAATGTTTAAGAAGGTTTGGCACACTAGTTATTTGCTGGTTCTGATACCCCTGCCATGTCTAAAGATTTAGAATCTCTGGAGGTTGATTACTTTCCAAATAACCTCTAGGTCCATTAGTGTTTGAGAACAACTGCTCTTTTTGTATGCATTTCCTGATCTCCTTGAGAACTCTCATTTTTTGACAGAAAATCCATGTCACTCTTCCAAGGACTCTATTATATGCTTACATATATATATTTGGACTTAACGTATCACCTAGATATGGCACAGGAGTGATTAGAGAAATGATGTACAGATCAAAATGATGTGGGTTTGAGTAAATTACAAGTCTTAAGGAAAATGGGGTAACATCTAAGACCTTTAAATATTCACTTACCATTCAAATCAAGGAAGAGAACTGGTATGTGGGTTTCCATTCCAGGAGGCGGGATCCTGAATTTAATAACAACATTTAGTCTTAACAAAATACAGGTTTTCTATTGTATTAAATAATCAAACACCACAGAGGCAAGGTGGTCAAAAAGTATCACAGCGAGGCACATGTTATACTAGTGAAATCCTTGAACACTTGTTGACTTCCCTGCTAATACAAACCACAGAAATGATGTGAGCTACAAGACAGACTAGTAAGAAAGTCCTGAAGAGCTTCTGGAAATTATTCAATGGATATCTTAAGGCTCACAACAGAACACTGTTTAACTGGCTTTCTCTGGAGGTGTCATCAGGACGGAGTAGTCCCCCAAAGAGGACGTCATGTTAGATGGAGCAGAGTGTGAGAAAGGACAAGGGAGACTCTTGGTCAGCAAGGACCAGTATAATAGTCACAGAGACAGGCTCTAACATGCCAGTGATCGAGAGCACGACACAGGATCAGCCAAGGTCAACTCCACAGCAGCTACCTATCTCATTAAAAATTTCTATTGATGAGAAAATGGGAAAGGGATGTTGATTGGAACAGGAGATAAGAGTGGCGCCTAGGGAAGCAAACAAAAGGGAGAGTATTTGAAAAGACTGAAGGAGAAGTAAATGAAAAATGTGAAAGGGAGAAAGAATGTGTGCAGGACACAGTAAGGTAGGCTCCAGTCAAACACTGGTCCATCTCTATCAGAGGCACCTTGAAGTGAAGAGGCAGGGCCCCATCCTTTGTCATCCACATGAGAATATAACTAGGACACCACATTTTACAGACATCCAAGATGATCCCAGACAGGTTTTGAAACACCTCAAATAAAAAAGACAGTGGTCAGAAGAACCAGCCTGGAAGGAGGCCTTGAGGAACGAAGCAAGACAACACCACTGGGACAGCTGTCCACAGCAAGCACCCATAGAACCTGGTACAGCAGGCGCACATGCAGACAGCAGTATTGGGTTATAAATTGTGGGCCTGCAAATTCACATTTCCATGTTTATAAAACAAATCATGAAATATAGCTTCACCTTCAGTTAACACTGAAAACAACAATAAAAACCAGTTGCTGTCTTGTCTGTCAGAACAGAACTGTGCTCTATGGAATTTTCAATGCTGTGATTTTTTGGGAAGATCACTAGGCAGGCCTTTCTTGCAAGGAAGACACCCCTGGGTGGATATGAACCACAACTTTCTGGTTGGTAACTGAGTGTTTAATTGCTTGCACCATCCAGAGACTCTTACATTTATCATCACAGACATAAATAATAGCAATTATTTTTCTATGCCTGCCTAAAAGAGACAATGTGTATTATTGTACATTCTATGTATAAAAATCTCATCTCTTAAATAGGAGAAAAAGAAGCAATAAGACCTAGCATTCAATGAATAGGCACTATGTACAATGCTTGTTGTTAAGTGCCATGGAGTTGGTTCTGACCCACAGCGACCCTGTATAGGGTTTCCAAGGAGCAGATGGTGACCTTGAACTGCCAGGTCAGTGCATTAACTAACAGCACCACACCAGGACTCCATGTACAAGGTACCTGTGTACATTATCACTAATCCTCACAAAAGTACCAAAAAGGTAGCTCCATCACTAGATCTAGAAAATAGCTTGCTTAGGAAATACAAGGGATCCTCAAAAATACAGTTAACAGCTGAAACTGGAAATGAAATTCAGATCTATTTCACTCCAGAGCCTATGATACCATACGGCTTCTCATAAGTACACACAGGATTGACTGACTGATTCCTTTTTATGAGAGGCTTTAGTGCTTTCTTAGAGAGCCCTGGGGTGGTGCTGGAGGATAAGCACTGGGTTGCAAGTTCAGCAGTTCAAACCCACCAGCTGCTCTGTGTGAGACACATGAGGCTTTCTGCTCCCGTAAATATTTACATCTTTGGAAACCATATATAGGATTGCTATGAGCCAGAACCAGCTCCATGGCAGGAGATTTGGTTTGGTTTTGGGGCAAGTGTTTCCCCACTCTATGCTAAGTACCAAATGAGATCGAGACTTGGGCAAATAAGAAGATATAGTTTCTGTCCTCTCATGTATACTCTGAAAACCTCCTTCTTTCAAGCCAAAAAAGAAAGATTTTCTGAAGGTGAGAGAACAATGTACAAGTTGCTTCTGCACGCAAGGAGAACGTAGCCCTCGATTCCTGGCCAGGTAAGTGCTCTCCTTTTCCTGTCAGCAGAAACTGGCTACAGGCAGGAGGGAGGACAAGAGCGGGTGCTGTTCCCAGAGCAGTTCATGTGGGCTAGCATTTTCTATGACAATCCTGGAAAGTCACATGAATGCCTCCTACTATAGTTACTCTGGAGTCCTGGTGTGGCATTGTCCAATAAATCACTGGATCACAACGTAGGTTTGAATCACAAGGTCTGGGATTCAGCCTCAACAGCTGCTCCTCTTGGAAACCCCATACAGGGTCTATGAGTCGAAAAGGACTCGAAGCCGCTTAACAACAGCAGTTATTTTGCACCATCCGTGTGGACTGCCTTGAAAGAAGGTGGGACTCACCAGTCGGCGGGTGCCCCGGGGATGCCACTGCCTGGTGCTGGCACCAACACAGCATTCCTCTCCTCAGTCAGCCCCACCCATTGCTCCACGAGCTGGGCTTCCCGTTCCACATCGTCCTCTGTTTTCTCTGCAGAACAAAGTGAGGGATGAGTACCAGGAAGAGAGCAAGAGCCATTTCTTAATTTCAAACCCACAGATTCCCGCTCAGTGAGAGTTGCAGTGGCTTACAAACGCACTGGGTTCCAAAAAAGGAGTTGAGGCTTAGAGTATGAGTATGCAAGTATGCAAGTGAGCTCAGAGAAGCTAACTGGGGGTTTCTGTGTCGGAAGGCAGGGAGAAAGAGCCCTGGGGCAGGAATTAGAAGACAGGCCATTTCACTGAGTCCAAAACTTGGGAAAGGATTCAATAAGTGAATCTTAGTCTCCTCATCTGTTAAGTAGGAATACCTGCCACATCTACTTCATGCTCTTGTTGAAAGAATCAAAATAAATGAATGGATGTGTGCTTTATTAAAAAAAACACAAACAAAAACAACACACCATTTTGTAAAGACAGGATAAAAATATGTCATTTATTCCACTCCTTGGAACCAACTTTATTTTCCTTCAGTCATTACAGAAGGGACTTTACTACTATATGCTGAAATCTGCTTACCCATAATTCAATTCTGAGGCTACCTGTATGTACTCAAAGTGAGTTTTTATTAGCAGGCAGAGCACATATACAATGACACATACACACATATGTTAAGTATGTTGTATGTTGAACCAGGATGTTTCACTAAGGGAGAACTACTGCTATAATACTCATGTTCTGTCTTGGCACACAAATGAATCATAAAGTCAGGATGAAATGCTAAGGATTTTAGAAGCACATTTTTACTCTAGAATGGGATGGGGAAAATTCTTTCTGCCAAACTTTATAACATCACTCGCAGGCCACACAAAAATGTTAACTTAAAAATTAGCCTGCTATATGTGCTCAGACATTTGGTTAACTCACTCCTAATGTGAAGGCTTTGGTAGCGTAGTGGTTATGAGTCAGGCTGCTAACCTCAAGGTCAGCAGTTTGAAACTACCAGCTGTTCTGCAGGAGAAAGATGAGGCTTTCTGCTCCAGTAAAGATTTGCAGCCTCAGAAACCCTATACAGGGTCGCTATGAGTCGGACCCAACTTAATGGCACCTTACACTATAACATAAGCTTTCGAGCTGACTTCTCTGCTCTGAACTTATTTCACCCAGCAGATCTTCTCAGAAACCGCTGTTGAACTCTTTTTTTTCCCAGAAAGCACCGTAACAAGACTTGGTTGTTTGTAAGTGCTGTCAAGTTGGTTCCAACTCAGCAACTCTGTACAGGATTTCCAAGGAGCAGCTGGTGGGTTTGATCCACCAATCTTGTGGTTGGTAGTTTTGTGCTTACCCTACAGCACCATACCAGGCCTTTGTAATGAGACTAAGACAAGTGTACTACTGAGAGAATTTGTCTGCGGACATCTGTTGATCGTAATGACATGTTTAAAATGCTTGATTTGGAATAAACCCCCGCATGCATGAACCAGAACCCTATTAGCAATACTTTGGAATTATCCTCCTGTATAGGTAACAGAACATTGGCCATTTCAACGATCTTCACATGGACAGTTCAGTGACATAAAATATTACACACCTTTTTTATTGCTGACTTTTTTAATCTGTTCATCTAAGTATTCTCGGCGTTTAATGAGGGCATCAGACCACTTCTCTCTCACACAGTTTAAATCTTCTTCCTAGTATGAGAGAGAAAAACCATTTTGGTTATATAGTGCATTTCTTTTCTATGTTTTCAGTTGATTAGGAAACTTTTCATTAAGAAAGGACATTGAACATAGCTGTGTGATTAATATGCAAGAAAGCAAAGAGGTCTCATAGTAATGCATGCTGCTCAGGATCCCATACTCAGAAATCAGAGCCCCTGGTTCTCCAAAAGGATAATTACACTTAAAAGCAAGACAAGCTCAAACGGCACCAGCTACTGGATGATGTTTACGCTGTGTGTGCATCTGAACCGTAGCTATTCATTTCACGGATTTGTGATTCGAAGCAGGACACCATGAACAGAGCCCAAACTATGTCACAGCAAATGAAATGGAACAAGAGGGTCATTTACCAAGTTGAGAGTTCAATGGCCTTGACAACATGTATTATCTGAAGTATATGAATCGGTAGGTAAAGACCCTTTCACACTTGTTGCAAGATTTTACTTCCAACAACTACCACGAAGCTAACCAGAAGCCTCCCAGGCGGAAACCCCACGTGCATTCAGCCATGCTTTAAGACACCCAGAAGCATCTGTTGGACTTCACCGTGAACAAGAAGACAGGAAGCACACAAACAGCCCACAGGACATTAGTAAATGGCGTTACAGAGAACCCAGGGGATGATGAAAAACTGCCCTGGAGTTGGTTTTTGTTTGCTTTCTTTCTCAGTAAGATTATGAAGAAGGAAAGAAAACCCATCAATCTTATTCCAAATGCTCTTTCACTTGCCCGAGTCCAGTCTAACCCGTAAGCCATTACATTCCAAGTTGTGAAGTTGAGTCCAACTCAGAGGGGACCCTGGTGGTACACAGTAGAACTGCTCCATAGGATTTTCATGTCTGCAGTCTTAATGAAGAGGAGCCCTGGTGGTACAGTGGTTAAGCGCTTGGCTGCTATCCACAAAAACCCATCAGTTACTCTCTGTGTGCACGCATGCGTGCGCACACACACAGTGGCAGTCAGCTTCCTGTAATGCTTACAACCTTGGAAATCTCATGGGGCAGTTCTACTCTGTCCAACAGGTTGCACAATGAGTTAGAATCGACTCACCAGCAGTGGGGTTACTTAATCCCACTGGAAACAGTGGTCCCACTGTGGGGCTTGAACCACCAACATTTAGCTAGTAACTGAATACAAACTGTTTGTGCCATTTAGGGACTTTAACATTAAAGAGAGACACGTGTTATATTTGGGGGGCCTCTGAGGCTTTACCAACAATGCACTATAGTTTGCAAATAGGAAGGTACACAGGGAAAGCATCTTTCTAAATCTTGTGTGAAGAGTCAGTGCAAAGACTGGGAACCAAACCCAGAAACCATCGTGGATTGCTGCTTTGACCACTACCACAACCCATAATCCATGACATCAAGTCAGTGAGTCCTGATGAGGTAAAATTTCACATCTGCATATATTTTTGGGGTTTCCATAAAGAAAAGGCTGAGACTTGAATTCTACAAGCCATGGGGAACTAAGTTTGTCCCTAATGACAGAATAAAATGGGGCTATAACAAAAACAAAATGACTAAATGCGTTAAAACGTCTTCAATTTTTTTTTTTTTTAATCTAGAGAAAGTAAACAGATATTAGCAACAAAGTGCAGTTTAGCATAGAAAAGAAAAGAGTGTAGCTAAAGAATCTGGATGGCTAGCTGTGTGACTTTTAAGATCACTGATGGTGATACTGTGATAATGCTTTTGCTTAGCAAACTTTTATAAGCTAGTCATTTGAGATGGCATAGTGGAAATGCAGTAGCTAGCTAGAATTTTTGACAAGACAGGGAAATCTATGGAAACAGGACTGTATCCTGGATTACGCTTAAAGCAAATCAAAAGCCAGTGAAATCTGAGCCATTCTTGCTCCCCTGTCTTTCGTCCTGCCTGGCCTCTGCTTTGTGAATGCTGGCAATTAGCAGTAGTACCCCATGCCACAGGATGGACAGCAGCAGTAATACCTGATAACTATCCATATCATCACCATCCTCATCATCTCTCTGGTAGGAAAAAAATAAACACAAAGGACATGCATTTTTGTTTCTCAGACAGTACACAAGGAAAACAATTATTTAGCTTAACACAAGTTATACTGGGCAGCATACAACATCAGCATCATAAAAACATTTTATTGAATCTCAAAAAGTTTTGCGGATTTAATTCAGTCATCTACAATTCTTTGGAGAATTTAAAGTCTTAATAAAGCAAGCAGTCATTTAAAAAGGACAACTCCACTATTAGGCAATAATGGGCATGTTTTTATGGGTGCGTTATTTGACCTTCATTGGGAATAAGTTTAGGAAGACAAACTAGAAAGAGGTAGAAAAATCTAGATATTCTTTGGTGAACTTCTAGTTTTAGCAATAGGGATCTGAGGCCTGGAAAGATGAAATGGTTTAGCCCAAGGACACACGGATACTGACTGGCAAGGTCAAGGATAGAAGCCAGACCTCTAGTCTCCAATCCCTTCAGTCTCTGAGAGGATCATCATTGTAAAAGTCCCCTGGGAACCTGAGGCATCATCAGGTTCCATGCTCTACTACTGCAATGAAGCACAGCAAGCTATTTTGAACACATGACTCTATCAACATAAATTAGTTGGGAAAATAACCATTCCACACTACACGTCTGTTGTGGTTAGTTGTCACTGAGTTGATTCCAACTCACTTCACTTATTTATTTAGAACCACCATGCTGAAAAAGAAAAGCATTCTAGCTAAGACAGGACCACTGGTGTGGCGCTGTAGGATCAGCACTGAACTGTAAACCACAAGGCCAGCAGTTCAAACCCACCAGCTGCTCACTGGAAACCCTATACAGGGTTGCTATGAGTTGGAACCGACTCAATGGCACTTAATAACAAAAACAGCTAAGACAATTTTTCTTAGACATAGAATTTAGAAATTTAAAGACAAAAACCATTCACACGAAGGCATATTCCACCGTATTTATAGGTAAATAATTCATGTTTTACTGTTTCTTGCAAACTCAGCAACCCTCTTGCACATTAGTTTCCTATATATACTATGTTATATGTGCATGTATGTTGATTTCATGGGTGTGTTATATGTGAAAAAAATATGGTATTCAACATGAATACCGAGTATGTAACCTTCTTTCATTTTCCTATGGTTATTGAATGGAAAAAAAGGGAGTTTGTGAAGTGGCCTAATTATAGCAGAGACACTAAAAATAAAAAAAGTTTTTTAAGGTACTTTAAAAATATAGTTAAAATTATCCTCGTATCTGTGTAGGCTTCCAAATACACTTGGTTTTCTGATAAATGATGGGTCATTATCATTTAAATGACTGTAGCTTATTAAGTAAAAGCCTAATACTGAATTTTCTTAATATTACTATTAATTATTAATGAATATGGAGTCCCACATTAATGACAGACATATCTCTCTATCACTAATTATTACAACAAAGAGCTACTTGTAGTAATCGAAAACTGGCATCAACTCTTAGGATATGAAATGGCTCTGAAATCAGCATGTTTTGGGTTGATCTGAGCAGTTGCATTAAAATTAATTCTAAAATATGATCTCAAAAAATAACTGAACATGACCTTGAGCATGACAGCAAAGGAAAAAAACACCAAAAGCCACCTTTCAAAGAGCTAGAGTTGGATCTGCATGGTTGGTAGCATATTCTTAAAAGAGTAGGGGGCAAAGGGTAAAGGTTAATAATCCAGAGCTCAAAGTTTTAACTCCAAGCGGAGTTGCTGAAATACTCCAAAATTATTACTGAATTCTTCTTATGTTCTTTGAATGGGAGTCGGTCAATTGATGGTCCATAGATTGTAGCTAACGGTTTAGGATGCACAGACTCCTTGTCTATGTCTAGGACCAGAGACTTACTAAGCCATGTAACTGTATTTGAGAAAGAGACTTCAGAAAATTAAGAAGCCCACTTCACCATTTTAGAGAAGAGAAAAGGGAACTAGACATTTCATTTACCCAGTCTGGGGAACCACTTCGGAAAGCCGAACTAGACTTAACAGCCCAAGTCTCTCAACTCTAAGTCTAGGGCTCTTTCTATCAAGTGCTGCAGCTTGTCACCCCAAAAGATGACATTCCCAAAAGACAGACTGATCTGGGATGAGAATACCTAAAAGCCAATATCTTATGTCACATGCTGCAGACACACAAGGAAATGTTTGGTGGGCTAAGTCTCTCCCCCAACAGAACAGCCCCTGTGCTTGCATCCTCATTCTTCTCCACCCTCACTCTTTGAGAGCGAGAGGGGATGGTGGCCCAAGGTAGGTAAGACAGGGTATCATCCAGCTCTGACTGACTTAGAGCCCAAACATCTGCATATGGACTTTTAGCCTTCCTAAAAAGCTTGGCCTGAATGAAGATGAATCATGAGTGACTGCTGAGGCCCAGACTCCACAGAGAACTCAAAGAAGAAAAGTTTCCTCCTTGTAATAACTCTACAGAATAGGAAGGGTTCCTTATCACATGTGGCAGGGAAGGAGCTAGAATGTACCAGTCTGACTCCCTAGGCCCTAGTTCCTATCTGACGGTCGACCGAGGGCATAGTACAGTATACACACCCTTCCAGGTCATGGGAGGGACAAGTTCCTCATTTCGAAATTTACTCTCATGGAGTACTGAAGAGACATGAAGACCAATTGTTAGGGGCTGTACTGTAAATTTTTTTTTAATAAGCTCATATTTAATGGCGATTTAATGAACAAAAATGAACATGAAGTCAACTTTTGATTGCCAAAAAAAATGAAGAAAAATTAGAACCTTCAAAGAGCTCAATAGTTATGCCAGTTTATGCGAGAGCATTTTGATAGTAATAAAAATTGATGAGGCCAGGCGCAAAGTCAAATATCTAACATAATTTGGGCCAGATAAAAAACGAATCCTGCCCAGTGTAAGAGAGTACTATAGCATTAACATGTGTGTTTGTAAATAAAATGATTAAATGCTAAGCAAATAAAGAATTTTAAATTGAGAAAAAAGGTTAACAGATGAAAATATGAATCAGGGGCAGATATATGGTTAAAGAGATCTATTATAGTACCAAATAGGTTTCCATCACAGATTACTAACTGATCTAAAGCTACATCAGCCAATCTTTGTTACGTAAGCTTTTGAATCTGTCTTACCTGGTAACTGTCCAGCCCTCTTTGGAGTTTGGTAGACCTGGCTGTTACACAGCCAATGGATACCGACAGGATGGCTTCGACCATAAGAGGCAGTGTCCCCGAATCCTGTACAGGTTTCACTGTTACTTGAACTCTACGGGAATGACCCTGCAATGGTGAAGGTGGGTGGGGAGTGGGGGCCAGGCCGAGAAAAGGGGAGGTTGGAGATAAAAGGCAAGCATTAAGGAACAAAGAGGCAAATAATTAGGAAATGCCCAGAAGCATGTAGGACTCTGGTAACGTAGTGGTTACAAATCGGGCTGTGAACCGCAAGTCAGCAGTTCGAAACTACCAGTGGTTCTGCGGGAGAAAGATGAGGTGTTCTTAACGCTCCCGTAAAGATTTACAGCCTCGGAAACCCTGTGCAGGGTCACTATGAGTCGGAACCGACTCCACGGCACTTAACAATAACAACAACAACATGTAGGACTGAGCGAAAACATGAAAACAGATAAACACAAATAAACTCGGTACCTGTCTTAGTTGAAAGATGCCTCCTGTGTTGACGTCCTTTCCCTGATGAAGTTCCACTGCAGCATATTCCCCTAACTCGTTGAGTTCTAATATGGAAATCCACATTTCTATTCTGCGAGTCACTTCATTCCACCTGCAAAACCACAATCCAACACCCAACAATGTCATCACCCAGGGACATTACCAGTAGTAGGAAAATGCCACCATGCACTCACCAAGATTCTTTTCTTACTTAATTCTCAAAACAACCCTACGGCATAAGTACTTTTTACTTATTTTATTGAGGTATAATTAACATTCAGTGAGATGGCCCCGTCTCAAGTATGCAGTTGGATGAGTTTTGACAAATGTATATCCCAGTGTAACCTACATCATGACTTTATAGCTTCTGCATATATTGTTCCATACAATATCCTCAACCCCTTGCAGCAGCCATTTAAACTCATAGGTATCTTTGCCTATTCTAGAACTTTACATAAATAAAATCATGCAGTATGTCCTCTTTTGTGTCCAGTGTCTTCCCTTCAGCATAATGTTTCTGAGATTCTTCCAGATGTGTATTAATCGTTCTATTGCTTTTATTGCTGATTAGAATTACATTAGATGAATTCTACAACTGCTTTATCCTGTTAAAGGACATTCGGATTGTTTGTAGTTTTGGGATACAATGAACAAAGTTGTGATGAACGTTTGTGAACACATCTGTCTGTGAACTTCTGCTTTCATTTCTCTTGGCTAATTATTCATGTGTGAGATTGCTGGGTCATAGTAAAGGTAAACAGTCCACTTTCACTCTATGAGAAACTGCCAGTCTTCTCCCAGACTCCGGTTTGCTTATTCATATTCAGAATGGTTCCTTTTACTTACCACAAGCTTTTTTTTTTCAGTCATTTTTTTTTGGCATTTTATTTCTAAAATAATTTATTTTATTTTTGTTAGTGTTAATAATATACACAGTAAAACATATATCAGTTTGACAATTTCTACATTAACTCAGTGACAATGATTACATTCTTAGAGTTGTGCACACATTAGCACTCTTTTCTGAGTACTTTTTCCCTTTAACATAAACTCATTGCCCCCTATATTTCTCATCTAATATTTTGAGTTGCTGTTGTCAATTTGATACTATATAGATAAATCTTAAAAGAGCTCTGTGGTTAAGGGAAATATTCTTTACTAGTTATGCTAAACCATTATTTGGTTTGTTGGAGTCCTGGTGTGGTGCTGTAGGAGAAGGACTGGATTGCACAGTCAGTTTGAATTGCAAGATTGGCAGTTCAAACTTGCCAGTCGCTACTTGTAAGCCCTATACTGGATCACTATGCGTCAGAGCCAACTTGATGACACTTACCATTACTGGTTTAGAGAATAATTTGGGATATTTTTGGTTTGCAGTTTAAAGATGTTCTCAGGATAGTAGTTTAAGGAGTACATGCAGCCTCCATGACTCCAGAAAACCTTGATTCCATGAAAATGTTAAATTCTCTTCTGCAGTCGTCGTTTCTTCCCCCTCACCCCCCTTATCAAGATTCTTCTTTAGAATCTTTCTTTGATCAGAATGTTCATCAATGGTAGCCATACACCATCTAGTTCTACTGATTACAAGGCCAAGGAGACAGCTGTTTATGGAAAGCATTAGCCCCCATTCCATTTCCTCTTCCCATTCCTGACTCATAGATTCCTGGTAGTACAGTGGTTATAGTGTTGTGTTGATAACTGAAAGGTTGGTTTGAACCCACCACTCATGCTATAGAAGTAAAATGAGGCTGTCAACTTCCATAAAGATTTATAGTCTTGGAAACTGTATGGAATAGTTTTACTCTGTCCTATAGGATAAGCATTGGACTGCAAGGTCAGTTTGAAATGCAAGGTCAGCAGTTCAAACTTACCAGCTGCTCCGTGGAAACCCTTACAGGGTTGCTAAGAGCCGGAACTGTCTCAGTGGCACCTAACAACAATGAACAGGGTGCTGTGAGTCAGAATCAATGAGTAGTGCTGACTCTACTTCTTCTGTTGGCTCCAAGCAAATAGAAACCAATTGTTGTACCTTGGGTAGACATTTGTAAGCTTTTAAGACCCCAGCATTATGCAGTGAATTAAGAAATAGGACAGATACACTAAATCTTATATTAGGCTTATTAACTGGGATATCCCATTAAACCATGACCCTACAATTCCAATGAGTCTTGGGTAATTGCGCTGAACTGGAAATCCAATTTTTTTTTAAGAATAGAATTTTCTGTATTTGAGACAGGATTATGATATAACTGCAGAGATTCAAACATGCTAGGTATTCATGATTCTTTTATCATATATTATACCATACATACAATATTCAAATCTCAATGAATTTTCACTTATATAAACACCTATGTGCCACCACCTGTATCAAGATACAGAACATTACCAACACCCTAGAATGTCCCTTCATGTTCTTTTCCTAGTCAAAAACATCCCCTGCCTGCTCCATCCCACACCATCACCAAAGGTAGCCACTATTTTAACACCATGGAATGACTTTTCCTGTTTTTGACTTTCATATAATTGGCATCATGCAGAATATGTTCTTTTGTGTCTGACTTCTTTTGGTCATCATTTTGCCTGTGGGATCTATCCATGTTGCAGGCTGTATCAGTAGTTAATTTCTTCTTATTGATGTATAGCATCACTACAGGAATTTATTTATACATATATATA
>NW_006408558.1:9163949-9195380 GCF_000296735.1 Chrysochloris asiatica | reverse complement strand
TCATCAGTAAGTATTTTAAGTCCTCTTCACTTTTAGCAAGCCAAGGTTGTATCATGTATCAAGGTTGTATCATTATTGCAGGTTGCTAATGAGTCTTCCTCCAATCCTGATGCCATGTTTTCCTTCCTATAACCCAGATTCTCAAGTTTTTTCAGTGATATTTGTTGAAAAGACTTTCCTTTCCCCACTGAACTTTTTGGTACCTGATTGTTCCTTTTATCAGGCTTGTTTCGTGAGAAAAGGAACAGGCTCAGAGAGATTAAGTAACTTGCAGAGTATAAAGCCTATATCCACGTCCAAGGGCTAGTTCTGACCCTGTATCTTAAATTCACAGCCAAGTACACACCTGTCATGCAGTGTCCTTGTCTTAGCGTGAAGGGAATCAACTTCCCAGACAGAGCTGCCATTTTCAGCACACCGGTGGCCCCACACTTCAATCGCCAATGCTCCGTCGGAAATGAACTCCAGGAATTCTTCTGTTACATTCACCACATAGTCCTGGGATCAGGGGAGGAAGGAAACAGCAAGAAAGAAGTTATGCTAACAAATGAAATCACTAACTGAAGGGGAGATGCATATTAATTAACTTGGGTGAGGCAAAAAAAAAAGAGAAATGGAATTGCACAACATGATGGCTGTAATTAATGTCACTGAACTGTATGTGTAAAAACAACAACAACAACAACAAAAAGATGAGAAAGAGTTATATATACCTAGAGGAGTCTGTGAGAATTCCCTTTTATTTTCCATCTGCACACAGATTCAGTTTGGAGTACATTAATCTGACCCAACCTTAGTGTAGTGGTTACAAATTGGTCAGCAGTTTGAAACTACCAGCTGTCCCACGGCTGGGAGAAAGTGAGGCTTTCTCCTCCCAGAAAGATTTACAGCCTCAGAACCTGTATTAGGTCGCTATGAGCTAGAACCAACTCTACAGCATATAACCACCACCACCACCACCCTTAAAACCATCTCTTAAATTTCACAGAAAACCACAAGAAACCACAGAATACTAAATCCAAAAGGGAAATTATGAGGTATTTTAATTCAACCTCATCCTTTAACAAATGAGGGAACTGAAGAAAGCAAGTGCTTGATAGTAATGGAGCTGCCTTAGGGCATGTTCCCTTCCTCTTCATTTTTTCTTAGTTCTAGCTGGCACACGTCAGTCCAGCACATCAAGATAGAAACTTCTGATTGCTCCTTCCTATGACTGATAGCCTTATCTTTCTCCCGCGGAGCAGCTGGTAGTTTCGAACCGCTGACCTTAAGGTTTGCAGCCCGATTCGTAACCACTACGCTACCAGAGCTCCTTCGGAAACCCTGTACAGGGTCGCTATGGGTCGGAACTGACTCGACGGCACTTAACAATGACTGATAGCAGAATTAGATTTCCACTAATGATCTTTATAATTCTCTGCTCTTAAACTCTCCCACCCCAAATGCAAACAGAGAACTGTAAGGAAATGAATACTGAAGGAGTAGGTGGCAAATCACCAATGAAAACACAGTGGGGAAGGAAATCAAGCCAGTTTTCCTCTCCCTGGCCTCTATGAAATCTCAGGTAGAGACTACTCGGTTCCTCTAGTAATTCCTGGGAGCAGCTGGGCTATGAGGATTTAACCTTACACGGTCTGTCTTCTTACTTATTTCACTTAGAAACAGAGGCTGAATTTTAGAAGAAAAGGAAACTAAATTGTCAAGTAGTACATCTACATATTTTAGATCAGCATCGGACTGCCAAGCTCTAAGTTGTCAGTTCAAACCTACCAGCTGATCCTCAGAAACCCTAAACAGGGTTGCTATGAGTGGGAACCGTCTTGATGGCACTTCACAACACATTTCAGAGACGAAAAGACTGATCTAGTGAGCATGTGCAGCCCTTCAAGGTCATTCTTTGCATCCAATGGGTTTGGGATGAGTTTTTATAAACACAGTGGTTAACTAGGATGTATTTGAAATTTAGATTTCACTCTTCTAAATGAGCAGCTTTGAGGACCTCAAAGAAACATAGGGAATATTTAAAAGGCTATTCAATAAAATAAATCAAAATGATCAATAAAGATCGATTAAAAACAAAAAAGTGAGCTATTTACTTCCAGAAAAAGACCTGGAATCTTTACATAAGTTAAAATTTTCAGGTTTAGAACCTGACAGAACGGACATGACTTTGGGTCTTAAATATCTACTAAGGATTTTCCAAAAGGAAAAAACTATTAAGTGGACTGAGAGTGTTTTTTAGAAAGGCCTTGTTGGCAAGCCTTGTGAAAGCAAGGGGGTTGTGTGACCTCTCAAAATAGATGTATCCAATGTTCATCAAACAGTCACCTTTCCCCTTTTATACATATTTTTTAAAATTCATAGAGTACATTAAAACATGGGAGCACTGTGGCTTTGTAGGATAAGCACTGGACTGCCAACCATAGGTCGGTAGCTGGAGCCCATCAACCATTCTACAGGAAAGAGATGAGTCTTCATGCTTGGGTAAAGATTCCCAGCCTCAGAAACCATTAATTTGAGTTGGAACCAATTTGACAGCACTTAATGACAACAACAAAAATCTGTTAAAATGCTATGCTGCATTTCCTGGCCCAAACAGAGATACATCTATGACAACTTACATGCTCAGCTGTTGTCCACATATATTAAAACAATAAGAGGCAAACATGCAAAATATGTTAACACAATACTTCTATAAAAACATACTCACGAAGTTACACATGCATAACTGGAAATATATATCCACATTCATTTATAGGTATTTACTTATGTCTACCATCCACATAAGGAGCTCTGGTAGCGTAGTGGTTATGAATTGGGCTGCTAACCTCAAGGTCAGCAGTTCGAAACTACCAGGCATTCCACGGAAGAAAGATGAGGTTTCTGCTCCCGTAAAGATTTACAGCCTCGGAACCTGTATAGGGTTCGCTATGAGTTGGAACCGACTCTATGGTACTTAACAACAACAACAACAACCATCCACAGATAAAAGTTGTAGAGTATAATTCAGTATATTTAATAGTTTATTAGAAATTGAAAGTATTGTTATTGTTAAGTGCCGTCAAGTTGATTCTAACTCATAGCAATGGTGTATAGGGTTTCCAAGCAGCAACTGGTGGATTTGAACCCCATCCTTGTGGTTAGCAGTCCAGTGCTTATCGTACAGTGCCTGTTTCTTGAAACGTGTCGTAGACTGACCATGGTGATCACATCTTGAGGGAATAAGATTCTGGGTAAAGGTTTTTTTCTCTCATATTTTTATTTTAAAGACTTCCAAATTATTTGAATTAATCAGTACACTCTGCACTTGCTACAAACAGACTTCTGAATTGCACCTAGCATGGTTGTATGTAGCTCCCTCTGCTGTGTCCACTGTACCTTACAGTGAGAGAAAGGCACTGTGCACTGGGCATTCTTGGACTGTGGAGAAGACACTTCCGGGTCCACCACGGGTGCAGCCACTGTGGACTCACATTGGTCCCAAAATGTGTATTGACAGAAGACAAAATTCGCAAGGCTTAAGGGCAGCCCAGATGCCTCTTTAATTTTTACCTGAAGAGAGAAAAGTGTAAATGTGACTCCCATTAAAAAAATAATAATAGTAAAAAGATTTACTTATTTTAACTAACTCCAGTTTAAAAAGTAAGCAATGTAACCAATCAATCTGAAATTTGTAAATATTTGGCACTATTTCATTAAGAGTTCGATCTACAACAAAATCTGTAGCACAGTGGTGTAACTGCAATATATAAACTTGGCAACAAACAGACATATCCCGCTGAAATTTTCTCAATGACCAGGTTTCCAAAACAGATGTAAACTTTCCTAAAAGGACCATAATTAAATGAGTAACATCAAACCAGTTGCTGGTGACCCTGACTCATGGTGACCCCATGTATGTCAGCATCGAACTGTGTGTCCCGTAGGGTTTTCAATGACTGATTTTTTGAAAGTAGGTTACCAAGCCTTTTTTCCAGCAACTCTGGGTTAAATGCTAAGCATCTTATCTGCCAAGCATATTAACCATTTGTCCCACCCAGTGACTCCAGGTAAGCAATATACACTGCTTGAACTAAGTAACACATCCTTCTCATATAACAGCTCAAGACTGTATGCTTTTGAAACTTCGATGTAATTGGCATCAGAAAGTGCTCCATATTGTCTGGAAAAGGACTATCCATCAATGTATTTACAGGTTCATTCACTTGAGCCCCAGCTTCTTTCTGTCCTCTCACCCGGCATGTCAGCTTCTTGACTCGGTGAATGATTTCCCCGCTGCTGTCTACGACTTCCAGGCTCCCACTTTCACTGGAGTTCTCTGAGGAGTCGTCCTCCACCATGCGTTCTGGAACAGCCCCTGTGACACGCATCACTTCCATGTGGAGACGTCCTGCAACCTGGGTCAGGCAGGGAATGAGAACACAACCTGGTCCAACACTGACTGGAACCAGACACATGTTCTGCAGTAGCTCTGAAGTTACTGCCTGGTCATGTCCAGCAAGGAGACAGTCCTTCCTCCCAGCACTAGGCCATTCCACAGCTGGCTCTGCAATCACGCTGTCTTATTTGGAGCCAAATTTGCCTCCCTAAAACTTACCTTTTGGAATCATCCTTGGTCTTAACCAACTCTTCCTTATGACAACTCTGGGACATTTTACAGTCATCTATTTACTTTGTTTGTACAGCTATTCATTTATTCATTTGATCAAATACTACTTGAATACCTAGCCTCCATATCAAATACTTCCTGGAACTAAGAATGTAAAAGACCAAGATAGAGATACAGGCTTGGCTGACAGGAGGCTCAGAATCAGATGGGGTAAAGAGAGAGAACTAAAAAAAAACAACAGTGGAGAGTTGGTGTAGGTACAGGCTGCTATAGGAGCCACATATCCGCTCCTGTGCTGGGAGCTGGGCTGAGCTCTGTGATTATCACAGCAAACCAAAGAGACATGGTTGCTGGCCACAGGGAGTGTCTATTCTCTTGGGAGTAGAGAACAGCTTTAAAACTCAGACTGAAGCTGCGTGAAGCATAGTGAGACTACACTTATTCCAGAAGGAACAGAATCTGCCAAGTCACAGAGGAATGAGGAGACAGTGTTTGTTGCGTTCTGTTAACTTTTTATTGCGAGTTAGGCATAGGTTTCCAGAGCAAGACTATCAGTCTCCCTCTCCACAAATCAGACAGTACAATCCCTGCAACGTAACATCACTTATCCCACTGCTTCCAGAGAAAGTTCTTTTTAAAATGGCTTTTCATAAAAAGGCTCTAACTGTCCTCACCATGCTAGTGGTTCTACTTTAGTTGTTGTTGTTAAGTGCCCTGGGGTCAATTTCGACTCACAGGTTTTCTGAGGAAGAATTCTATTGGATGAATATTCTACAAATGTTTTTTCCTGTTAAAGGGCATTTGCATTGTTTTTTAGTTTTGGGATACAATGAACAAAGTTGCCATGAACGTTTGTGAACACATCTGTTTGTGAACTTGTGCTTACATTACTCATCTACAATTTCTGCAGGAGCAGAAATCCTCATCTTTCTACCATGGAGTAGCTGGTGGGCTCGAACTGCTGACCTTGTGATTCACATTTTGGTGTTTACCCTATGGAGCCACCATACTCCCTTTACTAGTTACCCTGTTAACGTTGGCTGCATAGAACTGAATTAAATCACAGGGGTTGTGCTAAAAAACTAAGTCGCCCTGGTGGTGCAGTAGGTTAAGCAGCAGGCTGGTAACTGAAAGATCAGCAGTTTGAACCCGCTAGCAGCTCCGTGGGAGAAAGAGGAGGCAGTCTGTTTCTATAAGGATATACAGCTTCATGAAGCCTAAGGGGCAGCTACACTCATCCTGTAGGGTCACTATGAGTCAAAATAGACTCCACAGTGAAGGTGTGGTGGTTTGGGAGTGGAAATGTGTACTCCCTGAACGCTCTGTTTAGCGGAAGGATCCTTGCTGACAGAGAGTAATGATGACACGGCTGTGGGTTGTGAAGATGACACAGCGTTCTGCTAGAGTTGCAGTAACCTTGGAATAAATGAGGACGGCTATTTTTTATAAAGTAGCTCAGACCCAACTTCCATGTAACAGTTAGCACTGGCCTCAAAGACCTGGAAGAAATTAGTTGGTAATCATTTGACAAATTAGACAAATATGGGAGAAGTAGTTAAGAGGAGGAAGAAACAGTACAAAAAGAAAAATCACCTATGAGATCGTGGCTTTTGAACTTTTTTTAAAAGATTCTTTCTGAGCATCTACCTACTACTAGGCACTGCCATTGAGTCAAATCTGACTCAGTTGTTCTCAATACGAGGGGAAAATGGAATTGTGACGCACGGGATCTTTGTACAAACTTTTTGAAGCCCCTTTGTGTAACTCCAGGGAGATTTCAAGAAACACCCAACGTAAACCGTGGACTCCGGCTTAACAATTCAAGAGCTAAGGACTCAGCCACTGGATTCTTTGCCACACGAGGCACGCTTATTACTTTATTCCCCTAAATTAATTTTGTTGTTGTTGAGAATGTGTGCAAACACACAGTGATTCAACAATTTCTCCACGTACTATTTAGTGATGTAACAGTCAAGTTACGTAACTGTTCTCACCTTCCTTTTCTGAGCTGTTGTTCCCCCACGAACATAAACGCATTGCCCACTAAGGCTCTTAGCTCATCTTTCCAGTTGCTATTGGCAATTTGATCCCATATAACTCCAAAACCCAAACCTACCTCCATTGTGTCAACTTCAACTCAGAGTGACCCACAGGGAGAGCAGAGCTGCCTGCCAGGGTTTCTGAAACTATACAATTTCATGGAAGCAGACAGCTTCAGCTTTCTCTTGCAGAGTGGCTGGTGGGTTTGAACCACCGGCCTTGCAGTTAGCAGCCCAACGCTTAGTCAACTATCCTACCAGGGCTCCTCTGTTCACGTGAATTTGAATGTTCTTCTAAAGCATGCTTATATTTAATATGGTAAACAATAACTCTGTTATGACGTGTACACAATGTACTCATACCAACGCAGTTAGGAACTGGTCGGTGTGTGTGTGGTGGGGACTCTTTCCCACCTTCACTTTGTGTAAAGTAAGTTTCTTATCCTCAGCCTGCTTTAAGAATCACAAGAAACAACTGAATAGCTAAAGTCTGTATGCTACTGAGTGATACGTTTAGTTTAAAAAAACTAATGTCAAAAAATATTTTAAAAGTTTGAACTTGAACATTTTCTGATATATTTAAGTCTACAAAAGGATAATAGATCTATGAATAATTGAAATAGAAGAAGAGTTCAAAATGAATAACAAAGGAATATTTAAATTTGTTTTCTTTGAATACTTTGGATTTCAAAGAATCCTCCCCACCAAGCTGTATCCTGTAGAAACAATTTTGGTGCCAGGAGTTACGAAAGAATGAGAGTTCATCACAAAGGAAGAGATGAAAAGAGAAACTGATGTTGGACAGAGAGCTGAAGAAAGTACTTGTGATCCACAAATATAACACTTGCTGTATCTTTTTAAATAATCTTCTCAAACTAGTACTTAATTCTGACAGTTTGTTTCTGTGTTAGTAGAGAAAAAAGAAATGTGGATTCTGACTATTCACCTTAGAGTCCAGATCCACCTTAAGAAAAAACAAACAAACCCATTGTCATTTTCTTTGTGGTTGGCCTGTCCTTACCTCCCCCTGCTGGCTGATGATGGGAACAGCATACTGGAGTTTCACGTCACAGAATAGACACTCCAAGAACACATTGGCCACACCAATTAGGTTGTGATTCTCTTGGGCTTCATAGAAAGGGTCACCTCGCTTCCCGTACAGTCTTTTTGCCTGAGAGATTGGAGGGGCACAGGAATAAGAAACAAAACATCAACTTAAATAATGTCATTGAAACGAGCACATAATTTTTTTAAAGAAAGCACATAAACAAACGATAAATAAAATTAGAATCATGTCATGCAAAGGAAATGAAAAGGGCACATAACCTGAGTGGCTTGTGCACTCAGGAACTAAGTGATTCCCCTGGAGGACTTCCTCCCTCTCACTGCCTCCTCTTCCCAGCCACAAGCTACCTGCAGCCTTTTCCATTTCACTTCCTGTGCTTTTCTGCTTAAAAATCTTCTTATCCATTCCTCAGATTCTGCTCACTAACATCACTCAGAGTAATCTACTCAGGCAGGGTCATAGCAAAGGGTTGTTGCTGTTATTAAGTGTCACAGAATTGGTTCCGACTCACAGTGACCTTGCATAGGGTTTCCGAGGAGCGGCTGGTAGGATTGAACCTCTGGCCTTGTGGTTAGCAGTCCAGTGCTTATCCTACAGCATCACAACAGTTGGGGTAATGAACACAAAATTCGTGTAGGCTGCTTTTCCATGACACTTCATTTTTCTTAAAATATAGTGAAAATGCAGCCAAATAAGAATATATTACTGTTTTCTTAGTGAGCTGCCATTTGTGTGCGGAACCACATGTCATGTTACTAATTCAACTTAGCATTCCTTTCAGGATCACTTTTAATTTATGTTTCCTAATGTTAATATGCTCTGGTAGCGTAGTGGTTACGAATCGGGCTGCGAACCTTAAGGTCAGCAGTTCGAAACCACCATCCGCTTCGCGGGAGAAAGATGAGGCTTTCTACTCCTGTCAAGATTTACAGCCTTGGAAACCCTGTACAGGGTCACTATGGGTCGGAATCAACTCGATGGCACTTAACAACAATGTTAATATGCAAAGAGCTCTGGTAGTGTCATGGTTATGAATCAGGTTGCTAATCTCAAGGTCAGCAGTTTGAAACTACCAGCTGCTCCATGGGAGAAAGATGAGGTTTTCTGCTCCAGTAAAGATTTACAGCCTCGGAAACCCTATACAGGGTTGCTATGAGTTAGAACTGACTCCGTGGCACATAACAACAATACCAACAATATTAATATGCATGTCCAAAGTAACATGACAAATGATCAGTGGCACATGTTGGTGTATGTGTGCCCTGATAGTGATATCACTTATGTTCTCTGCTTTTAAAATAACCAAATCTCCTTTGCATTTTGTGTCTCTTACCTCTGGGACCTCTTCCTTCCATTCTTGATAAAGTTCCCGCATATCAATTAATTTATTCTCCAGCTTCTCAATGGTCCACACTTGGGTGCTCTTCCCTTTCCTTTTCACTTGGATAGCTGGCTCGCTCACTATTGCCCCTCTCTGTATAATGATGAAAAGTCAACAAAATAAGTCCCTTAGATAGTCATTCATACAAGTAATGTACAACTTCCTTTTGGACGGCTACACCAACATATAATAGTAAGTTTGAAAACCATAACCAAGTATACAAAAGAAGGCAAAATTCTACTATCTAGGAAACATTCTGCTTTGCTTCTCATCTTCTACGTATATCCATGCACCTATTCAATTTTTATCACAATTAGGCCAACCCCAAATATAATTTCAGACCCCAATTCCCATTCCACTGTTTATATTGTGATTATTTTCTCACGTTATGTATTTTTCATAAACATGATTTTCAATGGCTGCAAAGCAAATCATCATATGGATTTACCATACAGCTGACTAGTCTATTCAACTTCATGGCGGTTTTGATTTTTTTGCTATTATCAAGGCCACCATGATAAGCGTTCTTGTATATAAAGTACCTAAATGTTTACGTATACTTCCATGACCATACACATACAGCAATGTTCCCAGAAGGGAACTAAAGCTCGGTTAAAAACTCATCAAAACTGCTTTGAGAAGCTTCTGGCTCACTTTCTAGCATGTGTGCTGGAGGGAAAACTGGAGGAAAAGCTCTTTTCTTCAAGTAAAAAACCTTTCATCTGAAATGACAGGAGACATCCAAATGGCTGCAAAGAATCCTTCTTGGTACATAAAGACAAGGCATCACCTAAGTCTTCCTTTCTTGTAGAATTTGCTCTGAAAACCTTAACAAAGCACACACATCTCTCCAATTTTAGAAATGGACATTTATATGAAAGGGAAAGAAAGGCATGATTGCTCATGGTTCCTCCTAGTCTCACTGTTGCAGAGAAAGCATTTAAATTATTAGCAAGCTCTTTAACCACCAAAATACTGCACATTCTGATGATAACATTCCTGAGGGCATTGCTGAAGCAATTCTTACCTGACAGTCTATAGAAAAAGTCTTGAAAAAATATTGCTGGTTCATATTTGGATCTCCTAGTGGGCTTTTTTTGGATGTCAGTTTTATGTTTTATTTTATAGTCCTTCCTGTTGTTCATCTTGGCTCTCATTTTAACTCTCTTACCTTTCTATTGGCGCTGAGGTTTGCAGCGGGGATCTGAAGTGTCACTTGGTAATCTGTGAGTTTGCTCATTTCCTCAGCTAAGAAGTTTGCTTCCCTCACCAACGTATTAGCTTTCACGAGCTGCTCTCGTAGTTTTGCCAGGCTTTGTCGGAAGAGTTCATCCCTGCAGCAGAAAAGGAAGTGAGAAGACCTAAAAGAAAAGAAAACTACAAACCTGTTTTAAAGTGAAGTTGCATTAGTAGAAAAGGAAAAACTCCTTGTAGACAAGATTTCCCAGCTACTTTCACCAGAACACCTCCTGGACAGCTTCCTCCCACCAGGGATCTGTGGGGTCTCTGTTGAGGACCACTTATCATGTGCAAATCTGTGAAGTGGCTTAATTAAAAACCATTTAAAAACAGACTAGATTTTGATGTAATGAGAGGACAAAAAATAAAAATAAAAACCCTTTGAGAAAAAGAAGGAGCAGTGGGTTAAGCACTGGACTGCTAACCGAAAGGCTGGTAGTTGGAAAATGAGGTTGGATGCTTCTGTAAAGATTAGGCTTGTAAACCCTATTGGGTAGTTCTAGTGTGTCTTACTTTGTGAGATACTTTGAGTCATAACTAACACAACAACAGTGGGATAGGAAAAAGAAACAGTGATTACAACTTCAGAGCTTAGGAGGGGGCACCTAGAGTTAGAACATAAGTAGGTATTTTATATGACTTCTTCAGCTGGTAAAAGGCATGAAATTGGTACTTCAGTGGCAGATTTTTGTATTGTTTTTCCTACTTTCTCTACTTCCTGATAAAAGCTTCCCTAACACCTGGTGTGGCGCTGCAGGATAAAGCACTGGACCACAAGGGTGGTTTGAACTACAAGATTGATGGTTCAAACTCACCAGCCGCTCCTTGGAAATTCTATACAGGGTTGTTATGAGTTGGAACTGACTCAATGGCACTTAACACCACCACTACCCTGAATGGGTGTTTTCCTAATCTCACGCCTTTTGCCTCAGTAGCATTTATCACAATTACAATTAATCAAATACATGTAAGACCTCTTAGGGAAGAGATCACAGCTTTTGCATTACTATATCTAGTCCTAGCCAGCCAAATGTATGGCCAATTGTAAGACCTTCAATAAATGCCCATTGTATGAAAGAAAAATTGAACTCTGGATTTCATAGCTAATTTTCATTTGAAAGATAACCTAGATTAGCAGACTGCTCTTTGCCTATCTAACTCTATACCCCCTGCCCTGACTTCATATGAGAAAGATGACCTTTAAATAACATCTTGACTCCTTTTCAGCACCTTAGGAATGACACAGAAGACATACTACAAAGATGCTACTGAAGATGTCAGGAATTGTATCTCAATCAATACTGCCAACCCTGTTTTCCTGGAGTCCCTGGGTTGCACAGTTAATATGCTTAGATGCTTTTGGAGGTTTGAATTCACCCAGAGGCACCTCAAGATAAAGAACAGATGATCTACTTAAAAAAAAAAAAAAAACAGCCAATGAAAACCGTATAGAGCTGGCCTTAGGGGACACCAAGGTCAATTGGCACAACACAGTCCACAACAAAGGCAATGCTCTACTTCCCATAACTTTTTATTGTGAAATGAGGGAAGGTTTACAGAGAAGATCATCAGTTTTCCATTCAACAAACCATACACTGTTTCATCTCAACGATTGCAATCCCCTCCATGCAACAACACCTAGCCTGTGATTCCGATTTCCATTCCACCCTCCTTCTCATCCCTGCTCAACTTTGTCCTTAGGTAAATGTTGTCCCTTTGATCTTGAGTGACTAATCATTCCAGAGTGAGTATACCTTTACTAGTGTTGTTGTCCCTCTTTATATACCTACTGCTTGGCTGCAAATTGGACCACGAGAGTGACTTCCGTTCCAGACCTGAAGGGTGGTTGAAGGTCATGGTCTTGGGTTCTTCCAGTTTCTCTCTGACCAGTAAGCCTGGTTTGTTTTTCTAACTGTGAGTTTTGTTACACATTTTCTCCCTTTCTATCTGGGACCTTCTTATGTGATCCCTCCCTTTCAGAGCAGTTGGCAGTGGGTGGCTGGAGACCCTCTAGTTCTTCTTGCTTCACTGTTCATATCTTGCTTTGCTGAGTAGTGACTGGGGTCTCACAACTTGATGAGTGACCCTCTAAGGTGCAATTCTTGGTCTATGTTCATAGGAGAGTGAAGATAACTGAAGACACACAGAAACAATTAGTCTAATGGACTAATTGACCATGTGAACATTAGTCTCCACAATGCTAAGATCAGGAGAAATAGTTGGTGCCTGGTTACCCCTACCAACTGCTCTGGAAGGGATTATATTAGAAGGTCTTGGACAGATTTGGAGAAAATGGTGGAAAAAAACTCAAAATCTTAAAACTAAGCTTATTGGTTGTATAGATGGAACCCTGAGACTATGGTCCTTTCAGGTCTGGGAATGAAGTAACATGTCTCAATTTTGAGCCTAATGATGGCTAGGTCTATATGGTGAATAGTAACAGTAGGGATGTACACATAGCTTAGAATAATCAACTTTTCGAGATCAAAAGGGCAGCATTTACCCAAGGACAAAATTCTGAAGATTAGGAGAGAGAAGGAGGAATGCAAATCGGCAACCCAGGGAGGAAGTGGGATGAGTGATGTTACCTTGTGAAGACTGCAGTCAATGACCGGAGATAAGGTGTCTGAAAAACTGATCTGCTCTGTAAACCTTCAACTCATTCTCAATAAAAAGTTGAAATGAAAGAAAGAAAGGAAAAAGATTGACCAAACTCAAAACGAAGAAAACCCTACGGAGCACAGGTCTACTGAGACCCACATGAAATTGCCATGAGTTGGTGTCGAGTCAATGGCAACTGGTTAAAGAGGGAGGGAGAAGTCTTCAGCAGCGATCATGAAAGTGCACGTACTTGGAAGGGACAGTATCGTTCCAGATACAGGACTAAAGCTTCCCTTCGTTGCAGGGCTGGCCCCCTATGTCATTCCTCACAAGTCCTTCCCCCCCGTGAAGTCAGTCATCCAGGTGGCTGCTCTTACCTTTCCTCTGCCCACAGTGTCACCTTCTGCTGAGCTGTCTGGCTGCTGTATGCCAGGCGGTCAGGACCGCTGTTCTGGGGTTGCCTCTCAGGGGAGAGCTGCTGACGGAGTTGTTCCAGCTCCCGCTCGTACATAAGCCGCTGCTCCTCAAGGGCACTCCTCTTCTCCTCCAGGTACTGCTTCTCCAGAACCTGAACCACATTTTGAACTGGGTCTGGGGAGTCAAGAGACCAGACAAATAACACATTCATGCATTTGTCCTTGGAAAGTCATTGTATTCCCACACAATGGCTCTAAGTTTAATTTTCAGGGTTGTTGTTATGTGCCATGGAGTCGGTTCCAACTCATAGCTTCCCTGTACAGGGTTTCCGAGGCTGTAAATCTTTAGAGGAGCAGAAAGCCTCATCTTTCTCCCACAGAGCACCTGGTGGTTTTGAACTGCTGACTGTGAATTTAGCAGCCTGATTTGTAACCACTATGCTACCAGAGCACCTTAATTTTCAGGGTAGATATGGGAAATTGCAATGATTCATGAGGAATTTTTTTATTACCTGATGATGTCTACTGACCAATTTAAAAAAAACAAAAAAAATTCTATCATGTAAACCATACTAATTCTCTGTGTGAGCAGTAAAGAGAAAAAAGATACTATGTTAGTTTTTTGTTTGTTTGTTTTTTTAAAATAAAGTTAAGCATACAAAATAAATAGTGGGAAGCCATTTTACAAAGCCACAAAATGCACAGAATGCAGGTAAGTTGTTTTAATAAAAATAAGAACCATAATTAATGGCAACAATAATTCAGCTAGCTACTGACTACATTTGAGACTTCCTAAGAGCCATGCAACAACCTAAGGGTAAATAGGTATCAGCCCCACTGTGGAGACGAGGAGGCTCAGAAAGGTTAAGCAGCTGACTTCAGAACTGGTAAATGGCGGAGCCGGGTTTCAAACTCAGATCAGAGTTAATTGGCTGGGATAGGGCATTAACTCAGCAATACACTGAAGGATAGTCTGACCCCAGAGTTTAACTCAGACTTAATTATTGTGACGGGGACAGTGTAGTACAATACTGTTCTTGGCTAACATAGAATCCTATGAACGAGTATTTCCCCATCCCCAAACTAGAATAGTGCCCTGATACAAAATCCCTAAACTTACATCAGTTGAAAAGCTAATAGAAAATGAACTCAGAAAAACCTCTCACAAAAAGGCAGATTGTGGATGATGGGTCAGACGTATTTTACAGAACAACAATCTGTGGATTCCAAAGCATTACAACTTCTGACATGCCTCATAACTTCTGATGAAAATATGAAAAATATGGCAAGCTTGTTCAAAGGCATCTGAAGAAAATTTATATGTAAAGACAGGAGAACAAAAGTTCTCGCAGAAGTTTTACAAAGTATATTTCTCAAACAGTATATATCTATAATACTTTTACATTTAGGCTCTGATACATGAATTCTCTTTATTTTATTTAAAATTAACTTAGTCTGTCAAAAAATTTAAAAGGACAGGTTTCTTACCATCCCTTTATATTTATATGGTATCTTATCTTCAAAGGCCCTAACTTAGTGTTTATAAATCTTTTCCAGACACAGAAAACATGAAAACACCATTTTCTTAAAATAGTATTATAGGGCTTTTGCTAAAAGACACCAAATAATATATTTGATACTCATTTCTTAATCAGTAGGGCACCCATGATCCCAAATGGCTGCAGTAGAGGGGATATCATCCCAAGATTCCAGGCCAGGGCAAAAGCACATGACCGAGTCTGTTTCAACTACCTTAGCAGCTACCAGAGTTCCAAAAGGATGGTGGTTCAAAGCCACAAGGTTTTCAATGGTGGATTGTTTGCAATTAAGATCACCATGCCTGTTTTCTAAGACATCTCTGGAAAGATTCAAGCCTCCACCCTTTCAGTGAGCAGCCAAGCATGTCTGTACCACCCAGGAACTCCTTTCACTACTATAAATTAAAACAAAACCAAACCCCCATATCTGTTGCCTTTGAGCTAATTCTGACTGGCAGAGACCTTGTAGGTAAGAGTAGATTTTTGTCCCATAGGGTTTCATCTGTAGGATAAACACTGGACTACTAACCACAAGATCGGTGGTTTGAGTTACCAGCTGTTCCACTGGAGAAACATGAAGATTTCTGTCCTTATAGAGATTTACAACCTGGAAAACCCTACACAGGGTTGCTACGCGCTGGAACTGGTATGGTGGCACTTAATAACCACCACCACCTTTACAGAAGAAGAGTGACACACCTTTCTCCCGTTAGGGATTTGTGGGTTTGAACCACTGACCTCTAAATTAGCAGTTGAGCCCTTAATGTCTGTGCCACCGCAGTTCCACTTTTAATACTAAAAAGCACACTTTAAAAATACTAGATCATCCAAAGCAGTAGGTCAACCTGGATCTCTGATATGGCCTAGGGCAGAATCCAGAGATCATCGGGACTACTCTCAAAAGCCCATAAAATATCAGGATATCACATACACAGTTTTGTTTTCCCATCTCTTTCCTCCTTTTGAATGAACTATTATGAAACTATATGACCCTGGCACCTAAAGTGGACATTTTAGGTTGGCATTTTAAGAGGAGAGAAACGTCTACATTTAATTAGACACAGCACTTCCTCTTCTTCATGAATTTACTCTTTACTTGCTGTATGAGTAGAACTATGAAATGAACTCAAATGTGATTATGGCAAAGAGAAGATGGCAGTGGTGGTGGAGGAAGGGGCACTGATGTGAAACTAAAATGAGAATTGATTCACACCAAAATGTCAAAGGACTGAAGTCAGGGGAAGTAGAAGCTTAGGGGAAATAAAAAAAGAAACTTTTAATCTTGGATGGAGTAGGCTGGGCCTGTGACCCGTGTTACTGTTGTTAGTTTCCATCGAGTCTGCGCTGACTCACGGAGACCTTATGTGACCCCATCAGTACCAGACTGCTATTTATTTAGCGTTTCCACTGACACTGTGCAAATCTGATTCCCACTTTGAGTCCTTGGGAATTTGGCATCACTGCCACAGTTACTGTGCTTCCTTCACTTTTTAGATAAAACAAGTTGGGTTTTAGACCAGTTTCTTTTAATCTAGAGACTCAAATTACATTATTCTAGTCTATTAAGGGGATACCACTGACAGTAATAAAGCAGCTTGAGCACCTTCAGAATGCTGGATGCTCAAGGAAACAGTAGCTCCCAGATTTTAAGCATTGGGGAAATAATGGCACTGGGACCTAAGGGGGTCATAATTGAAAAGGTGCACTTCTCATCAACATTTTGCAGTCACTTTCCCAGGCAAAACACTTGAGCTTCTTTCTAATCATGTTAGGTTTTGACAAAGCATGTAGCCTAAGCATCAATCACAGCAGCCTCGCTTAAAACCAGCCCAGCACCGCCATGCTAAGTCCACTCCATTCATAACCTTTCTCCCAGCGTTTGTGGAGGAGCTTCGTCTGAAACCACATGAGAGGG
Organism: Chrysochloris asiatica; assembly: GCF_000296735.1. Lineage (NCBI taxonomy): Eukaryota > Metazoa > Chordata > Mammalia > Afrosoricida > Chrysochloridae > Chrysochloris > Chrysochloris asiatica. The sequence goes on along the minus strand of NW_006408558.1, from coordinate 9,178,576 downwards.
AAGAGGATCTTCAAATAGGACCACCATGGGGATGACCACCACGCAGACAGGCTTAGTATCGGGAAGCCACCTAGTAGCAGGGGTGAACTGTTTTGAATGCCATCTAGTTACCAGTCAGCCAGCCAATCAGTGTTGAAATACTACTTATATCAGAGAATGATTGTGTATCCTTTGGGAAAGTCACATTTGCTTGTAAAATTGGCTAAGGAGTGGGGAGGCAGACACATGAAGAAATACTGTGGAGCAAGGCTCAACATGGAATACAAATGGATAACTCATGTACACCATGAGTCAGGCAAATGATGACTTGGCTTGGCTAAGAGGATGGGCAGAATTAATGACTATCCATTAAATTCACATAGGTTTTCCAGGGTTTAATATGTATGTCAAGAAGGTTGCAATTAGATAAAATTAGAAAGCTACAAATGGGATGAATAAATGATTTAAAAGATATAAGCTAGAGAACTTTTGCAAAATTAAAGAGAATAACAAATGTCCAGAATTCTATAATCTCCCTGTCAGAAGCAAGTTCTCTGCACATGGGTGTTTCTCACCTGGCACTTGAAGCCTATGCCCTCATGTTACAACCTCCCACAACACGTACCAACTCAGTCTTCCAGAAAACCCACTCACAGGAGCCTTGTTGCCCGGGCACGTTGCTAAAGTGATGCTATTTTGGTGTTTGGCCACCACTTTGGGAAACCTTTCTGGATTCCTCTCCCAGCTTTCTGGGCAAGTAGCACAGCAGAATGAAACTTGATTTCTAGTTATGGTCCATTCTATGCTGCAGCATTCATTAGCAAGAGCTAAACTTAATATTCTACAGATGCTTGAAGAGATAAATGACCAGGCTTCTTCCTTAAGTTATTTTTTCCCCTCCATTCTTTTCGTTGTTTCACACTCTTCATAGTGAAGTCCTGGTGTGGCACCATAGCATAAGCACTGGACTACAAAGATGGTTTGAGCCACAGGTCAGTGGTTCAAACTCACCAGCCACTCCTTAGAAACACTATACAGGGTCACTATGAGTCAGAACCAACTCAACAGTACTTAACAAAGCAAGAACAACCACAACTCTTTGTAGCAGTATGGAAATATGCTCGCTTTCCAGAATCTAGCCATTTTCTTCATAATTTTTCTTTTTTTTCACATTTCATTTTTCTAATTCCAAGCATGGGTCCTTGTGGTTAAAAAGTCATAGAGGTAAATAAAAAGGTAAAAACCTTTAGTCCTACAGGAACATCTCCAATTTGATATACCAGAGATCTGATTGGCTATTTTCTAGTCATGCTCAAATTCTTCCCTGGGAGCCCTGATCAATGAGCAGATTGAGAAAGTAAAAGATGAAGGAAGAGCTCAGTTGTGCAAGAAAAAAAGCTTTCCAAGAGCTTTGTCAGATACCGGTGGTTAGTTCTAGAACTCTCAGGTCCCTGAAGATCTTCTTGGGTTCACTTTAGGTATCCAAAGAGCAGATGAATGGGCAAATAAGGTTGGAACAAGTCCAGAAATGAACTGGTTGTTTTCCCTTATACTCCAGACTGTAGCTGAAACTTGATTCCTTGTAGGCAAGTTCTAGTTTTGAAAATGCTGCTTTGTCTCTGGTGACATGAAAACTATCCTGCTCTCCTTATGGGAGATTCAAAACTGAGGAAAGCAAGGGAGAGAGCTGTAAAATACATGCAAAGTTCTTAGAACAATCAGCCATATGATCAAAATGGCAGCATTTGCCTGGGATAAAGTTTAGAAAAGGCAGATGGGATAGGAAAGACGGTTGAACTGGAAATGGTAAACACGGGGGGGAAGTGGGAAGATAGATATTAGATGGTGGGGACCACAATCAATGTCAAGAAACAAAATGAATAATTGAATGGAAAATTAATTTTCTATGTAGACTTTCACCCAAATCACCATTTAACAAACAGAAAAAAGAAATATGAGTAGGGAAAGACTCTGGTGTGAATTTTATTGAGCACACATGAGTGTGTCTAAGTTCAAAGTTAGAGAGAAGAGGTGCAGAACATTGACTTTCAGACAAAGAGAGAACTTTAAAGTACATATTGAAAACCATCTGGCAAGAGTGGTCTAATTTAATAAGCACAATCATTCAGTATCCTAGAACCATGGAAATGTTACTATCTGGCTTGGGAATAAGAGGTCAAAGAAAAAAAAAAGCCCACTATCACCTCCCTGTTAAATCTAAAGGATGCAACTATCTCCTGGAATCTCTACAGCCCTTCCCCAATGGCCTTTATTAGGAATTAGTGCTTCTACATGTCTAAATATCAGAAGGACCCTTTAACTTTATGCATACATCTCCCTCACTAAGTGGTATGAGATGAGGAACTGCCCAAGACAGCAGGTTCTAGGGTTAGGGTCTTACCATTGCTGTTCAGCGTTTTCATGATCACTTCCATCTGTGCAAACTCATAGTTGTAATCTGGTTCTGAGGACGCTTCACTGGCTGCGTCCAAGTCATGCTCTGATGGACTCGTTTCTTTTTCAAAATCTTTCAACCAGTCTCGCCGCTTCCTCTTAGGCAAATTAATTCTGTTGGGGTGGAGAGTGGTGTTTCACCATTATAGAAACTCAACCTGTTATATACTTACATTGATAATGTGATCATTTTACATGAAACCGTTACTGAACGCAAGGATGTTACCTGAAAAAGTGGTTATTTCCCCACAGGATTCTGTCGCCGTGCCAGAGCTGGGTGGTGTTGCACACGAGGGTGCCATTTACACAGGATCTGAGGGAACAAGGCAAGAAGATGTGGGGTAGCAAACCACAGATATACCCAGGGGATGTGCTAGCCAATGCACATAGAAGTAATAACACGGAGATCACCACTTAAAGCCAGAATCTAGACAGTGATGACACCTCTCAAACGGACCCTGTTAGCACAAATGGATAAGCACTTGGTATCTAACTGAATGGATGACAATCTGAATCCAGCGGCTCTGAGGGAGAAAGACTTGGCTAACGGTTGATGTAAAGCTTCAGCAAAGAAAACCCTTGGGGTTGTTCTAATCTGTCTCGAGTTGAAATCTACTCATCGGCAACTAACAACAACAACCCTCTCTCAAAGAGAGACAACCAGACCCTATAGAATATTCCTGGCAAACTTTAAGCTGATCCCAAACAAGCTTTTACATCTGAATACCAATTTAGTAAATCCAGAGAACACCGGAAGATGACAAACGACTGTGTGTGGATGCAATGAGGAAAATCTTGTCTGTGGAAGCAACTAGGTGTCTTCAGCAAATATAATGCAAAGGAGGGGACAGAAAAAGGGATGGAGGAACCCACAGCTAAAAGAGACCTAAGAGACATGACAACGGTTAGATCGTATCAGAAAAAGGAAATTTAGGAGATAGTGGGAGAACTGTGAACACTGACTGAATACATGATGATGACGTTTTAGATGGGTTAGGATTGAAGTTAGGTTTAAGATACAAGAGTCCGTAGGTTTTAGAGATATATACTGAGGTACTTAAGGATGCAATGATGAAGGACTGAATTTGCTTTTTAAATAACCTTGCGGGGGGTGGGTATGTTGTTGTTGTTAAGTGCCATTAAATCGTTTCCTACTCATAGCGACCCTGAGGAGGGTTTCTAAGGAGCGGCTGGTGTGTTTGAACCACCAATCTTTAGGTTAGAAGTCCAGTATTTACCTTACAGTGCCACACTAGGATTCCAAACTATTTATGAGTTGGGTCACTTTTAAAGCTGGATGATGCACAAACAAACAGTGGTTTGTTAAATTAACTCTCTCTTTTTTTAAATAAGTTTAAATTTTCCATAATAAAAAGTTAGAGGAAAACAAAAGAATTGCAGGTATAACTCCTACTCAACTATCATACAAACTGTAAGAACAACAAAAAACGGAGGCAGGACAGACAACTTTGATAGGCACACTGTATATGTTGCTGTTAGGTACAGTTACATCAATTCTAACTCATAGTAACGAGGTCTAACAGAGTTGAACTTCCCCCTGGGGTTAACTAGGAAGTTACCTTTTACAGAAAGGAGACCTGGTGGTGGTGTGGGTTACACACTGAGCTGCTAACTGCAAGGTAAGCAGTTCAGATCCACCAGCTACTCCAAGGGAGAAATATGAGGCTCCTGTAAAGATGTACAGCCTCAGAAACCCTACACAGGGTTTCTATGAGTCAGAAACAACTCAACAGCTTCCCAACAGGACCCTCACCAACACTATCTTTACAGAAGCAGAGCACCATGTCTTTTTCCTGATGAGGATCTGGGTGTGTTTGAACTGCCAACCTTTCTGTTAGCAGGTGAGTGCTTCACCATTTTGTCCGGCAGGCACCAGAAACGAGGCGCACCCATGTCTGTGGGTCTGTGTTGACCTATGCATCTAGGACTTGTCTGAAACAAGTCTTGAAGCAGCAGCTTTGCCCAGAAGACATTCTATGAGTTGTGCTCTTTAAGCATTACAGCTTTCATTATATCAAAACTTTGCTATCCTCTTGTGATACAATAGTGAGTAATTGCTATTAGGACTGACTATGAGGCTTAGAAATGTAAAGGTAGACGTTTTGTAGCAAAAGGAAGGGAGTGATTGACTTTGCAGTCTAGGAGCGGAGGTCCCTGGGACCATTAAGGGGAAGAGCAGAGAGTGGAACCCTACCCAGAGAAGCAGTGACGCCAGAGATGGAGGCAGAGACGATGGCGTGGCGAGATGGAGTGGCTGGTGACTTTAGACCCAGAGAGGGAGAGGGGTGCAAGCTTGCAGGGTATACCTTTGGGTTGGCTGATGACGCATGGAGGGGACTGTAATCATGGCAATGAAATGGTACACAATAGGATGAATGTAAAGCTAATGTTCTCCCATGTACACTATCACATAATTCACAATAAAACATTAAATAAAATTTTTATTAAAAAACTGAAAGAAAGAGAGGAGAATAAAAAAACAAAAAACTTTGCTAGAACTTGTTGTTGTTAGGTACTGTGGAGTCAGTTTCAACTTGTAACAACCACATGTGAAAGGGTAGAACTACTCCATAGGATTTTCTAGGCTGAAACCTTTATGAGAAAAGATTATGTCTTTCTCCTGGGAAGGTTTCAAGCAAACAAACATTCGATTGGGAACAAAGTGCTTAATCATTGCTGTGATTTTACTGTCTGTCTATCAATGAGCATAAAGTCAGTAGCCTGAAAAATCCAGTGTGAAAGATTTTATGGGTTTTCCTCTTATCAAAAGATCTTGACAAAAAACAAAAACTTGACAAGTTGAAGTTTATTTACTGTAACTTTGGGTTGGGAGAAGAAAATTTCTCCTGAATTTTTATACCACTGACAATTTCAGTCTTCTCATAAATACTTCCTCCACTTAAATAAAGGTGTTTGCTGGCATTAAAACACACACACACACACACACACACACACACACAAAACACACTAAGGGGAGCAATTAATCAATGAAAGTTTAATTTGCTAAAGAGGCTGTGAGATGAAGTTTTTACCTAATGGAGAAAATAAAAAATATTATTTTTGAGTTTAATTTTCCAATAAGTTTCTTTTCTCACAAATTCTCATATCTGACTCCTGATCTTCATAAAACTACAAACCTCACATGTTAAGGAAAAAGTAAATTCCCATATGAAAACAATCATGCCTTCATAGTAATATTTCAACTGTGGTAACTAATTTTTTATTGATAAAAATACCGTGCTGTATGTTTTTGTTCTGTTATAAATATACATGGTAAATCTCTGGGGTTTGTGTGTGTGCTTAAACTAACAAGCCTCCTTTCTTCTTGCTAGTCAAAATGACTAACTCTCAACATTGTAACTCAAACTTCACAAGTCTGAGTCACATGTGTTGATAAATTATAGACTGTTTCATTCACCTTTAAAATTGGGAGGAGAGATCAGAATGCACACATGCACATGCATGTGTATATACGTGCATATAAGGAGCTCTGGTAGCACAGTGGTTACGAGTTGAGCTGCTCATCTCAAGGTCAACAGTTCAAAACTATCAGCTGTTCTGCAAGAGAAACATGAGGCTTTCTGCTTCCGTAAAGATTTACAGCCTTGGAAACCCTATGCAGGGTGGCTATGAGTTAGAACCGACTCCACAGTATACCACCACCACCGTACGTGTATATGTATGTGTACATACATATATACAAAAATTTCATCATTGTTCAAGTCTGTTTCCCCATGAACATCTTGAAGCTCTCTTGCAGAGTCTGTTGAAAGGATGATGAAAAATTTTATAGTTTACCTCTCTCTTCTATCGAATAAACAAACATCGACTAGTTATTAAAACAAACAAACTATTGGGCCACTGTTTGCTAAGTAATCTAAAAAAGTCCTCTAGAAATTCTAGGAATAGCATTATAATTCATAATAAGCCATTTAATATTCTTTAATTTTAACACCGAAGTAGGATTTTTAAAAATACAGTTCCTCAATCCCACTTGTTGTTGTTATGTGCCGTGGAGTCGGTTCTCACTCCTAGCAACCCTGCATAGGGTTTCCAAGGCTGTAAATCTTTACGGGAGCAGACAGCCTCATCTTTCTTCCGCGGAACAGCTGGTAGTTTCGAACTGCTGACCGTGAGATTGGCAGCCCGACTCGTAACCATTATGCTACCAGAGCTCCTTCAACCTCACTAGCTATAGTTTAATGCTCAATAGCCTCATTTAGTGAGTGGTCACCAGAAAGGACTAAACAGATATACAACATTTCCCATCATTTAAGAAAGTGCTACTGGACAGCACTATTGTAGAAAAAAACCAAAAACAGGTCCAGAACAAACAGATCCAGTATGAGAAGAATACTGAATACAGTAAGCTTTGTCTCTCTTGCTTATCACTAAATTTTGTGACACTTTGTATCTTCAGTGAACCTTTGAATAGGTACATTACATAGTCCCGAACACAAATATATCACTTTAAATGTTATAGTGTGCTCTTACTACAATGATATAAAAATGCTATAAAAACTCCTTGAAAACAGCCTGGTCTGCTTAATGTACCTAAATCACGAAATTAGCATAGAAATAAGTCTCTGTTGGAAAAAGACTTGAGGGACTTGGTAGAAACAAATAGAAAACCTCTTGGCATGAATGCACCTGCTCTAACCCAGACCACCAGATGCTTGCAGATAAACCCCTGCTGAAGATGGGTTCATCAAAGAGATCATAAACTGTTTAAGGAAACAATGTTACCAACAGATACAACAAACGGTTCAACTGAGCCCCTGACAACTACAGAGAACAGAATGTTCAATTAAAGACCATACAGTAAGTAAAAATAAAATGATCAAAGGCATAAAAATGTTGCTACATTTTATGGCTTTGATCATTTTATTTTTTGGTAAATCAAAACTAACCAAAATAGAACAGACATATTTAATAAAGAAGTTCCTGAAATTCTATAAATAAAAAAACAGAGACATTGGAAATTAAAACCCAACAGAATGGCAAAATTCAATGAGACAAAACCAACGAGAAAATACATGAATTTGAGGATACATTTCAGGAATAGTGATCATTTCATAATCCCACAACCACCTCTTTATTCTGTTCCAATCCACCTCTAACTTCTCAGCCAACTTCATTATGTACTTCCTCAGCTCCCAAGCCTTCTTAATTGTACTGTTTTCTACTAAGTTCACATTCTAGGTGACCAGTGTCTTCCAGTTACACCAAAAGAAGCTTCTACTTTGACCCTTCTTTTAATATAGGCAGGGATCAATATGACTAAAGACTGTTTGAACTATGAATAATTAAAAATCAAGAAATAGTATTATCTATGCATTAAATGTATTAATAATTCTATCACTGTAACATTCATTTTCATGTATTATTTACGTTAGACTCCATTTTTCATCATTTAGAAATTACTATGTCCTACACAGCGGTTCAAGCTCACTAGTTGGAATTGACTCGGCAGCACTTCACAACAACAACAACAACATGGTGCCTTAGGAGTCCTGATGTGGTGCTGTGGGTTAATGCGCTGCACTGCAAAGTCAGCTTGAACCATAAGGTTGACAGTTCAGGCGCACCAGATGCTCCCTGGAAACCCTAACACAGGGTTGCTATGGTCAGAACTGACTTCGAGGGTGTTTAACAACACCAATAACATGGCGCCTTAGGATAAGAACTGGACTACAAGTTTGACTTGAATTGCAAGGTCGCTCCTTGGACACCCTATACAGGGTCACTGTGAGTCAGACCCGACTCAATGGTACTAACAACAACATATATTATCAGAGGAGTCCTGATGTGCTGCTGCAGGATAAGCACTGGACTGCAAGATTCAAACCCACAACAACATATTAACAGAGCCCTGGTGTGGCATTATAAGATGGATACTGGATTGCTAACTGCAAGATTGGCAGTTCAAACCCACCAGCTGCTCTTGGAAACCCAACACAGGTTTGCTACGAATTGGAATCAACTTGATAGCAATGGCACACAACAACAAATATTAACAGAAAAATCTGAAATACATGTAATGTCTTCCTCATAAAAATTAGTGTTCTAATTTAAACTGGGTTAATGAATATTTCACTGGACTCTTTAAACTTTAAACCTGTTTAATACAAATAAAAAAGTAAATACATTATCCTCACAATTCATAAACTTTCATATATTATGACCTATTTTAGGAAAATTTTGTGCAATGGAGTTGTAGGATTAACTGTTCTCTTATATATTGTTGTTTTCATATGCTACTGTGTTGGGTTTGACTCATTAACCTTGCTTGTATACGGTTTCCAAGAACTGTTGGTGGGCTTGAACTTCCGACACTGTGGTTGGTAATCTAGTGCTTATCTTACAGTGCCACATCAAGACTTGGTTTCTTATATAGTACAGCAACTAATTTTATTCAGTGTTTATAAATGGGTAAGTTAACAAGTGGATTTCTGGTGCGGCGTTGTAGGATAAGCACTGGACTGATAACCACAAGGTAGGCAGTTCAAATCCACCAGCCACTTCTCTGAAACCCTATACAGGGTCTCTATGAGTCAGAAACAACTCAATGGAACTTAACAAGTCAAAAAATATTGCTACTAGTGGTCCAGTTCATACTTGCACAGGTTTATTCCAAATAAAATGTGCTTAAACACAGCTCCTTGATCAGCAGATGGCTTCAGACAAGTTCTTTCAATAATACACTTGTCTTAGTCTCATTAGGGCATTAGGTATAGGGTGCCTTCAAAACAAACAAACAAACAAAGGTCAAATTAAGACAGTGGCTTCTGCTGGGCCGATTCAATTCCAAGCAGAGAGGTCAGCTCAGAAAATGATGGCAATTATTTTTTGTGGATTCCAAAGGGGTCATCCTGATAGAGTTTCTCAAAGGACACATACAACACAATCATGGAGGCTTATTATGAAGAAGTTTTAAGAAAATGGAATAGACAACAAAATATCATATCCAAGATCACATGGCTAGTCAGGGCAGAATCTGCCTGACCCCAAAGCTGTGACATCATTCTTGACACCTAGAAAATAAATCCTTGAGAAGATCCAGCTAATAATGCTTAACTGTGATGTAACAGGCAAACAAAGAGAGGAAGGGGAAGTCCTCACCTCCTGAAAAAGAAGTGCCCCAGACCAGCTAAGTAGCTATTTAATTCTTCTTACCTTGCATTCTCTTTTGGGGTAAGAGAAACATCTCCATCAGGTGCAATGTCAATTTCACAGTGCTCCGGCTGAATTCCTATGCCAAAGAGCTGTATGTCCTGAGAGGTATCTGCACCCACCCTGGTATGAGCCTGGAACAGGTTAGTGACAAAGAAAAACTCACATTGATAAGTTACTCAACAAAATTCATCAACAACAGCTTGAGTAGCTCAACAGTACATGTATGGCAACATTAAATTAATTAAATAAGAGATGTTAGATAGTTAGGACAATATAAGTTAAGTTAAAAACTTCACTTAACATAGTACAAAAATATTTTTATACAACATTCCCACCAAACAAAACAAAACTTGATCAACAGTGATTACAGACTGATTAAAATTATAAACGGAATATGTTGCACTCCAGCTTTGACTTGATTCCTTATTATTTATGTGCCTTAAGGCAAGTCAATTCACTCTCCAAGACTCGTTTCTTGTTTTATTCCTTTCAATACTAGAGACTTTTACAGACTATTTGAGATAACAGAGAAAATGCTTAGAAAGAAAAAGTTCAAGAGCCAATAAAAGCAATTTCATAGAAAGTCATATTTCAAAATATTTAACTTTTGTAAATGCTAAAATTAGCTGAGTTTCTAATACCAATATTGTTGCTGTTATTGCATGCCATTGAGTCAGTTCCGACTCACAGCAACCCTGCATAGGGTTTCTGAGAAGCAGCTGGTGGGTTTGAACTACCGACCGTCTCATTACAAGTCCAGTGCTTATTCTAAAGTGCTACTCCAGGGTATCAAAACTTGTCGGTTATACAGTATACCAATCAGTAGGATTTTAAGTCCCTCAAACCTCAGCCCTATGAGAACTGTGACAATGGTGAATCAATCCACAGCTCCTTCCCTAACATTTTTTCTAATACTCCTAAAAATTATGTAATCTCTACTTGACAGAGAAAGAAAGAAACCAAACCCAGTGCCATCAAGTCCATTCAAATCCATAGAGAACCTTTGTAAGGTTTGTGAAGCAAAAGATGTATGGGAGCAGGCAGCCTCACCTTTCTCCCAAGGAATGCCTGCTGAGTTTGAACCACCAACCTTGTGGTTAGCAGCTAATGCATAACACAGAGCACTACCATGGCTCCTAGGAAAACCTTCCCTGTCTATTCTGCCATTGGGCTTGCTTTAGGCTTATACTGATGTTGAAATCTCCTCAGAATTACTCAGAAACTCAACTGAGAACATCCAGATCTCAGAACTTCTTCCAGACCTGGAGGCCTTTTGAGCTAGGAATCACTTTGACACCTTTAGTTTCAGGAATCTACTCGTGTCCCTCAGGTGCCTGCACCCACAGGACTCCGCCCAACTGGCACAGCTCTGGGAGAATATAGAACAGCTGTTTTTACCTTCTAAATGATGACCTGACTGTACTATAAATTCTTTTCTTTTCTGTAAGGGCTAGGCCAGGTATAAAATGCAAAGTACAAGTGACAGGCACCCAGATTCATTTGGGAACAGAACATGAATTAATCAGGATTTCAACTGTTGACTTACATACCATCTTACCTTTAAATAATAAACCAGGAGCTCGTTGAGAGCAGGGTCTGCGTTCAGGTTGACTAAGTAACACTTATCGTCCCCCACCTTGATGCCGGATGTCTCAAGGGAAATCCCCATACTCTCAAGTTGCCGTTGTCTCTCCTGTGGACAAGAGCAAAACAGAGAACTCTATTTGTTACTCCACTTACAAGATGCATCCATGAACAATTTAAAAGTCATGGTTGCTGGGGACAATGCTAATAAAATTACACATTCTAATCAGCTCAACCAAGTTTATGAAGAACCTATGATGAATGAAACACACTTTATTTTGATGCCTTGAGAAGATGTAGTTTAGTAGTGGAGATACAGTCCACACAACCAGAATACAAAAGAGGAGACATTGTACCATTGGAGAGATGCAAAATACAACAGAGCTTCAAGGGAGGAGAGACTATGATGGATTAAAGGACCAGGAAAGAGCAAAAAGGTGGAAACAACCTACACGTCCATCAATGGATAAAAGGATCAAGAAGATTATGGAATATTATTCAGACAAACAAAGTACTGATAGATGCTACTGCATGTATGAAATCTTAAAAACATGCTGTGTGAGACACACAAAAGGCCATGTACTATATGATTCCATGTTTATGAAATATTCAGACTAGGTAAATCCATAGAGACAGAAAGCACACAGGTCTTCTCAGGGAATGGGAGGAGTGGGATTAACTGCTTAATGGGTGGAGGGTTCTATTTTGGGGAGAGGGAAATGTTTTGGAATAAGATAGCAGCGCTAAGTTGTCCAATATTTTGAATTTACTCTAAACACCACCCAACTGTTCATTTAAAACTTCTCATTTTATGAGTGTCATCCTAAATTAAAAAGAAGAAGAAAAAGAGAAGCACCAGGAAAGGCTTCTAGAAGAGAACCATTTGAGACGATTCTTGAAACGTAAGAATAATTTCAGCAGAAGGAATGGGAGAGTAATGAAAGAAGGATAGGACATTCTGAGGGTAGAGCCTAGTAAAGCGTAATGAAAACTCTGGGCATAATGATTTCAAGTACTAACAACCCTTAGTAAACATGGGAAAAGGGTAGGATGTAGGGCTAGAAAAGTAGGTTGGGCCCATATTGTAGAGTTAATTCATCAATGTATTCATTCAAACCTACACTCTGCTGGGCAATGTTGTTGCTAGGTCCCATTAGGTCGATCCCAACTCATAGCAAGCTTACACCTCACAGCAAACACTGCCTGGTCCTGCGTCATCCTCACAAACTTTGTTACACTTGATCCCATTGCTGCTGCCATTGTGCCTAGCCATCTTGTTGGGGGTGTCTTCCTCTTTTTTGCATAACGGCCTTCTCTAGGGACCGGTTCCTCCAGACGACATGTGCAAAGTATGAGAGATGAAGTCTCACCTTCCTGACTTCTAAAGAGCCATTCTGGCTGTACTTCTAACAACACAGATTTTTTTGTTCTTCTGGAAGTCCATGGTAATTTCAATATTCTTCTTCAACACCATAATTCAAATTCTATGGTGTTCTTTATCAACAGTACAACTTTCATATGCACGAGTCGACTGAAATTACCATGGCTTGGGTTAGGTGTACCTTAGGCCTCAAACTGGTATCTTTACTGTCAAACATATTAAAGAGGCCGTGTGCAGCACACTTGCCCAATGCAATGCTTTGTTTGATTTCTTGACTGATGCTTCCATGACTGTTGTTCTTTTAAATGTTTTATTGTGAATTATGTGATAGTTTACATGGGAGAACATTAGTTTTACATTCATCCTATAGTATATCATTTCATTGCTATGGTTACAATGCCCTCCATGCATCATCAACCAACCAAAGGGTATACCCTGCAAGACTGCCCCCTAGGTCCTTAGCACCCAGCCCCTCTCCCTCTCTGTGTCTAAAGTCCCCAACACTTCCATCTTTCCACATCATCGTCTCTACCTCCATCTCAGGCATCACTGCTTCTCTGGGTAGGGTCCCGCTCTCCTCTGTTCTCCCTTGATGGTCTCAGGGACCTCCACTGAAAAGTTAATCACTCCCTTCTTTGCTAAAAAAGTCTACCTTTATAATTCCAACCCTCACAAGAAGTACAGATAACAATTATTCACTATTATATCACAAGAGATCCATCCGGATTTCATTTCATCAGCCCCGCTTAGACAGACTGTATACTACTCAGTGGAGATTCTACTTTCCTCCATGCCCTATGAATCTAGCTTCCCTCTTGCCATGAGTGTTTTTTTGTGGATCAAAGCACAATGCAGTCTTTAACAACTTCAACCTTTTCTTCAGTTATCATGATGTTATTTACTGGTGAGGATTTCTGGCATTAAATTAAGACTGTGAACACATTCATCAAAAAAATGATGTCCCTTCCTTCATGAAAACTAGGGTGAGGAACAAACCATTAAAAAACAGATGAGTAAATATACAGAGCTACTAAAGTATTAAGCGTTATGGAAGGACGTAACACAAGACACTATGGAAAAGAAGCTAGTTACGTGTGTGTGTGTATGTGTGTGTGTGTAATATCTGTAAGAAACATGTAAGCAGAACCCTGGATGAGGTCACAGCTTTAAGCTACTTGACTGGGATGATCAAACACTTCCAAGTAGTCAATGAGATTAAAATGTTCATGAAATACATGGTACAGAAACTTGCACTCTACAAACGTAGTCAATGAGATTAAAATGTAGATGAGATGCATAGTATAGAAACTTGCACTCCACAGACACGCAGATTGAGTTTTTGCTTCACATTGTATCTGAAGTAAAGCTCACACATGATTTTCTAACAAGTCCACAGAATCAAACAGAGTAGGGAGAAAAGGATGGAAGTGCTGTATGTTATAAATTCTCTGCCGTGCAAGCTCAACATCATGCAACAGATTTTTATTTTAACGCAAAAAGCAGACTTTAAAGATATTTCCTATGCCTGTTCAAACTCAGTGCTCTTCAATAGTTCTAGCAAATAAAATGAAAAAAGATTGCGAATTAAAAAACAAAAGTATCTAACTTGAGTTTGGCATGAAATGGTTCTTTAGAGACTTTTTGAGGATAACTAGAGGTTACATGAAGGAGTTCTGGTAGCATAGTGGTTACGAATCAGACTGCGAACCACAAGGTCAGCAGTTCGAAACTACCAGCTGTTCCATGGGAGAAAGATGAGGCGTTCTGCTCCCGTAAAGATTTAGAGTCTCGGAAACCCTGTACAGGGTCACTATGAGTCGGAATCGACTCCACGGCACATAAAAACAACATAATAGAGGTTATATAAGAAGCTCTGATAGCATAATGTTTACGAATCAGGCTGTGAGCTGCAAGGTCAGCAGTTCAAAACTACCAGCTGTTCCGTGGGAGAAAGATGAGGCGTTCTGCTCCTGTAAAGATTTACAGCTTCAGAAACCCTGTACAGGGTCACTATGAGTCGGAACCAACCCCA
>NW_006408558.1:9159100-9163849 GCF_000296735.1 Chrysochloris asiatica | reverse complement strand
CGGGAGAAAGATGAGGCTTTCTGCTCCTGTAAAGATTTACAGCCTTGGAAACCCTGTACAGGGTCGCTATGAGTCAGAACCGACTCCACAGCACATAACAATAACAACAACAACAAAGAGGTTATATAAAAAGACAACAAATCACAACATTTCAGGCCTAAGTGATTGAGCTACCTGTGCAATTTCTTCCGTTTTTCTCAGCTTCTCCTCCCAAGTCACTGTTAGCTCTTTGATCAACTTTTCAGATTCTTCGAGCTTCTCCTTCAGTTCTGGTGCCTTCATTGCCTTTAAAATGGAACCAAAGACATATGAATTTAAGTTTGTTTTTTCCCCCATCATTACATACAAAACAATTATTTATTGTCTTTCCCTAAGTAGTTATCAGGAGTCCTGGTGTGGCGCTGTGGGTTAATGCGTCAGACTGCAAAGCTGTTTGAACTGTAAGGTGGGCAGTTCAAGCTCACCAGCTACTCCTTGGAAACCCTATACAGGATCGCTATGGGTTGGAATCGACTCAACAGCACTTAACAACAACAATAACAAGCAGTTATCAAAAGGCTGTCAAGAGCAAGTAATGAACTCACAGGTACTCAGGGTAGCTTTCAGGCCTTTATTGATCAAGTAAACTGCAAGCAAACATGGTTGCTGCAATTTAAAAAAATGGGATACCAGTGCCCTGAACAGACACAAACCATTCAGAGGAATTTTACCCAGCATACTTGTATGTGTAGCAAGATCTACAAAATGCTAAAGTTCATCTTCAAATTAAATAAGTTAGGAGAGAAAAACAACCAGAGATCAATACTCTTCACCAATAAATGCACTCCAGATAGATTTGTGGACTGGGAAAAGTCAAGACTCTTCTCATGTGCTTGAAAACGCCACACGTCTTTCTTGCCGTCTAGCCTGTGAGTTCTGGAACTACAGGAAGTTGTGCCTTTTTATCCCTGAGTTTTTATTAATTTTTTTATCCCCAAAGTTCAACATTTGATACTGGAAAGAACTTAGTACAATGACAACTGAATGTGGGCCCTTTATAACTACTTTTCTCTATGGATGGTGATACATTTAGCACACATATTATTTGCTTGGAAAACGGACATCTATTTGAAATGGTAATGATGTTCTCTGAGTTTGTTCAGTGAGCAAACTCAAAGGATCTAAAGATAAATATATGCAGCTTAAAAAAAAAGGTGTTTGAACTAAACTAGGCAATGATATGCTATGACATCTCATAGCAATACTGAATCTCTACAGAGTCAAACCCGTGAACAAGAAGGAAGGGAGAGCTTGAACAAGAAGCTGAAATGCTGACCATCTGGAGGTGAGCTGAGTCTGCCTAAATCCCAGGTGTTAACAAAGCCTGCGAGTGACATTTAGTGCTGGGTACAGAGAACTGTGCATGGATATTCTAGGAAAAACCCTCCTGAGGCATCTTCTTTTTCTTTCAGCCAAGTGTTGCTCTGGCCATCTGGTTTAGATTAGATGTTGCAGTGGAAATGCAGAATCGGAAATAAGTAGAAGTCAATGGATAATCCACATGTAAACCAACTCCAGGATTAATACACTTTCCTCCTAGGATCATGCCTCTCTTCAAAGTTTATCAACATTTTAATTTTTTGGAAGTTTTGTAATCCTTGTTGGCATCAATTAAAAAACAAAACGAAAGAAAACACAAGATGCTTGGCACTTTATACTGGTGGTTTAATGATAATAACAAAAACTAGCAACATTTATTGAGCACTTACTATGTGCAAGGTATTCTATTAAGTGCTTTCCAATATCAAATGTTATACTAGGGGCTCATAACCTAGAAGAAGAGAAAGACGTGTACACAAATTGTTATAATGCAATGCCACAATCATCAGTTTATTGGAGAATGCAGATCTCTGGCTTCATTCATCTGCTCCCCTACCTTTTTTTTCTCTCTTTTTAAATTTTATGTTCATTACTTTTTGATCAAATACACTGAAGGATAAAAAAGTACTTAAACAGAGCCAGGCATGTAAGTGCTCAACATATGCTGCTATTAAACTCTCATCATGTTCCTCCCCCAGTTTAACACTCTCCCACCTAAAGAAGAGTAAAAAGAAAGTGGTATGAAGAATGTGAACTTACAGATAGATGTCTACGTGCACGCCTAAGTCCTAGAACGTGGAAGCATGTGTCATGGCTTCCATCTCAGCCCCTTTGCCTATTTCAAATGAGACAGTGTCTCACTCAGTAACCTACACACAGCAGTAGCTATTTGGAATTGTGTGTGATTATTACAGGCTCGGAAGAGACGTGGGAAGATGGTAGCAAAGCAAAATTACTCATTTTGTTTCGTGCCAGGAGCTGGTATAAATAAAAAAGCAAATGGAGATTCCTCGATGACTCCTAGTGTTAGAGTCTCATCAATCACACTGCCTCTATGATGTATTAAGTGAAAGACGAATAACCAGCATCTCTGAAAACTACAAGGCACTGTGGATATGGGATCCACAATGCTAATAAACTAGAAAAGTTTGCACTCTAGACTTTCACACCGGAAGAAATGTAAGCTTAAGGGCCAGCTGACTTCAGCAGGAGTGCTCTCTTATTTGTTTGCAAGCTCCGAGGGCAAAGTCTGGCATTGTTCATGTTGGTCTTCATGATGCCTAGGACACAGTAGAAGCCAATAAACACTGAAACGACCTCAATAGTCGCAAGCCACAAGCCAAGAGAATTTCACCCACAGGGACCACCAGGTTGATTTACCTCAGCCTGCGAGAGTTGCTCTCTCAGTTTCTCCACCTCTTCCCGCAGTTCTCGGATGACTCTTGCGTTGGGGTCCTCGTTGACAACAGCATGGTTAACAATCCTTTTGGCTCGATCTGCGTATCTTAATGTGGAGAGGGTCTCTTCGTAGTTGTCGGCAGCTGGGCTGATTGTGGCAATCATGGAGGTCTGGCTGTTGCCCCCCAAATTGTCCTGCAAAGTATTTCAAATAGGTCATTTGGGAAAAGCGGCCCCTCCCACACCCAACACACATGAGGCAGGCAGTGCATATGTATGTCCTGGAAACTGCATCTGTATTTCAGAAACTGTCTTATGATAAGATGAAGTGGGGTCTCTCCGTAATCACAGTAATGAGCAATGCTCCTTGACCAGAATGATAATAGGACAAAAAGCAACAGAAAATACTTTTCATTCTGCATTTCTAGGAAGCACAATTCTGGTACAGTCACGAGAGTTCTCTGTGTATTGGTTAGCTTTGCACACCCTGTTCGGCTGTTACATCTGAAATTGCCAAGTTCTACTTGGAAAGGAACACTAGAACAATGAATTACCTTAAGAAGCCAAGTGAGGACGGAATCTCGGTAAGGCACAAATTTGTTTTTACCCTTGCCAGCTGCCTGGTCGGCCAATGATGATATCACCAACCCCAAAGTTGTAAGTGATCTACCAAGAGAAAAAGGAGAATTAGTTTTATGTCATGTGTATTTTGTTTTCACAAAATGATAATCCTTCTAGTGGGTAAATATAAAAGATGCCAAACAAGCTCTATCACAGATGTACAGAAGTCTAACTAGATTTTCAGGAAGCTGAGATGGAGTGGGGTGGGGAATAGTTATTAATTTAAACAAAATGAATTTAGAATTTCTCTAAGAATCTGTTCTGTCCAATCATAGGCAAAATCATTTCAATGTAGAATGAATTACAGTTTGTACAAAGACAAAGACCTACTCAAGAAGAGGACAACATGACCACTGTTTCAATCTCCATTACTCAAAGCAGTATCAGCATCACCAGAGAGCTTGTTAGAAACGCAGAAATCTGAGACACTTCCCCAGACTTAATGAATCAGAACCAGTTAACGATATCCTCGGGTTATTCCTATGCACACAGCATTTTGAGAACTTCGTATTGGACAATATCCAAAGTGGCAAACACATTTTGTCTCTGAGGTCTATGGTTTCAAAACATGGTGCTAGCTAGGAACTTCGAGATGGGAAGTCTTAACTCTCCCACACACCAATACCCCAGACAATAAACAACTGGACAATGAACCACCAATATCTCCATACCCCAGACATTCTGAATGAGAAATGTAGGGTGGAACCCAAAGAACTGAGCATTAAACAGGTCTACCAGGTGTTTCTGATACAAAATGTGCACGCTTGCTCAACTTTAGCCAAGGCCAATGAGCTTTCATTGGTGGCTCGCAGAGATTCTCAACACCTGGAGAAAAGAGCACTGTGAAAACCACAGGTGTGAGGGTCAGAGGGTAGCTTCCTGTGTTACCATTCACCACCAAGCACACTTTGAATGGGAAATCAATGGGCTCACACATTTAGTTGCCAGAAAGCATTTAGTTGCCATGTCAGCAAATCACACAGAGGTTACATGGTATTACATAAAGAAAATTCTTGTAAAATATTTTAAGAGATGTATTTTACTGCTTGTGTATTAGGCATGGATTCCCTTAAACAATAAAACCTAAAAGTCAAATTCATACTTTGATGCAAGCAACAGCAGCAGAATGGTGCAGGGGCACTGAAATGAATCTATGATCCCGCTTTGAGTGTACACTTTGCTACGTTGCTTCAATGTCAACAGTAGATTTCCATTAAATAAGAGGGAAGAAAGCATATTTCCCACAAAACATAACTCCTTAAAGGCGAGTAATTGAAAAGTCACTGCATACAAAGCAAACTCAAGAAGCAGAAAACGGAACTAGGATTTTAATAACTAATAGACAGTACTGCAAAATGACATATATATATA
>NW_006408558.1:9133192-9159000 GCF_000296735.1 Chrysochloris asiatica | reverse complement strand
TACACACACATCACAGTAAACAGATGTCAAAGTTGAACAAGAAAAATGAAAACGTGTCCATACAAATGTTTGTTCATAGCAGCTTTTGTTAACAATTCACACGTACAAATGGGTAAACAAAAGATGTTACGTCTACACAATACTATTCAGTACTAAAAAGGACTGGAGTTATGATACATACATACATACATACATACATACATACATAATACATACAACACAAATGAACTCTGACAATATTAAGCTACTTGCTGCTGCCACTACTGCTTGTCTTCCAGTCGGTTCCAAATCACAGTGACCCTGTATATGGTTTCCAAGGCTGTAAACCTTTATGGCAGCAGAAAACCTCATCTTTCTCCAGCTTAAGCTACTTGCAAGAGTCTTAAACATTTTTGCTAAGTAAGAAAAGCCAGACACAGAAAGCCACATTCTAGGGTGAGAAAAAGGTTTTAATTTTCAGTTGGAAACAACTGTTTGAACAGTCCTAGGCATTTTCATTTCCAAATGCAGCAGAAATTATTTTAATTCATTAGAAACTGAATTGAGCCCAGTCACTCAAGGGTCACCATTAATAACTTTAAAATAACATTGGCGCTTCATATGAAAATACATTTGGGGGATGAAATGGGTTTTTGTTTTTATCATTGAGACAAGATCTGACTCATGTGTGGCAGCCTGCTTCTAATGTGAGCCTGTTGCAGTCCTCTCATATAGAACCACAGCAATGGAAATGAACCCATTCTGAGTGGCATTTCTAGGGGCACTAAAGGGAGAGCTCTAGGCTCTAAATTTGTTCTTAAAGAAGTTGAAATAGCCAGACTCTGTTGTTGTTGTTACATGCCACTGAGTTGGTTTTGTCTTGTAGTGACCACTAGATAGGGTTTCCAAGGAGCGGTTGGTGAGTTTTAACCACCGACCTTGAGGTTCAAACCGACTTTATAGTCCAGGGCTGGAAAAATCCATCCTCCCTCCACCATCAGTAGACAAGTGGGGCAACAACTTGTTTTTTTCAGATTCGCATTTGCCTATAAAGATGGCTACAGATAAGCTGTACTGCCCGTGCCTCAAACATAACACGACAGTAGGGTGGCCAACGCAGAACTGCTAGTTCTTCAAACGAAAAGAATAGTGGGTGCTTTAAAGCTCTTAAGAACCTAAGGAGAGCTGCAGTTTCCGAATCCATCAGCCATTAAGCAGACACTAATGTCTGTGTGAAGTTCCTGACAGGCCTGGTTAAGAGGATTATTAATGGTCCATCAAATGAAGACCAAAAAGTAGGCCGAAAGGAAGGTTAGGAAACATGTCAGAGATTTCTTTCGTTTTAGCAGTCAAAGGCTTAGAACGCTTCCATCATGCATCTGTCAGCCTGTTGTACTATGGTAACTTGAGCATTACTGTGATGCTGGAAGCTATACCATTGGTATTTCAAATACCAGTAGGGTTACTCATGATAGACAGATTTTCATAGAGCTTGCAGACTAAGAAGAGACCAGGCGATACACTTCTGAAATGTAACCAATGAAAACCCTCTAGACCACAACAGAGCACTGTCTGACGTGCTGGAAGATGAGCCCGTAGGTTGGAAGGCACTCCACATACACTGTGGCCACAACAATGGACTTAGGCACACCAAGGGTCAGGAACATGGTACAGGACTGGGAAGCACTTTGTTTTGTTCTACACGGGGTTGGCATGCATTTGAGCCACTGGACAGCAACTAACAGCAACAATAAAAGTCAGGGGACTGGGCTCAGACGCAGCTATACTCTTCTAGCCAGCGATCTTGACAAAAGCATAGAACAACTTAGCAAATGTCCTTGGGATGGTAAAAAAGTTATGAAAAAAAAAGTTACACCTTAAACACTGGGATATGTAGCGTTTCCTCAATCTTTCTTTTTTTTTTTTAATATGAAGTGACTTGCTGATGCCCTAAACTTTGTGTTTCTCAAGGGCAGGAATCATGTTGCAACAAATTAAACACCACACATTTATTATCTTGCTGTTCTGGAGATCAGAAGTCCAGAGTTTGTGTTTCATTGAACTTAAACTGAAGTGCCAGCCAGGCTGTGTTCATTCCAAAGGCTCTGGGGGAATATCTGGTCCTCTCCCTCCCTACTCCTCAGCCCAAGCCCCATTTCTATATGGAGGAAGGGGCTCATGGTCCCTTCCTCCATCTTTCAAGTCAGCAATGGCCGATCATGCCTTTCTCCCACTACATTCCCCGACCCTGGCTGGCTCTCCCACCTCTCTTTCACTTACATGTGTGATTACATTGGGTGAGCCTGCCTGGACTCCATCTCAAAATCATTAACTTAATCTTTTCTGCAAAATCCATTTGCCATGTAAGGTGCACACTCAGAGGTTTTGGGAATTAGAATGTGGTCCACCTTAGAGGGGGAGACATCATTCTGCCTACCACGAAGTCTACATTATTTTTGTATTTGATACAAAATTATAACAAATGCTTGCTTGTTTTTATTAATGTTATTTACCATATATCCAAGCATCAAAAATTTCATCTTTTTAAACAGAGATAAAAATACCTGTTATGAGCGTCAAACAAATGTGATGTTCAAAATGTGAATGTGCTCAAAAACTAAAAAGAGCTATGAAAACAAATCTCACGATCTAGTTGTAAGTAACAACATATCCATCTGGGAAACAGCTAACATCTAAATAAGAAAGACAGTCTGATGGTGGGCAGAGTCAATAATTCAACAGGTCACTATGGAAAAGAGGCATGCTATCCGGTTGTCTTGAAGGAGAGCTCTGGTAGCACAGTGGTGACGAATCGGGCTGCGAACCTTAAGGTCAGCAGTTTGAAACTACCAGCCGCTGCACGGGAGAACGATGAGGCTTTCTGCTCCCGTAAAGATTTACAGCC
This sequence comes from Chrysochloris asiatica, assembly GCF_000296735.1. Lineage (NCBI taxonomy): Eukaryota > Metazoa > Chordata > Mammalia > Afrosoricida > Chrysochloridae > Chrysochloris > Chrysochloris asiatica. Next base: position 9,156,116 of record NW_006408558.1, on the reverse strand, counting down.
TTGGAAACCCTGTACAGGGTTGCTATAGGTTGGAACCCACTCAATGGCACTCAACAACAACATCCGGTAGCCTTGAGGTGGCCCAGTAAGGGGCACTACATAATTTAATGTCCAAATGAAGACACCTCTGAAAATTTAATGGGGTACTCCTAATATTTACTGTGGAACAGAAATATCAGGATTCTTCTAGGCAAATGGAACACGTGAGCACCCTGGCAAGAGCCAGACCCCCTGCATTCAAATATAAGATGCAGCGTGTCTCCAGCTGGGGGACCTTAGACAACTTAATTAACCACTTTCTGCACTGGTTTCCTCATCTGTAAAATGGAGCTAACGGGCTTATCTTACAATGCTGGTGTGAGGAACAGATGATCATTAAATATTCAGAACCGTGCCTGGTACACTGTAAGAGTTCAATAAAAGCTAGCGATCGTTGCATTATCATGGCCACACACATACAAAGGGGTTTCAAAATGTTTTTGGAAAAAGGGAAATAAAAGTTAATGGAACTTTTTCGAAGTTCCACCATATAATCGAAATTCCCTCAAGTCCACAGTACAGAATTCCCTGTACAGAACCAACCGAGTCAACAACAGTTAACAACAACAACAAAGACCACACTCGAGTCCTGCTGTGGCTCTGTGGGTTAATGCACTGGACTGCAAGATCAGTCTGAACTGCAAGGTCAGTGGTTCAAACTCACCAGCTGCTCCTTGGAAACTCTATACAGGGTTGCTATGAGTTGAATCCAACTCGATGGCACTTAACAAGTGCCATTAGGCAATACACCGGCATAGCTCAGGACCAATAAGCGAATCTCAAGCAGGGTGCCAATTCTTTCTTATAAACCTGTCTCCTCACACCCCATTCCTGCTTTGCCACTCTAGTTTGGGTTCATTATGGAACACAGAGCTGTAACACAGCCTGGAATCTTATAACGCCTTGTCATGAAATATAGCAAAATCCTTTGTGATCTGAGCAGGAGACGAGATGACTGAAAGATTAACTTTCTAAAGCAGCAGTCTTTCTCTGGGAGTGTGGCTGTGTCCGTCTGATAGAGGGGCCTCTATTTTATTTCTAATTTTAAACTGCTGTCTGCTAAAACCATAATGTGCTGAGATCATTTTGAAATGCAGGCTGCAAAAATATGTTCCTATGTTACCTCTTGTCACATTCTGTTCTAAGCTAAATTCCAAGTGATTCCAGTGCTACCCAAAAGATTGCAAGCATAGACTAAACAACTCTCTGCTGAACTTGGAATACTGTAAATAATGATGATGAAAACAAGAGCTATCACAATCAATATTCATTCAGCACATCCTCTGTACTAGGCATTGTCCTGAGCACATGATCGTCATTTCATTTTATGACGTAGGTACTGTTGTTCCCATTTTAGAGATGAGAGAAACTGAGCAGAGAGAGGTTAAATCACTTGTCCATGATATACGTATTAGGTAAGTGATGGAGTCAGGATGAAACCAAAGTGGTCTGGCTTGAAGGCACACTCATAAATACAAACTCTGTGGGCTTCCATGCACAAACGCAACAAGGCTTCCCCTGGAATATCAGGAGCACATACAATTCTCCAATCCATAAGGACTTGGTGTCTGTTTATCTTTCCAGTCTTATTTATTTCCACTCTTTTGCACATTCTTCACCTGCCCAGTTTACTGTTGCTATTATTGTTAGATGCCAGCAAGATGACTCCTGTTCATAACAACCTCATGTGACAGAGCAGAACTGCTCCACAGGGTCTACTAGGTTGCAGAATAAGTACTGGACTGCTAACTGCCAGAATGTGGTTATTCAAACCCACCACCTGCTCCTTGGAAACCTTATACGGCTCACTATGTGTCGGAACTGACTTGACAGCATTAACAATAACAATCTTTATTGGAAGCAGATCAAAAGATCTTTCTCTTGCAGAAGAGATAACTGGGATTTGAACTACTGACCTTTTAACTCGCAGCAGACTACTTAAGTGTTGAGACACAAGGACCCCTTTGCTGGGTTAGGGCATCACTGAACAGAGCAAGTCCAGCGTCTGTCTAGGCCTTTCCTTTGCTGTGCTCTCCATGTACATGCCTGCATCTCCTGTTTTAACCTGGAAAGCTCTACAACACATCCTTCACCACCTTGCTGTCTTTTAGTCTATGATGGATTGGATTATTGTTCCTCCCTGGCACCAAAACAGACATTTTAACTTCTGGTCCCTACGAGTGTGACCTTATTTGGAAATAGGGCCTTTGAAGATATCAGTCAGCCTGAGGTCACAATAGAGTAGGGTGGGTCCTACTCCTAGATGAATGGTGCTCTCCTGAAAGAGGTGAAGATACACAGAGACAAAGAAACACAGAGAAGAGGGTCGTCTGAAGAAATGCCTGGGCTACTAGAAGCTGGAAGAGACAAGAATCTGCCCCGTAGAGACTAGGAAGGAAACAAGGCTCAGTCAGTACAACGATTTGGATTTCTACCCTCCAAATCTTTGAGACAAAACATTCCAACTTTCATAAGTCTGTAGCGTTTTCCTTTGACAGCCATAGGAAACTTATGCATACTGTGGGAACTCAAGGCAAATAGTATTTCAACATGGTAGTAATTCAATGAGCCCTGGTGTGGTGCTGTAGGGCAAGCACTGAACTGATAACCGTGCTAACTGCAAGGTTGACAGGTCAAATCCACCAGCCACTCTCAGAAACTCTATACAGGGTCGCTATGAATCAAAACTGATTCGACAACACACAACAGCAACCATTATTTTTGCTTTTAAAACGATATTGCTATTTTAAATATCAATATTTGGATTCAAAGCAGATTTTCTTTCAAAATAAGCTCCCACAGTTCATTAAAGATACGACTTAATTGATGAAAGTATGATTTGCATCTACCTAGTGTGGCGCTGTGGAATCCTGTGTTGTGGTGTTGTGGGTTAAGCACAGGACTGCAAAGTCAGTTTGAACCACAAGGTCTGCAGTTCAAGCTTACGAGTTGTTCCTCAGAAACCCTATATAGGGTTGCTATGGCTCAAAATGGACTCTATGGCACTTAAGTGTGGTGCTATGGATTAATGCGCTGGACTGCAAAGTCAGTTTGAACCACAAGGTTGGCGGCTGAAGTTCACCATCTGCTCCTCAGAAACTCTTTACAAGGTTGTTATAGGTTAGAACCAACCGAGTCAATGACACTTAACAACAACAACAAAGACCACATTGGATTTCTGCTGTGTGGTGCTGTGGGTTAACACACTGGACTGCAAGATCGATTTGAACTGCAAGGTCAGTGGTTCAAACTCATCAGGTGCTCCTTGGAAACCCTATGCAGGGTTGCTGTGAGTAGAATCCGACTCGACGTCACTAACAATAAAACCACATTATAGATGATGATACACATATGTGTGCGTATAATCTTTAAGGAGGCCTGTATTATGCAGCTTTACTTAAACAAGCCTCATGCAACAGAGGCAGGCTGTTGTTCTTCTACAACTCAGATTACTACATCCACATAGGCTTGAAACAACCTGTGCATCAGACAGACCCCCATAATACAAGTCCCCCAGGACGCGTAACGAGTAGAATGCAATGCCCGGGTTCTCAAGAGCTCTCTTACTTGTTAATGTTGCTGCCTTCTTTCAGTCGCTCGCCTGCAGCACCGGTTTTTGATACTCTTTCGCTGCCTGCCAGGTCTACCAGGCTAACTTTACTGACTTTCTCTCCCGAGTTCTAGTTGTAGGAAACAAGAAAAGAAAACGGCACACGTTAGTGTGAAAACCACACAGATGTCAACACTTTCAGTAAGAGAGCCATGTGCCCATCCTAGTCCTACAGAGCAAACTTCTCACGAAGATTCTACACTGTTGAGAAGTTATTTGAACAAACAACCCTACTATGCAGTCAGAGTTTACACTGGCGTGGGAAGCTGGGTCGTAAGTGTATATACTCTGAAAGCTGAAGGATTCCTGTACATTTAAGTCAATTTCCTCTTCTTCTGGAAAAGTGCTCTGTAGGCTAAAGGTTGTGCTGTCTGCTTCAACAGCCTCCAGAAAAGAGATTGTTTTAAGGGGAATGACAGGATGAAAAGATACACATTAGGAACTGTGTGTCAGCATCACTTGGGTTTGATGGGGAAGAAGAATCCAATTCTCTTTAAAAAGTTTTAATGGTAAAAAGTATTCACTTAAGATTAATTTTCACTCTTACTTACACTGAAGAAGAGTGAAAGCCATTTTCACTCTTACTTCTACAGCAAACCTGGTGTGGCCCCGTGGGGTAATGCGCTGGACTGCAAAGTTGGTTTGAACCACAAGGTCGGCAGTTCAAGCTCACCAGCCACTCCTCAGCAATCCTATACAGAGTCACTATGGGTCAGAACGGACTCAACAACACTTAACAACAACAATACTTCCATTGGTTGGTTGGTTATGTGCCGTGCAGTGGGTTCTGAATCATAGCGACCCTGTACAGGGTTTCTGAGGCTGTGAATCCTTACGGAAACAGAAAGCCTCATCTTTCTCCCGCAGAACAGCTGGTAGTTTCAAACTGCTGACCTTGCTGTTTGCAGCCCAACTCGTAACCGCCATGCTACCAGAGCTCCTTTAGACAGTGTAAAAGCAAAAATACTAAACAAAGTCAATATGGTATTTCCCACATTTCTGTGGTTCTTGTTCTTTTGTGATTTTTGTTTTTTAAACAAAGTGATTTCTCATAAAGTATACTAAGGAATTCAAAATGTAGATAAAAAAATAAATACCTGGCTTGGGACAAGACTGAACAAATTAAAGGAAAGCAGCTCATCTAGTACATACAAGAGCTGACACCACATCCTCAGGCCCAACACCCTTCCATGCACCATTTCACCCACTCAGATATTTTGAGTCTTTGACCAAAAAGTTCTGCCCAAGCCCTCACCCCAGACTGTAGGTCATAAAGCGTCTGTGTAATTATGATGTTGAACACAGCATGCGAGCGGCTACTTTCTTCATTCATGTTGGTTGCAGCTACTGTTCGAGACTTATTTCCCTCAGACATCAGTGACTCAATATCCTAAAGGCAAAACATAAGGAAAACCATAAGCCCAAAACAAGAACACCATAAAGCCTACCAGGTGTATATGTTTAATTACAACCCCTCCCTCTTGATGCATGAGTCACTGTCCTTCCATAAAACCCTCCATCGGGCCTGGTTTCTAGTCTAGAAATGTTTTCTCCATTCTTCTGGCCATCTTCCAATTGTCATTTTTCTCTGCTGGTGTTTCCCCGGGTTGTTGAGTTGATTCTGACTTATAACAACAATAGCAACAATATAGGACAGAGTAGAATTGTGCCATATGGTTTTTGAGACTGGAATCTTTTGGGGAGCAGGTGGTCAGGTATTTTCTCCCAATAACTGGTGGTTGGGTTAGAAATGCCAACCTTTTAAGAGCCAAGCACTTAACCAGGATGCCACCAAGGCTCCATCTCTGTAAGTTCCTGTTTTCTCCTCTGTGAGTTCTGAAGGGAGAGCCAGTATTTACTAAGCACTATTGAGTTCAAACCCACCAACTGCTCCTTGGAAACCCTAAACAGTGTCGTTATGAGTCAGAACCGATGACACAGCACTTAACAACAACAACAACATAGATACATTCTAGAGTCCTGGTGTGGCGCTCCAGGTAAGCACTGGAGCACAGGGGTGATTTGAACGGCAAGATCAGTGGTTCAAACTCCCCAGTCACTCTTCAGAAACTCTATATAGCATCATTATGAGTTAGAACCAAGTTTTGAGGACACTTAACAACAACGATATAGATACATTCTATAGTGAATATGAATGGTTTAAAGGAAAGGTGTGTGCCAGGGTTGTATTCTTTCACCATACTTAATCGATATGTTGAACAGATAACCCGAGAAGCTGGATTATATGAAGAGCAGGGCATCAGGATTGTAGGAAGACTCATTAACAACCTGTGATATGCATGTGATGCAACTTTGCTTGCTAGAAGTGAAGAGGATTTAAAATACTGATGAAGACCAGAGCCTTCAGTATGGATTGCACCTCAATCTATCCTCACCACTGGACCAATAGATAATATGATAAATGGAGAAAAGACTGAAGTTGTCAAAGACTTCATTTTGTTTGGATTCACAATTAACACTCATGGAAGCAGCAGTCAAGAAATCAAACAACATATTGTATTAGACAAATCTGCTGCACAAGACCTCTTTAAAGTGTTGAAGAGCAAAGATGTCAGTTTGAGGACTAAAGTATGCCTGACCCAACCCAAGGTATTTTTAATAGCCTTATATGCATGTGAAAGTTGGAAAATTAGTAAGGAAGATTGGAGAATAATATTCAAAGTACCATGAATTGCCAAAAAAACAAACAAATCTGTTTTTTGGAAGCAGTATAACCAGAATTCTCCTTAGCATCAATGATGGTGAGACTTCATTTTTCATACTTTGGACATGTTGTCAGGAGGGCCCAGTCCCTGGAGAAGGACATGATGCTTGGTAAAGTGGAGGAAGGCTGCCTCAATGAGGTGGTCTGACACAGGGGCAGCAGCAATGGGCTCAAGTGTAGCAATGATTGTGAGGATGGCGCAGGAGTGTGCAGTATTTCATTCTGTTGTACACAAGGTTGCTATGAGAACGATGAGACTTTTTGCTCACACAGGTTTATAGCCTGGGAAACCCTGTACAGGGTCACTATGAGCCGGAATCAACTTGATGGCAGTTTGGTTTTGTTTATTTTCTTACAGGTAACATTCTAACTCTCCTGTACTTCCCAGCCATGCTGTTCTTCTTCCTCTCCCCCAACACTGTGGTTCTCCAAGGTCAGTGGCACACTTGTTCCTAGAATACCTGGAGCCTAGAGGTTCTTATAAAATGTTAGATGAATGAACCTTACGAAAGAGGAATTTTCTCGAGTTTACACACAACGGCACTGTAGAACATGGAAGTTAAATAACTTTTCCCACAGCTAATAAGAGGCAGAGCTATGCTACAAATCCCAAGCTCCCTGGCTCTCCCTGATATGAAAGTAGGATGAGATGGACACAAAACCCAACCACAATGAGCTAAAATTAAGGTTCCCTGGCAAGGCATTTGCGAATTCTACAGACTCACTGTGTGAATCAGCATTTTTACCTGAGACATTTTTATTCCATTTACTTAGGAATCTGAACAATTTTAAAGAGAAGATTGCCCATATTTCTGACCTGAGCAAAACTTAGAGCAGCCATTTATATGGCTGGAGACGATGACTTTGAAGGTAAAATTAATCATCATCAGACTGAGTTTGAGATGCTGAGAATTCAGGTAACATCAGTAAGTATATCTATTCATCCATCTGCATTCTTCAGCAACTGAGATAGCTGTTCATATGTTAAAGATTTCCAAAGCAAGGATTTTAGATGTAAGAGTAAAACACTGAGCCAGGTCATTAAAAGGCATAAAAGTTAAGGAGTAGGTAAAGAAAGCAAGTCAGCCAGTGGGACAAGGAGTGATTCCGAAAAAGAGAAGAACCTGAAGAGTGAAAAATAATGTGAGCTGAGGCAGGACATGCTGTCAAGAAGAAAGCGCTGAGTTAGATACTGTTTAGGCTACCAGATTTGTCTAGAAGGACATCACATGGAAACTTGCCGGAGAACAGTTTCAACAGTGGTGTTAGTGAAAAGATTCAACAGCCTCGGAATGTTGGGTGTTTCAGTCACACTGTAAACAGAGCTTGTAATGAAAAGTCCTTTGTCCCTGTTTGGCGTGTGCTGATCAGAGGTGTATCTAAAGGTATGACAGGCACAGCAGATACCCAGTGTGGCTTTTGAAGAGAGTACCACCAGCCATTTTTATTCACCTGGTGTGATGCAGCCTTTCTGATGCAAAGCAGGCATACAGAGGAGTCAGAGGGGAGAACTTACTCACAGGGCACAAATCCCAGGGGATGCTCCTCAAGGTGCAGAATGACTTTCTGAGATACTACAAATTTCATCTTGAAATTCAGAAACTGCCCGAGTGCATCAATTGTGAAGGGGTTACACAACTTGAAGATTGTGCTAGGTGTCCTGGTGTGGCGCAGTAGGATAAGCAACCAACTGCTAACCACAGGTTGGTGGTTCAAACCCAGAAGCTGTTCCTTGGAAACACTATACAGGGTCGCTAAGAGTCAGAACAGACTCAACCAGAACTTAACAACTAATTATATCACTGTGCTATATAAAGTATCATCATAAAAATATATTCAATATTAGTTATACTCTGATGTACTGCTGATTTAAAATTTTTTTTTTTTTTTTTACTGATAACTTACCTCAAAGCTTGTAACAGCCAGCTGAGATAAACCATCTACGTATGGTCCCAAAACTTTATGTTCTCTCACTTTAAGAGACTGTCTACTCCTTTGGGAAAGAAGAAAAGAGAATGAATGAATCAGACCAATCTTGGAAGCTTTTCTTTCTTTATAAGTACACAAAAATTATGATAGCAATTTCAAAAGGTTGTTGTTGTTTTAAATGAACAGAAATATTCAAAAAATTACTTTATTTGGATTAGCTAAACAGCATTCCATACGAGGGATGTCTTATGTTCCAATTTCTATTTAAAGTAACTTAGTATTTAAAAAATTCTTTCTCTAGTTTCAAACTAAACAGCCGACAGGACGGTATACTAGGTTATGCTAACTAGCTTTAGGCAATGAGCATCACAAATATGAAATACTGCCTATGAGGGGTAGGGGAGAGAAGAAAAAACAAAAAGTGAGGCAACAATAGGGTCAGATTGAATTTAACATTAAGGATGTTTTGGTTTTCAAACTGGTTTACTGTAGGAAAACTATGTATGAAACAAAACATTTGTCACTTCAGCAGTTTTTACATGTACAACTATCCCACCACCAACAGATACCTGGTGGACCCTAAGCAATGTCTCCCCTTCTTCCTCTAGTTCCCAACTCTAATAACCACTGATAACTTTGGTCTCCATGCACTTGCATGTTTCATACAAGAGGCATCAAACAGTACCTCTTCTTGTGTGACTTACTGTACACTGCATAATGCTTTAAAGATTCATCCATAGTATATGATTATCAGGACTTTTTTCTCTTTATGGCTGAGTAATAGTCTGTTGTATGCACAGACCATGCGTTGTTGCTATACAGTTAAGCTAGCTCGATATTTTGACTACTAAGAACATTCAGTGAGTGTTGCAATGAACTATAGGGTACAAGCTTCTGTCTGCATTCCTACTTTCAATTCTTTTGTGTCTGAGGCCGTGTCAAAAAGTTCATGGAAAACTGCATTTATCTTTTAATCCCATTTTCCCGCAAACTTTTGAAGCCTCTTTGTATAACATACTCAGGATTGGGATTTCTGGGTCATGTGGTAATTTTGAATTTAACTTTTTTACTAAGGCTATTTTGTAAACGAACAAATTCTTAGTAAAAAATATCTTGAAAAATGTTACCAAACGGTGAACAATATTAAAACGCCTTAAACTTCAAGTCAGAATTATTTTATGCTGCTTTATACTGATGATTTTAAACATCATATGGTATTGCAGTTTAGTTGGTATTTATTACAGCACTTCACCACCACCAGCCTCTAGCCGGACTCTTGGTGTGGTGCTATAGGATCAGCCCTGGACTTTGATTCACAAGGTCAGCAGTTCAAGCCCAGCAGCTGCTTCTCTGAAACCCTATAGAGGGTCGCTAGGAGTCAGAATCAACTTGACAGCACTTAACAACAATGACGACACCCTCTTGCCAGTGAATCACTATCCCTTCCCTCCCACCCTTGCTGCCTGTGACTCACAGCAACCACGTATAGGGTTTCCGAAGCTGTGCGTCTTTATAAGGCGTGCTATCAAAAAATCTTTCTTTCAGCATGAGAACATTTTCTTAGCTTTTTACAGTAGTGGTCTCACACAATATTTGTCTTTTTGTGACTGAATAACTTCACTCAGCATAATGTTCCCCAGGTTAATCCAGGTTATGAGGTGGAATTTTCTTTATATTTAAAAATTTTAATTAGTAAATGGTAAAACTAGTTTGAGGTCCCTTTAAACAGCTTGTCAAGACAGAATTGAGATTAAACACAAAGTCTACATGTTTACCATCTTTTCTTGCTGTCACATACTATTCACCTTTAAAATCAAGAGCCAATGCTTGACATTACTCCAGTGAGAAAAAAACAACAATAAAGAGCTACAATTACTGTGAGTTCCTGGGTGGTGCAAATGGTTAATGTGCATGGCCGCTAACCATAAGGCTAGAGGTTCAAGTCCACCCTGAGGCACCTAGGGAGAAAAGCTTGGCAATCTACTTCCAAAAAAGTCATCCCATGGAAACCTTACAGTTCTACATGAGGTTGACATGAGTCAAAACGGACTTGACTGCCAAGTGTTTTTAATTTTTAAAAGCTTTGAGTGGTGGGAGTACAGCTCATTTTCTATCTTTTTATAATTTACCTATTTTCTAAATTTTGTATAAAGATTTATTATGTTTAAATCAGCACTCAAAAAAAATTTTTAATTAAAATTTTTTTTTAATTCATAATTTCTTTATGAATTTATTTTTTACCACTGACTTTTTAAAAACGTCAGAAAGCTAGAGCTCACCATGGGTGGGGATCAGGCCTGGGTGTCTTTACAAAGTTCCCACCAGGAGCCCAATGCACAAAGCAGAAAGCTAGTTGCCTGGGTTGAGTTGTTCTGGTTCAACAAACACATTCTCTTGAATTTAGAGACACTTTTTCCAATGTAAATGAAGGACCAATGTGGCAATCTTAAGTCCATTTTTAGGACTAGGCCACCATGGCAAAAACAATACCAATAGAAAAACATATGTTAACAAAATTATACATGACTAGATGAAGATCAAAGAGCACAGCCTTTGGTTAGGATTGCATCTCAATGTAAAGAAAACAAAAATCCTCACCACTGGACCAATAGACAACATTATCAGCGGAGAAAAGATTGAAGCTTTCAAGGACTTCATTCTTCTTGGATCAACTATCAACACTCATGGAAGCAGCAATCAAGAAATCAAACAATGTATTGCATTAGGTAAATCTGCTGCACAAGACCTTTTTAAAGTGTTGAAGAGCAAAGATGTCAGCTTGAGGACTTAGGTGTGCCTGACCCAAGCCAGGGTATTTTTGGTAACCTCATCTGCATGAGAAAGCTGGATAGTGAATAAGGAAGACTGTAGAAGAATTGATGCATTTGAGCCATGGTGTTGGAGGAGAATATTGAAAGTGCCATGGGCTGCCAAAAGAACCAAGAGATCTGTGTTGGAAGAAGTACAGCCAGAGTGCTCCTTGGAGGCCAGGATGGCCAAACTTCATCTCTCATACTTTGAACATACTGTCTGTCAGGAAGGACCAGTCACTGGAGAAGTATATTATGTTTGGTAAGGTGGAGGGTCAGAGAAAAAGAGGAAGACCCCCAGTGAGATGGATTGGCAAAGTGGCAGCATCAATGGGCTCAAGCGTGGCAACAATTGTGATGTTGGCCCAGGACTGGGCAGTGTTTTGTTCTGTTGTGCACAGCGTCGCTATGAGTTGGTACAGACTCGATGGCACCTAACAACAAAAATAACACAGGAAAGCCTGCATGTGGACTGGGTAGACTGACAGGTTCTGAGAGGCTAATGATTGCTCAGAAAATGTCCAAGTTCTCAACTTCCAATTTTAACTTAAGGATCACTTAAAAGATAACCTCTATTATGACTTACTTTCAACCAGTAACTTACCCTTTGGGGTCTAAAAGGTCCCGAACTTTCTCATTATAAATTTCCATATAGGACACTTCGACTTTGAAGGTCTGTGATTCATTTTGCTCCACAGAGATCCTTTGAAATAAAGCACAGCACAGTCTGGGAATAAGGCCCAGCTGCTCAGCATTGCCCATCATGGAGAAGGATTTCCCTGAACCTGGAGAAGACCAAACAGGAAGAAGGAAGGGTAGAAGAGGAACAAAATGTGAGGCTTCAAGCACGCAAGTTTTCTAAATTCCCCAACCTAAGTCACACAGCAGAGAAGTGGCAAACTCGGGCCTTGAATCAGGCTCTCAGATGCTAAAGCAACTTTTCTTTCTACTTCTCTCACAATCTTGGATTCTCATGGCAAGAGTCAGAGGGCACCTAGTCTACAGATGGATGAGTATATACTAAAAATAGACAATTTTAAAAGAATGTTGTAATTTTGTTATTAAGTCAAGTCAGTTCCAACTCAGTGACCCTGCATAGGGTTTCTGAGGAGCAGTTGGTGGGTTTGAACCATAGACATTATGGTTAGCAGTCCAGTGCTAATCCACAGCTCCACAATAAGCACAAATGTTAAGCACTGGAACACAGACCGTAAGGTTGGAGGTATGAGCCCACTAGACACTCTGTGGGAGAAAGATGAGGCTTTCTATTCCTGCAAAGATTTAAAGCCTTAGAAACCCTATACAGGGTTGCTGTGAGTCAGAATGACTCCATGGCCCTTTACAACAACACACATTATTAAATAACATGAACCATATATTATGCTTTTTTGTAAAAACAGTATACGAACAGGATCCCAAAAGTTTGTGGAAAATGGATTAAAAGATAATGGGATTTCTCACAAACTTTTTGAAGCCTCATATTATTCTTGAATTGTTGTTGTTGTTGTTAAGTGCCGTGGAGTTTGTTCTGACACATAGCGACCTGTATAGGATTTCCAAGGAGTGGCTGGTGAGCTTGAACTGCCGACCTTGTAGTTATTTTTGTACAGTATTTTATATTTGTCAAAATGTACTGACAACTAGATGGCACCCGGAACTGCTCTGAAAGGGATCACATTACAAGGTCCTGGATAGAGTGGGCGAAAATGTGGAAGAAAACTCAAAATGAATAATAATTTTAAAAAGATCAGGCTTACTGGTCAGAAAAAGACTGGAGGAACCAGACACTATGGCCCTTGACCACCCTTAGGAAACTGACCCTTGTGGCCCAATTTTCAGCCAAACAGTACATAGGCATATGGCGGAGACACCAACACTGGTATGGTACGCTCCCCATGGAATGGTGAACCATTCAAAATCTAAAGGGCAACATTTACCTAAAGACAAAGTTGAGAAGGATGGGAAGGTGGGTTGAATGGAAATCAGAATCACAGGGAGGAAGCAGGGTTTAACTGTTGTTCCATGGAGGGGATTGTAATCATCGAGATGAAACAAAGTGTAAGAGTTGTTGAAAGTAACACTGATGATTTTTCCTGTAAACCTTCACTCAATGCATAATGAAAAGTTAAAACAAAAAATTCTTTGCAATATATTGCCTTATCTGAGTCTTCTAGGTATCTGGTGATGTGGTACAAGGAAGGACTGTTACGATTTATTGATTTATTTTCACTTCATAGTTGAAAAATGGATTCCCAGAGGTGTAACAGCTAAGTGCTAGGCTGCACACCAAAAAGCTGGCCGTTTGAACCTACCCAGCCACTATGAAGGAGAAAGACCTGGCAACCTGTTTCTATAAAGATTAAAACCTAGAAAGCCCTATGGGAGTTCACATGGGTCACTGTGTGTCAATAATGGACACAACAGAATGTAACAATAACAACATAGTTGAACGACTATTAGGTAAGAGTATTAATGGCTGAGTCACGGGTATATGTGTGTATGTATATATGTGGAGCAAGTCCAGGTGTGGCCCTGTGGGTTAATGCGCAGGACTGCAAGGTCGGTTTGAATCGCAATGTTGGCGGTTCAAGCTCACTAGTTACTCCTTGGAAACCCTATACAGGATTGCTATCTCTCCACACAACCTGGTGTGGTGCTGCAGGAAAAGGTGCTGGACTTTAAGGTCAGTTTGAATTGCAAGGTTGATGGTTCAAAACCACGAACCACTCCTCGGAAACCCTATACAGGGTCCATATGGGTTGGAACCAACTTGACAGCACTTAACAACATATATATGTGTTTTTTGTCTTATTTGTTTCAACCATCTGTGCCATAAACTTACCTTTAATAATTTATCACCACTGCACTCTAGTCCAAGATAAAATGAGACTACGGGTTTTCCACAGGTTTTAATTGTAACATTTATACTGAGAGACTGGTAATTATTTTCTAATTTAAGTACAAGTGAAAATGATAATTTTGGAAAATGACACTTAATAGTTTTAAACTAGTTTTGCTCATTAACACTGAAATTACCCAATTACCAAAGCTGCTGAACCTTCAAAAGACGATTACTTTTGATCATCGAAAATTCAGAGTTAGAAGTATTTTTTTTCTGCAGCTTCCCAAGTGTTTTCTATTTTTACATGTTTATTAATGCATATTTAATATCTTACCTGTCTGTCCATATGCAAAAATGCAAGCATTATACCCCTGGAAGGCTTTTTCAAGAATTCCTTCCCCGAGGCACTTGAAAACGACCTCCTGACCTAAAAAGCAAAACAAAATAATAATAGAAAATAAAAAATTTAAATACCAAAATTAAAGAGAGAGAGGGAAAAAAATGCTTTTAATATAGCTTTATTAAGAGTTCCTGAACAAACGAGCAATATTCTTTCAATCCAAAAACATGTTAAAAGTGTGTTGCATACCTACCAAAAGTAGCACTCTGACTTAAAAGGTTAACATATACAATTTCACTTACTCTTCTAAACTATAGCACATTTCCTGGATAGGTTTATGATTCTAATTCTCTTCTAATTCATTTCCCTAGGCATTAAAGTTTCCTTTCCATTATCAGCTTTATGGAAGTTTTATCTCCCCATATGGATTCTGACCTTCTGACTAACATCATTCATACCCTGATGTCCCCTCAGCATCTAGCACAGTGTCTTGTGAATGCCATTTGCTAATGGTGGATCCTAGTGTGGCACAGTCAGATAAGCATGGACAGCTAACTGCAGTTCAAAGCTACCAGCTAGTCCTTGGAAACTCTATACATGACTGCTATGAATCGGAACCAACTCAATAGCCCTTACCATCAACAGTGTTGTGATAAGATTCACAGGCCTATCATGTAGAGGGGGGCAGGGACAGGCTCTTATGTAAAACTGTTATATATTGCAGTTTTTGGAAACAGGCTAAGAAGAAAGGTATAAAAAGATTTAAAAACACTTACTTCAGCATTTACTAGCCTTTGAATTTGATGACTTTCTAATATTCATTGTCATCAGTCCACAAAAACAAACCTGTTTCTGTGTACAGAGATCCCATGTGTGCAGAGAACTGCTGCATACCTTTTGGATGACCAGACCTTCCTTTTGAGACAGCTCTGAGTGGGTTCAAACCACCAACCTACTGGTTAAGTAATCCAACACTTAACTGATTGCAACACCCAGGAACACCTTCCCATCCTTAACAAAAGTAAAATTATATTCTTCTTCTGTTTTCTTACATTTCTTAAAGCATTCACTATTATAGTATTAACAAAGACCACTGGCTTAAGCACCTCATTCCCTGACAGTACAAAGTGACTATAAAATCTCTTTATCTTTGTAATCCTAGTGCCTAGTACAAAACACTTAACAAATGTTTGTGGAAAGGATGAGTTGACTTAACTTTCATCCTACATGCTATTACAATATGCCAATTCCTTTTACATATGAACATAATGCAACATAATGTAAGATTTTAGACACATGTTTCTCAGATGCAAAGCTGGATCTAATTTTAGCAGTCATTGTCTGTGAGAGTTAAAGTTTTGTATCAACTGACTGGACCAGGATTCCCAGTGATTAGGCAGTTGAGATGTAGTTATCCCTGTGGTGATGAAACCTGATACAGGCATCGTTAACTCTGTCATGATTGGCTATGAGCAACCAATCAACTGGAGAATTTTTCCTTGGGGGTGTGGCCTGCTCCCAATAGAATGGACATGCAGGCAAACTTGCTCTGTTTCTTCTGCTGGGGACCTGGGACTCTAAATTGTGAGCCATTTCCATGATATAAGCGTCTCTTTGTATATATGCATATATGTTTCGATGGTTTTGCTTCTTTAGGGAACCTAGTCTAAGATTGTGGCTATAGAATGGAACTTTAAAAATACATCAGCCTGAGAGCTAAAGTGAGGTTGCTCTGCTGTTGTTGTTATGTACCGTGGAGTGTCGGTACTGACTCACAGTGACCCTGTACAGGGTTCCCGAGGCTGTAAGTCTTTACAGGAGCAGAAAGCCTTATCTTTCTCCTGCAGAACAACTGGTAGTTTCTAACTGCTGACCCTGAGGTTAGCAGCCCAATTTGTAACCACTGTTAATTAATTAATAGAACACAGAGGGTTTTATAATCACTGTAATGATACAAAGTACCATGGGCTGCTAAAAGAACAAACAGATCTGTGTTGGAAGTAGTGCAGCCAGAATGCTCCCTGGAAGCCAGGATGGCCCGACTTTGTCTCTCATACTTCAGACATATTATCTGGAGGGACCAGTCCCTGGAGAAGGGTATCATGTTTGGTAAAGTGGAGGGTTGGAGAAAAAGAGGACCCAACGAGATGGATTGGCACAGTGGCGACAGTGATGGGCTCAGGTATGGCAACGATTCTGAGGCTGACCCAGGACTGTGCAGTATTTAGTTCTGTGGTGCACAGGGTCATTGTGAGTCGGTGCTGACTCGATGACACCTAACAACAAAAACAATACAAAGCATATGATTTTTTAAATGTAAAACTGATGATATGTTCTGTAAACCTAGGGCTCAATTCACAATAAAAAGTTTGTTGTTGTTTTTAAGTGCCACTGAGTCGGTTCCAGCTCATAGTGACCCTGTATAAGGTTTCTGAGGAGAGACTGGTGAGTCTGAACCATTGACCTTGTGGTTCAGAGTACCTATTCTACATGATACAAAGCATATGATTTGTTGAATGTAAAACTGATGATCTGAGCTCTGTACACCTTGGCTCAATTCACAATAATAGATTTTTTTAAATTTCAGTATGAACCAAGAGATGTTTTCAAGCACTAGGTTACAATTTTTGTTATACTTTGGTGGCTTGTGTGTTGCTGTGATGCTGGAAGACAAGCCACTGGTATTTCAAATACTAACAGTCACCCATGGTAGACAAACTTTCAGACAAGAACAGATGAGGAAGAAACAAGAGATGGTCCACTTCTGAAGGATTAGACCCCATAAAATGTTAAGAATAGCAGTGAAGCAATGTGTGATATAGTGCTAGACGATGAGCCCCTCAGGTTGGGAGGCACTGAAAATGTGACTCAGGAAGAGATGCTTCCTCAAAATCGAGTTGACCTTGATGATATGGATGGTGCAAAGCATTTGGGACCTTCACTTGCTGGTGGGGCACAACTCAAATTAAGAATAGCTACAAACATCTACTAATAATCAGAATGTGGAATGTACAAAGTTTGAATCTTAGAAAATTGGGAGTCATAAAAAAGAAATGGAATGCATAAAGATCAATGCCGTAGGCATCAGTGAACTGAAATGCACTGATAATGGCCATTTTGAATCTAATGATCCTATGATTTTCTGTGATCCTTAGAAGTAGCCAAAAATTAGTCATTGAAAACCCTATGGATGTGTGTTCTACTTTGACACCAACGGAGCCCTCTTAGTCAAAATTGACTCAAAGGCAACTGGTTTGGTTTTAACTGGAATCAAGTCAAATGCCCACTATGGTGGTGATGGTGGTTGTGTGCTGTGGAGTCGGTTCCGACTCATAGAAACCCTGTATAGGGTTTCCATGGCTGTAAATGTTGATGGGAGCAGAAAGCCTCATCTTTCTCCCATGGAACAGCTGGTAGTTTCAAACTGCTGACCCTGGGGTTAGCAACCTGACTCATAACCACTACACTACCAGACTCCATTATAGGGGAGTGGATAAATAAAGTGAGCCTATTAAAAATGATGCAATATTTCATAACAGTAAAACAAAACCAACAAAGTAAGTGATGCTAGATTTCAAACGTTTGTTGAGGGGGAAAACGTCATGTCCAGAACTGTACATGCAATGTTAAGTCAAATACAGAAAGAAAAAAGAAAACGAGCAAGATCCATGACTAATACCGTTTAAAAAATGGAACACAAGAAAATATTTAGCAATTTTATATAACCTGATTTCTGTATTCCTGACATCATGCATTCAGCAGGGTGCCTGGTACCTAAGGAGAACCCAGAGCACGTTGACTGATTTTTCTTTACAGTGGGAATAATCTTAATTGTTCTTCTTGTCTTTCCAAAACACAAAGGTGAAGACTATCTAAAGAAGTCTGTGTGTTTGTGCACACACCCTGAGAAGAATCAGGTTTTACTGAAATTATTACCCATGAAACACACACTACTGTTATTGTTGGTGGTAAATTGCTGTGGATTAAGCCTCTGACTTGTGCAGCTCCTCACACAATAAAAACAATGGTGTACAGTCCTGCACCATCCCCATGGCTGGATGTAGATGAGACCAGAGTGACTGACAGGGATTTCACAGCCTGATTTTTTTCAGTGCCAGACCGTTCTTCCTAATCTTTCAGAGCCTAGAAACTCCACTGAAACCAGTTCAGAATCACAGCAACACTTCCTCTAACACTGACAGATGGCTGATCATTTAACCCTGATCTCCTGCCTGGAAGGCAAAATTCTACCATGGCCATCAATGCCCCCAACACACATTAAACACACTAAAGCTAAAACGAGGTATGATGAAGTCTTGTACCAGTATGGAAGTCCCACTCACTCTATCACATGTTCTTTCATAAACATTCCAGGGGGCTTCAAAAAGTTCATGAGAAAATCCCATACATTTTCATTCCATATCTCCCCAAAGCTGTTGAAGCCCTTTCACTCATCCATCTATTTTTTTCCTAAGTTTTCTTAAAAAGCCTTTATATTTCATATGGATCCCTAAACCCTGTGGCAAAAGGAAGAACTCACATCTGGAGCTGAGCCATTCATTTTAGCGGATCTTAAATTAAACACTACCTATGCGGCTCTGGTAGCGTAGTGGTTACGAATTGGGCTGCAAACCTTAAGGTCAGCGGTTCGAAACTACCAGCCGCTTCGCGGGAGAAAGATGAGGCTTTCTACTCCCGTAAGGATTTACACCCTCGGAAACCCTGTACAGGGTCGCTATGGGTTGGAACCGACTCGACGGCACTTAACAACATGCGGTGTGGAGCTGTGGGTTAATACGCCAGACTGCAAAGCCATTTGAACTGCAAGGTTGGCGGTTCGAGCTCACCAGCTGCTCCTTGGAAACTCTATACAGGGTTGTTATGGGTCGGATTTGACTCGATGGCACTTCACAACAACAACAAAATGCTCAAGCTTGTTAGAACTATTTGTGGTCATCAGCCAGATCCAAGTGTCACTGTGAAGGCATGTGACAAGCAATGCTCTCTTGACACAAGCAGATGAATGGAGCAATCCTGTTTGATCTTCCACAATGTTTAACCTGCCCTCTGGAAGTGGGTGTAGTGAGGGTGGAGGCAATGCATTGCTTAAGAAAGACTTGGCTAGGTCAAATGTCCAGACTGTAATTCATGATTTCAATTCAATTCATATTTAGTAACTTAAAAAAAAAAAAAAAAAAAGCCTGCGTTGTTGAAACTATTCAGTTGCAGAGATGCACTACAGGGTCACTCTAAGTCGGAATTTACTCAACAGCACTTAACAACAACAATGGTGGTCAAAGAGATTCTACCATAGCCCTACAGAACCTGAATGAATTAAATACTCACAAATTTCTATCTATTTTTGTGTCAGGTACGGTAATGTAACCCTTTTCTGCTGCTGATGCTGTGTAGATTGGAATTAGGAGGGGAAGTCAGTTTGAACCTCAAGGTCGGCAGTTCAAAGCAACAAGCTGGCCCTCAGAAACCCTATACAGGGTATACTGAGTTGAAACCAACTGGATGGCACTTAACAACAACACCACCTTCACATAAAGAAAACAAAAATCCTCACAACTGGACCAGTAAGCAACAACCTACCTGATAAACAGAGAAATACTGAAGTTTGCAAGGATTTAATTTTGCTGGGATTCATAATGTCTACAGAAGTAGTAGGCAAGAAACAAATAACAAATCTCATTGGGCAAATCTGCAAAGCAAATATGGAATTTTGATGATGAAAGAATGACTGGCCCAAGCCATTATATTTTCATTTGTCTCCAAGGCATAAGAAAGCCAGACAATGAATAAGACTACAGAATTGAAGAAGTCCAGTGAGAATGCTCAGAGCTCAAAGGAAAATTTATTTTTTTATAAAAGAAGGAATAATGAACATTTCTCAACCTACAATTATACATCAGCATTAGCATTTGTAGAAACTGCTTAGTTTTTTATTGTGTGAATGGCCCCTCAATTGATATAATCAATTTCATAGTACGGATAGTCATGTTTCCCTTTTTAAATTTTTAATGGCAAAAACTATCTTTACAGGTATGTTTTAAGCATTTTTCTATTGACTTAAACAGCAAAAAAATCAGACTAAATTAGGTCTTCAAGGAATGAAGGAAGGAGCCCTGGCAGAGGGAGCTCTGGTAGTGTTGTTGTTGTAAAGTTCTGTCGAGTCAGTTCCGACCCATAGCAACCCTGTATAGGGTTCCCGAGGAGTGACTGGTGAGCTTGAACCGCTGATGACCTTGCAGTTCAAACGGCTTTGCAGTCTGGCGCATTAACTCACAGCGCCACCCCAGGACTCCTCTGGTACTGAGTGGAGTGGAGTACAAACTGTGTTGCTAACTGCAAGGTCAGCAGTTCAAATCTACCAGTCACTCCCAGGGAGAACAATGAGGTTTTCTGTTCCCATAAAGATTTACAGCCTCAGAAACCCTAGACAGGGTCACTCTAAGTTGGAACCAGCTCAATGGCACACTACAACCAACCACCTAGCCATGAATGGGTCTTGATTTCTACACCCTTAAAAACAACAACAAACTGGCTATCTATCATTCTTTTTGGTTTTGAGAAAATTGACAGGAAAAAAACCAACAAACTTCATGTTTTATGCATTGCCCATTTGTATTTACTCTTTAGTAAGTTGACAACTTTAGCCCTATTTTTTTTTTTTTTAATAAGTCAGTTGGTTTGGCCATTTGCTATTTTTCATATTAATTTTTAAATGCTTGTTATAAATTAAAGTTATTAATCTTTGTTCTATCATAAATGTTCTGAATATTTTTTCCCAGTCTATCAATTATATTTACATTTCAGTTTTATGTTTTGGCATACAAAAATGTTTGCTTTTTTCAAATTTTTTCATTTATGAGTTTTGCCTTTGACATATAATAGCTGCCATAGGCAAACGCATGAGGAAAAATGTTTGAAAAAAGTCTATGGTATATGTCAGAGCACGGTGGCTCTATAAGATAAACATTAGACTGTGAACCAACAGATTGGCAGTTCAAGCCCACCAGCTGCTCCGTGGGAGAAAGATGAGGCATTCTGCTCCTACAAAGATACACAGCCTTGGACAGCCTATATGGGTTGGCTGTGAGTCGGAACTGGCTTGACTGCACTTAACAACAACGACAACAACATGGTATATGCTTTAAATATCCGTTTCTACCTCCAAGTTGTACAGATATTTGCTCATATTTTCTTATCATTTTGTTGAAATTTGAATGCTACTCCTCACCAGTTGTGTAACCTTGGGCAAATGCTCTGTTTCCTCATTAGTAAAATAGGGATTAACAGTGGTTACCTTATTGGATGCTAGGAAGATTTAATAAGAATACTACTTCATAAAGTGCCTTGCCAATATAAATCTAGACTATATACTTAGTCATTATCTATCATTAATATCATTCCTTAAATTTTTAATCAACAGTAATTAGTTTTGGAGCACAGAAGGAGGCAATCATCTAATTGTCTTTCCTTCAGATAACTCTCCTCTGTCTTTGTAAAGGAGGGGAGGCAATGATGAGGCGATCTCATTTCAAAGATAAAGTACAAAAGAAAAGGCACTTGTTCTGATATTTTTAAAGGAGTCACACATTGACATTTCTGTAGGTTCTCTAGAGGTTCCACTTTTGAAGTCCCACTGACCAAATAAAATGGGGCCCCCACTCTTGTCTGAAAGACTGAGAGAGGGCAACAGAGAGTGAGAGATAGCGGTCCTGTGCACTTTAGCAAGTATGTGTGGTGTGGCACGTGTGCAGGGAGACAGTGAAGACACGGAGGATCATCACTTGGATCAGGATACACCAGTTGATTCTGACTCCTGGTGAACTCGTGTGTGTCAGAGTACAACTGTGTTCCACTGGGTTTTCAATGGCTGATTTTGCAAAAGTAGAAGATGGTCTAACTTTTCTTCCGAGGTCCCTATGGGTGGGCATGAACCTCCTCCAACCTTTCAGTTAGCAGCCAAGCAGGTCTAAACCACCAGAGACTCCGGACCAGGGTATGCCAACCCATACTATCCCAAGGAAGAAAAATGTTTTCCACTGATTTTATAGTGTTGACATATAGGTACGTAAAACAAAAGAAAATAGTACACAAAAACCCCAACGTAACAAAAGTTACCTTCCTTAACTGTTTGAGTCCCTGGTCACCATTACACTTGCTCCATTCTTTGGGATGGGATGACCTTCAGAGTAACTCTGGTACCGTAAGAAATACTGAGAAAAAGGCCAAACTTGACAGTACACTGTAGACTCTTGGCACTGTACAGAAACACTGGCTTGCTAACTGCATGGTTGTCAGTTCAAAAGCTCCAGCCACTCCTTGGAAACTCTAAACAGGTCCGTTATGAGTTGGAACAGACTCAATAGCACTTAACAACGAACAACAGCTCTCCATGAAGCACACACTATGGCTACACTTCACTCTGTGATACAGGAAAGCATTACATATAAAAAACTTTTATATGGACTTCTGGGCAAGATGGTGGAGTAGGCAGACATACTGAGCAGACCCCCTGCAAAAAAGATATGGGAGGCCAAGTGAAACAGATACAGATGCTGATCCTGGAACCCTGAGCTCCAGAGGTGAAGACGAAGAGGTAGACTGAGTGCTGACT
>NW_006408558.1:9095618-9132152 GCF_000296735.1 Chrysochloris asiatica | reverse complement strand
AAATGATAAGGCTTTCTGCTCCCGTAAAGATTTACAGCATTAGAATGTGACCTACACAGGGTCACTATGAGTTGGAACCATAACCAGCAGCCAGAGGAATCTTGTTGTGTTGTTGTCTGATAAGCACTGGATTAATGACCACATGGTCAATGGTTCAAAGCCAATAGCTGCTCCTTGTAAACCAGTGTTGACCCAACAGGACAGCAACAGGAGCCAATAACAAAGGAAAAATCAGAAAAAAATAATAAAAAATCCAAAGAAAGCCAGATTAGGTACACTCATGAATAACTTATGCGCCATTGGAATTCCAGGACTTGAACAAACAAAAAAGATGAGAAGACAGCCATTCAAGAAGTTAAACAAAATCCTAGCAAGATAGACCCCAAAAGAAAATCATCAAGACATGTAATAATCAAACTTTTCAAAACCAAACCCAAGGAAAGAGAACAGCTCTGGAAAAACAAAGAGTTACTTAAAGAGGAGAACTAATGGATTTACTTGATTTTTCAGTAGAAACCATGCAGGCAAGAAGACAATGGAATGACATATATAAAACTCTGAGAGAAAAAAATTACCAATCAAGAATCATATCCAGCAAAATTACCCTTCAAATATGACAGTGAAATTAAGACATTTCCAAATAAATAGAAATTAAAACAATGAACAAAAACCAGACTAACCAGAGAACCAACAGCAGGTAACAACCTAAAAACACCATACATGACAATCTCACCCAGAACTCAATTCATGTTGCTAAGTGCCATCGAGTTGATCTGACCCATAGCGACCCTATATAGCATTTCCAAGGAGCAGCTGGTGAGCTTGAACCACCGCCTTTGCAGTCTGATGCATTAGCCCACAGCGCCACACCTGGACATAAAAGTACTCAAAAGTAAAACGAACATCCAAGGTAGGGAACTAGAGAAACCAGTTTGCAGCAACTAAAAACTATAAAGTAAAATGAGGGTATAGTATAGTTACAGAACTTTTAAATGAAGAGGAAATCTAGTAGGTATCAAGAAAAAGTTTGGAATAAATTAAACCTAACAATCATAATGTTTCTGAGTTACACTAATAATCACACATTCAGTAGTTTGAAATTACTGGCGGTTCCACTGGGGAAAGATGAGGCTTTCTGCTCCCGTAAAGGTTTACAGCCTCAGAAACCCTATGTAAGATCACTTATGAGTTGGAACTGACTCCACGGCACAAAACCACCACCACCATTATAGACCTAGAACAATCCTACTCCTAACTCTAACATGAAACGAAGTCCCAGGTCTAGCCTGTTGTTGGTGCTACATGTTGTAGACTTGGTTCTACCTCATAGCGATCCTATGCACAACAGAACGAGACACTGCATCATCCCCACTACTGTTGTGTTTGAACCCATCACTGTCATATATCAGTCCATCTTCTTGGAGGACTTCCTCTTTTTCAATGACCTCCACTTTACCAAGCATGATACTCTTCTTCAGGGACTGGTCTCCCCTGACATGTCCTAACTATAATACATGAAGTCTTGCCATCCTTGCGTGGAAGGACGTTCTGGCTGCACTTCCTCCAAGACAGATTTGTTTGTTTTTCTGGCAGTCCGTGGCACTTTCAATTTTTTCTCCAATATCATAATTCAAATTCTATGGTCTTCCTTATTCATTGCCAGACTTATGCATGCATCTGAGGCGATTGAAAATACCATGGCTTGGGTCAGGCACACTTCAGTCCTCAAACTGATATCTTTGTTCTTGAAAGATTTAAAGAGGTATTGTGCAGCAGATTTTCCTAATACAATTCAACTTTTGATTTCTTGATTGCTGCTTCCATGAGTGTTGTTGGTAGATGCAAGCAAAATAAAGTCTTTGACAACTTCAATCTTTTCTCCATTTATCATGATGTTATTTATTGGTCCAGTTGTGAGGACTTGTCTTTTTTTACATTGAGGTGCAATCCAGACTGAAGAATTTATTCTTTGATATTCACCAGTATTTCAAATCCTCTTTGCTCCCAGAAAGCATGGTTGTGACATCTACATAGGTTGTGAATAAGTCTTTCTCAAATCCTGAAGTCATGTTCTTCTTCATATATAATCTTGCTTCTGGGGCTATTTGTTGAGAATGAGTAACTATGGTGAAAGACTATGACCCTGGCACACACCTTTCCTGATTTTAAAACATTCAGTACTCCCTTGTTTTGTTTGAAAAATTGTCTCTTAGTGTACGCAAAAGTTTCTCATGAGTACAATTAAGTGTTCTGGAATACTCATTCTCTGCAATGTTATTTATAGTTTGTCAGGATCCACATAGTCAATCATAATATAATCATAGTTCTCACCCTAACTCCTTATTCCTACCCCTGCTCCCCCCCCTCCAGCAAAATAACAAAAATAAAAACAAAAACCATAAAAAAAAAACAACAACAACCTTTTTCACGGTTTTGTAAATGGAGACCCTGCTTTATCCCAAAGACTGAAGACTTTTTGCTTTGTTTTGTTTTGACATTAATACTCCTCATTTTTTTCAGTGTAGGAAAATATGACTTGTCCACTGTTTTCTTCAGCTCAAGTCCAAAAAAATAAAAAAGAAGCTGTTTCCACTGGGTGATGGTGGGAATCAAGGAATTTTAACAGTGTGTGCACATATCCCTTGAAAGATGCAATACACCAACCTAGATGCTGCCCAATGACAGTTTACAGTCACGTAGAATGAAATGCTGTCAGTAGGAGGGAGGAAAGGGTGGTCACCAGCCCATAAGAAACGTTCAGAAGTCCTGTAGGAAGCAGGAGGAACTATGAGTACGAGTTTCTAACCCAGACAAACTGAGCAAAGCCACAACACTGTCCAGGTCAAGAGGCCTGTGGGTTTTCAGCAGGACCAAAGCCAGGGAGGAGTTAGCTATGGCCACTGCAGACAAAAGCTTGTCAGGCCTGGCCTGGGAATCCACACTTGTTAACACCCATGACCAGAATGCCAATTTCCTCTGTGGCGTTTATGATTAAACCTCCTATAACGACGTGGGCAAGTCTTAAAACACGGGCATGCCCAAAGGAGTTGTGCTGTTACACATGACACATTCTCAGAACAGCAGAGCGAGCTTCTGTATGGCATTTTTGCAAGCAGATTCATAGGCCTGAGTCACTCAGCCCTGAGTCATATAGGATGCAGACCTACATGACTAAATGCACACCCTTGAGTCTCCACACTTGTGTGTATTCTGTCCCTATAGAAGATAGCAACAGTGCACTCAGAGGCACTGCATGTGTGCATTGGGAGCTGGGGAACCAAGGTGACATCCTCTCTCAGGTTCTGATAGCAAAACACAGAAGACAGTAGGAACGAGAAGCATGGAAGCACTTGTCACTCATTTGTTTCACATCTGAATCTTGAAGAGGTCATGTTAAAAACTCACTGCTGCCATGTCGATTCCAACTCACGGTACCCCTATAGAACAGAGTTATTGTTGTTAAGTACTATCGAGTCGGTTCTGACTCAGCGCGACCCTGTGTAGGGTTTCTGAGAAGTGGCTGTTGACTTTTAAGTGCCAACCATGCAGGTCTGACCGACCTTGAGGTCCTTTGTTTATCCTACAGCATCACACCAGGACTCTATAGAACAGAGTAGAACTGCAGAATCGAATTTCCAAGGTGTAAATCTTTACAGAAATAGACTGCATTGTGTTTCTCCCACTGAGAGGCTGGTAGGTTGATCTTTTGCACTTTAACTACAGTGTTACTAGGTCACAGGGTAAAGAAGCCACATGGCTCAGGTTCTAGGAGATGGGAAAATAGAATGGGAGGGCATATCTCATTTGTTTACAATTTGCATTAACCAAGGGAGATATATTTCAACCATGGATCTATTATGAAGCTAAGCATTTTTTCTACAGTAGCTATATGGAAGAGCATCCAAAAATTTAAGTTATCAGTTTAAACAGAATCTCCAGTTTCCCTTCTTTGCCTCATCTCCTTGGAGGTTGCTATCATTAAGTGCCCTTGAATTGGTTCTGACTCATAGTGACCCTGGATAGGGTTTCCAAGGAGTGGTGGGTGGGTTTGAACCACAGACCTTTTGGTTAGCAATCCAGTGCTTACCCTAAAGCACCACACCAGGACTCCTCTTTGGAGACAGAGCAGGCAACAACAATAAGAAAAATTGATAGGGCTCAATATTTGCAATTTAAATTCCGGGGCTTGCTCTAAATAGTGCTGACAGGCATAGCAATTGTGATGAGTCTGAACTTGGCAGGTGGCCTAATTCCAAATCAGAACACCTGGACAGCACAAGACCAGACAGGTGCATCAAACATACCTGCAGGGTGAGGAATGCCTCACTGGGATGGAGTTTAAGTAAATCCCTCTGTTCTCCACCACTTCTGGTGTGTGGAAGTATAATTCTCAAAATCTGTTGTATGTAGTGACTCACAATCTGGATTAAACTAAATGACCGAAACCCACAGAGCATGCAGATATTCAAAACAAAACTCAAAGTCTTTAAAGGCGGGACTAAGTGATGATGTTAGGTTTATGCTTTAATCAATGTTTGCTGCTGAGAAGCCTGGTAAACGGATCTCAGGAAATGAGGCCATGAGAGTAAAAAGTGAACCTGGGCCATTTTCCACAGTGGCATCCAAGAGCTATCAGCATTTCAGTCCTTGGGAGTCTTGCTTTCGGCATGGCACGGGGTGAGTCACCCAGAGGAAGGTTTCCACCCAGAGACAACCCTGGGGCTAGTTCTGAGCTGGCAGTGAACGCAGGCTCTTTATTTGTTGGATGATAACATGACTGATTCACCAAGGAAGAGGTCATGTAGACATAACCCTCAGCAATAGAGCCAAGGACAACAAAGCCACCTCACCTGTGAGGACTGACTTCTACACAGTGCCTTCTGGATGTGTTCAGGAAGGGGCGTTCACATAAACGTTCTTCATTTCATCCATAATCTGGCACCAGGCAGGGACTAACCACTCTACAGTGCTTCACAAAGTACTTTATACCGCTTCTCTGATAAAGAAGTATGGCTTCTGAACCGTGGGGTGAGCTATATTAACAGCACCTGCTGCAAACCAAACACAAGCATCCCAGAATCTAGAAAACTTCTGACAGGAGGGGAGTGCCGTTAGTATTATTTCTGGCTAGGTTTCAGCCAGAACACTCCAATGTAACTTCCTTACAGTAGTCTCAGTCTCTCTCAGGGTGAGAGAGAAAAGACCAAGAGCCAGGACTGAAGTGGAACTCATAGTTTTCACTAGCACACCTCTGTTTCCTGGTCTGTAAAATGGGGACATTGATTGGGTACATATGACAATTAAGTTACCCAAGGCACATAAAGGGCTGGGAACCTGATACCCAGAACAATGCTGTCACTGTTGTTACTGATAGAACCCCTCTATATAACTTAATGATGTTAAGTAATGTTTTTCAACGCCAGCAATACTCTAAGGCAAAGTAGACTGCAGACAAAGAAAGGAATGTATCCAAGAGAATGGACTGGGTGAGATAAGATATACAGGACTGGGCTAAGAAGAAACCTGGTGGTAAAGAAGTTGGCTGCTAACCAAACAGGTTGGAGGTTTGGACTGACCAGCAGGAGAAAGATGTGGCAGTCTGCTTCCATAAAGATTTATAGCACTTTTACTATGTCTTATAGGGTGGGACCTGGTTCCATGGCAGTGGGTTCAGTTTGTTTTGGAGGGAGTAAGCAGTGAAAGAGAAGCATACGTATATAGTTTTAAAGTTTTAACAATAATAGGCTAGGTGGTTTCTTTCTGACATCTTCACCAAACAAACTTTCTTAAATGTTCATTTATTCTCTATTCTCTAGACTAATCAACATTTTCCCTTCCATTTATAAAATACAGCGCTGGGTAGCCACTGCACACTAAATCACTCCAGCTGGTAGGCTACGCTCTGGACTTGTACCAGCTGAGTTAGGTTCTTACAAAGGGTCAGTTGTATTTACTCTTACACAAGCTTATGTCCGCTGTACTTCTCTCCAAATACATAATGTAATTAACAAATTCCATAAACGAGCTACAAATTCTCAGAAAACTAAGTTGAATGCTCAGGAACAAGTAAAAGAATGCTGCCCAATTAAGTTTGGGTGAGACAACTATAAAAGACTGGGAAAGACAGTGAGTCTAAAAGGATTCTGCATTCACACTGTTTTGGAAGTTTCTCTTAAAAATGGCATGCACTGTTTCTAATGAACCCCTACTATGATGATTACCACCCCCCAAATAGCTACTAACTACTATCGGTTTTATAACTACAGGGGAAACTTCTACAGTATTTGACAAACTGAGTAGCCAACAATTACTGCTTACTCATTGCAATTTCATACCATTCTCAAATGATAAGCTGGTATTGTTATTATCACCCACTGTCACAGTGATGCAAGCGGCAGAGCCAGGACTGGAACACAGCAAGTCTAATGCCAAAGACTGTTCTTTCAACACCTAGAAGCCTGAGTTTCATTCAAACAGAGAATGTAAAGAAGAATACAGTGAACCAATACAATATGATTATCCAAATTAATATGGTAGAACTCTGCTAATACACTGGTTGTATGTTGGCTTTTGAACGGCAATTTTTAAAATTTAACTTTTTATTATGAATTGAGTGAAGAGTTTACAGACAAGACCATCAGGTTTACAACCTATTCAACAAATCACCCACTTTATGTCATCTCAATGACTGCAGTCCCCTCCATGCAATAAGTTACCCCACTTCCTCCCTGTGGTTCCCACTTCCATTCCACCCTCCTTCTCATCTCTTTTCAACTTTGTTCCTAGGTAAATGCTGCCCTTGTGATTCGGAATGGTTGACAATTCCATGATGTGCATACCTTGGTTGGTGGTTATGTGCCGTGGAGTCGGTTCCAACCCATAGTGACCCTGTACAGGGTTTCCAAGGCTGTATATCTTTATGGGAGCAGAAAGCTCTCCAGCAGAACAGCTGGTAGTTTTGAACTGCTGACCTTGTGGTTCACAGCCCAATTCGTAACCACTACACTACCAGAGCTTCTTGCTCATCTATAAAACTATCTACTGTTTGGCTGAAAACTGGGCCACAAAGATGAGTTCCTTTCCAGACCTAAAGGGTAGTTGAGGGCCATAGTCTCAGGTTCCTCCAGTCTCTTTGTGACCAGTAAACCTGGTCTTTTTATATTATTATTAAATTATTTTGAATTTTATTCCACACTTTATCCCACTCTATTCGTGACCGCTGATGTTACCCCTTTCAGAGCAATTGGTAGTGGTGGCCTGATACCGTCTAATTCTTCTGGTCTCAGAGTCATGGAGATTGATGTTCACATGTTCCATTGGTCCAATGGACTAACGGACTTCATGACTCTTCGATTCTCATCACTCTTCTTTCTTCCACACATGGAGAGACCGATAGCTGTACCTTAGATGGCTGCTCATGAACTTTCAAGATCCCAGGCTCTACTCACCTAAGCAGGATGTAGAGCTTTGTCTTTGTGGACTGTGTTAAGCCAACTGACCATGGTGTCCCCTGGGACTATGGTCCTAAGCCCCCAAGCCCAGCAACTCATTGCCTTAAGATGTTTAGTAATATCTAGGAAGTTTCCATCAAGATGGTAAATTTTGATACAAACATGTTTTGTCTCATTACTAATCTGACTTCAATTAAAACAACATGAAGCAGAAATCATTTTTTCCCTCTGAGAACAGAATCAACCATGCCTGCTTTACTGGCAGCAATAGCTCTTGGCTCAAAGGGGGTCCTCTGGCACCTCTCACTATAAAGCAGGATGAGGAGAGCAAGGATCAGATGTGCAACCTCTCTCCTGCAATGCAGGGGTTAACGGTGCCTGGCAACACATGACTTCAGCAAACCTGAGCATCATGCCATATGGCAAGAGCTGTTATATAATTTCCAAAGTCAACAGTTTAGAATCTCTCCGGTCAGCCAGGAAAAGCTCACATTCACATCAAACCCCAGGTCTGCCACAACAGCTTAGTTTTTAGTTTTGGTATGAGAATTTGTAGAAAAGTAAGGTTAAGGAAATACTTCATAACTATGAAGAAAATGGGAATCAAGGTGCCTGGAAGTTATGTGACTTCTTTATTTAACAGCATGGCAATGGTTTTAAATAGATAGAGATTCACTGTAGAGAAGGCCTACAATAGTAATTGCAATCAGTAGTGATTTAAATATTTATAAAGACTAGTAGGATAAGCACTGAGCTGCTAACCACAAGGTCAGTGGTTCGAGTCTATCAGCCGCTCTGCGGAAACCTGGTACAGGGTTGTTATGAGTCGGAACCGATTTGATGGCACTTAACAAAGCAAGAGCATTCACTATACAGGGAGTGCTGTCGCTCTGTAGGATAAGCACTGAACTGCTAACCACAAGGTCAGCAGTTCAAACCCACCAGCCAGTCTGTGGGAGAAAGTTGAGGCTTTCTGATCCAGTAGATTTACAGCTTTGGAAATTCTATACAGGGTTGCTACTAGTCAGCACCCACTCAATTGCCCTTAACAATGACAATTCATTATACGTTATGCTAGCTCTCTAGTTTATCAGAACTTGCTATAGTAAAAGGGTTCTATAATCTTAAATAGGTATCTATGTAGATGGGCATGTACATATATATGCATGCATATAGAGAACTGCAGTAAACATGGGTTTACCTATATAAATGTCATGCTTTAGATGCCTGATTCTGCAGGGAACTTTTTTTTTTTTCTTATCTTGGTGTGGTGCTATAGGATAAAATGCTGGACCACAAGGTTAGTTTGAACTAACTCAACAACACTAAACAACAAGAAGTATAAAGGTGGCACAAATGGTTAAGAGCTCAGCTACTAGCTAAAAGGTTGATGGTTCTAATCCACCCAGAGGCACCTTGAAGGGCAGTGCTGGCAATCTGCTGACAAAAGGTGACGGACAGCCTTGACAACTCTCTGGAGCAGTTCTACTCTGCACAGATGGGGTCACCATGAATTGGAATTGACTCAAAGGAAACTAACAACAGTACAAGGGTATTTGGCTTCCAAGACTCAAAATTATCTGCCAGACAAGCATTATATCATGACCACCTAGCCAGAAGGTAATCAGAGGAAGGGATAATGCATTTAAAAGTGTAAAACGCCTCAAAGCATTATTAAGTGCTATTCCAATGGCTAAACAAACAAGCCTATGCTTTGTTTCTGAAAAGTCCCCTGGAACAGCTGTGCAGCCAGCATGAAATGCCTGATTCATGTTTTATCAGAGACCTGGAGGGGATCTGAGATCATTCTAGGCCCTACCTCCTCTTTCCACAGATGAGAAAACAGAGACCCGCACACAGAGATGATTTTGCCCCAAGTCTAGAAGTCTATGTATGCCAAAAGAAAACTTTGTAAATCCCAAGACAAGGCATTTTCTTTCCAAAATCCTAATGCTCTACCTGTGCTGCTGCTACCACCACGGAACAACAACAAAAACCATAAATTCCAAGTGAGCCCTTCCGTGAAATGGAACTATTGTTATACTTATTTGACAAGGAAACAGAAGTGACCTGTGATTAAGTAACTCACCAGATTTTACTGAGACAGAAAGTGCCGCAGCCAGGATTGGAACCCAGACAGTCTAATTTAAGAGCCCACTTCAACCACCCAATGTAGTGCCATTGCACATAAAATAATTGTTGTTGTTGTTAGGTGCCATTGAGTTAGTACCGACTTACAGCGACCCTGTGCACAACAGAACGAAACACTGCCTGGTCCTAAGCCAACCTCACAATCATTGCTACGTTTCAACCCATTGCTGCTGTCACTGTGCTAATCCATCTAATGGATATTTTCTCCGCTGACTGGTCCCTCCTGACAATATGTCTGAAGTACATATACTATAATTATGTATTTCTAAATCGAAGAGGCTTGAATGGAGGTTCTAACCGTAACTTTTAACAAACAGCAAACATAATATAAAACTTAGACCTTTTGCTCTCAATCAATCCTTGCTCTTATCCTCTTTCCCAACACCCCACTCCCTCAAGCACGCGCGCACACACACACGCACACACACACGCACACGCACACACAGACACCCCTAGTTTTGAAAGCTGCCTTGAAAACCCTGATTCATTATCAATGATGCCATTATTCATTAAGCCTGACGAATAGGTCGGTTTCAGGAAATGAACGCTTACCCATCTCTGTTTCCTCTATTTCCCACGAGTGAATGAATGCTTCTATCTTAGCGTTTTTATTTCCATTAAGAAGGAATTACTATTTGTTTTAGGTTTATTTAAATTTTTTAAATGGATTTTAAAAAAGGGGGAATCAAATTAGTCTCTAAACTAAGTAAATAAACTAGTAGGAACATACTAGAACAGATAATTTACAATGGCAAAAAAACAAACTTAAGGGAATAACAAAACATAAAGAATTACACTTTTTATACTTGTTGCTAAGGTAGTCACAATAGTTATATAATAATGAGAGACAGTGAAAGAATAAGAGTTTCCCCAACAAATTTTGTAAACAGGCATTGCTTTGTGAGCTGGGAGAATCCTTTTCCAGGGCTAACTGCAACATGATACTAATTGTGAACATGCAGTCTATGATTTAGGAAATACAGCCATCAGCATGTTTACAAAACATTTTTTATTGGTGATGTAACATACACAATATCTAAAAGAAGCAAATTATAGACACTAAAGTTTATTAATGGTAACTAGTGATAGACAAGGAGCTCTGGTAGTGTAGTGGTTATGAATTAGGCTGCGAAATGTAAGGTCAGCAGTTCGAAACTACCAGCTGTTCTGGGGGAGAAAGATGAGGCGTTCTGCTCCCATAAAGATTTACAGCCTTGGAAACCTGGTACAGGGTCACTTTGAGTCAGAACCAACTCCACAGCACACAGACACCAGCCATGAGTGACAGGCAGGAGACCTGGTGTGGCGCTGCGGGTTAATGCGCTGGGCTGCAAAGTCAGTCAGAACTGCAAGTTCAGTGGCTCAAGCTTACTAGCCACTCCTCGGAAACTCTATACAGGGTTGCTATGGGTTGGAATAGACTCAACAGCACTTAACACCAACAACAGTGATGAACAGCAGGGAAGGGGTAAATAAATGCTCAAGGAATACTGAGTTTTATAAAGGCAATGAAAAATTTTGGAGATGGTTGATAGGTGAACAACATGGTAAATATAATGAATGTCACTGAATTGCACAGATGAAGAATGTTGAAAAGACAACTGTTTTCTACATAAATGTTTGTGTAACAATTAAAGAATAATTTTAATCTTAATATTTCTGAACATAACTATTGCTAGTGAAGAGCTATAGAAATCTTTAGTTCCACACTTGAGTATTTTATCTTCTGCATTCAATGAGATTATTTCTAAGGAGTTTACTCGAGATCCAGGAACATGAGCAATATATTGCAGAAGGGTACAGTGGCCTCTTTGGGCAAGAAAGGAGGATGTGACTCCAGAGGATATAAACAAGAAAAGCAATCATCCATGTTCTTGTTAAGTGTCGTTAAGTCGGTTGTGACTCATAGCGACCCTGTACAGGGTTTCCGACGAGCAGCTGGTGGGTTTGAACTGCCAAACTAATCGCTCACAGTCTGGTGCCGATCCTATAGTGCTACACCAGGAGTATTCCATAGCCATTATTACTATTTTAAAAATCATTACTTCTTTTTGTTCTTCAGAAGACACACATTAGAATACCAAGTCAGCAATTTCTACTCGTACAATTCAATGACACTGAATACATTTTGGAGTTGTGCAACTATCTTACCCATTACTTTAACCACATTACTCCAGCAGCCTCTGTTTTACACTGTATCTGTCTCCCTTTTACAATTTCCTATTCATTTCATAAACATACTGATAGCTATATTTTCTAAATCTAATACTCATCATGTACAAATAGGTCTGTACTGCTCCACCCCAACAGGATGTATCCGGGGCTGTACACCATACTCAGTCCACATCTGTGCTTTCACTGAAGGGAAAGTCAAATGATGCAACATTTATGAGGACCTTCTATTAATAAGCACATTATGTTATCTATTTAATTCTTACAATGATCATACCAGCATTATCATTCCCTCTTCTCAAAAAGGAACTCACAGCTCAGAGAGATTAAAGAGAACCAAAGCAGTAGTTCGGAAATTCAAACCCAGATCTGACTTCAAAGCCCATGTGCTTTCCTTGACATTATGCTGCTTCCTCTTGGCTCAAGGCCCTCTGCACTCACCTTTGGCTACAACCATTGATAAACATACACACCCAACCTATCTCTTCTGTGATGTCTTCCCAGCTGACTTTAGCCTTTCCAGGCAACTTCTCATAATTGTTACAGCACAAACAACTTGTAAATTTTAACAGCATGGCCATCTGTTGTATCAACATTTTTATTATTGTTTTATATGTTCTTCTAACCTATTTTTGTTTCTCAAGAACTTCTTGGGCTGCAAATATGGTAAGGGTTTCATGAGCACTTATCTGGTTAATTGAGGCAGATAAAAAGAACAAAGAAGGAACACCAGACCAGGGGTCACAATAGGTGGCATAATTGGTGACTGGGGAAGGTGAAGCCTGATCATACAGGAACTTGAGAGTACTCCATGGAGTTTCCCATTTTATCTAGTAGGAGATGAGCTGATGGAAGTCTTTGAGAATGGCACGAGAAGAGCTTCAGTTCAGGAAGATATCTTGCTGCTATATGAATAACATCACTTGAATAGAGCAAGAGATTGGGCTCTGCACAGAATCTGTCTGTCTTTGTCTCTGTAAAGACCTCTGGTGATACAGGGAGTTATGCATTGGGCTGCTAACTGTAAGGTCAGTGGTTCAAATTCACTGGCCATTCTACTCTTGTAAATATTTTCAGTCTTGGGAAACCTAGGGAGTTCTACTTTGTTCTATAGGATCAAAATCAATTTGATGGTCTCTGTAGCCAATAGAAACTTTTGTACTTCAGTTGCTTACTTAAATGTAAAAGCGCACACCCAGAACAAACAGACATAGTAATAACAGTTAAGGCAGGCTAGTCCATACCTTAAGGATTAAATACAATGCTGAACTGCAGTAATGATGTTTGGGAAGCCAAGCAAATTTACCCAATAGGAACAATCAGAGGAATTCTCCTAGTGCAAGATTTATCAATTCCCTATAAACAAGTAATTTCTATTTCTCTTCAAATCTTTCAAGATCTTGTCTTCCCTTTTTAAAATGAAGTAGGTTGAGGGACACCTAGGTCGATTGTCCATAAAGACAATGTTCTACATCCTACTTTGGTGAGCAGTGACTCAGGTCTTAAAAGCTTGTGAGTGGCCACTTAAGATACAATTGGTCTCTTCATGT
Source organism: Chrysochloris asiatica (assembly GCF_000296735.1). Lineage (NCBI taxonomy): Eukaryota > Metazoa > Chordata > Mammalia > Afrosoricida > Chrysochloridae > Chrysochloris > Chrysochloris asiatica. The sequence continues at coordinate 9,118,828 of NW_006408558.1, read as the reverse complement.
GTATAGCAAAGAATGAAGAAAAATCAAAGACTCAGGGAAGTGATCAGTACAAACAATGAATGGGCCACATGAATCACAACCTCCACAACCCTGAGACCAGAAGAAACAGATGGTGCACAGCTATCACTAACAATCGCTCTGATGTGTGTGTGGGGGTGGGTGGGAGTGGGGGAGTTGTAATGATCTGATGGAGACAGTTGGCCCTCCCAAGACCAGGGTCTTTAGACATCCTTTAAAGCTGGAACTGAACCACCTTCTAATGACACAATAGCCTGGCCTATAAATGAACAATAACACCCATGAGGAACATGCTCGTTAGAACTATCAACCATACGAGACCAATGGGGCAACGTTTACCAAAGAGAAAGCAGGGAGGGACAGAAAAGACGGTAGAATAGAAACTGGGGCACACAGGGAGGAAGTGGGAAGAGTGCTGTTACATTGAGGAAATCACAACTAACGTAAGGAAGCAAAATGTGTATAAACTGTTGAATGGGAAACTAATGTGCTCTGTAAACTTTCAGCCAAACTACAATAAAATGTTCATAAGATAAAAACATGTCAGAACCACACACCAAAAACAAACAAACCCAACTAGTGGCACAGTCATTCCGCTGATACTCATATATAAATATAAATAAGGAGATAACATTTTCAGAGACAAAATATCTAAGAAAAGGGGGCACACACAAAAAAGAACCAGAGATTCACTCCACTAAAACAAATGTTTCCCCTCTTGTACTAAAGCAATTGTAACTGCCTTTTGGACTCCTGGCACAGCGCTGTAAGATATACACAAGACTGCAAGGTCAGTTTGAACCAAAAGGTTGGTGGTTCAAACTCATCATTTGCTCCCTGGAAACTCCATACACTGTTGCTATGAGTCGGAAAGGACTCGACAGCACTTAACAACAACAACAACAACTGCCTTTTAGGAAAGCCTGATTAATCCATGTTCATAAATGCTTAAGTGAGCCAACGTTTATGTGTGATGGATGGGGTAGAAAATGCATAAGGAACCATTGTAAAAGATGGGACCCGAGGAAAGTTTCCCTGAGGAATATGCAGTTGTAGTTAACGTCAGCACTGGCTGCTTTTGAGATCAGCACACGAGTAGGGTCTAGAAACGAACAGCACATGGGCTTGATTTATGCAGAACAGTGACAAGGCAGGTAATGTGCAGCGAGAGGGAGGGTAGAAAGAGGAAAGCTGAAGGTAGCAGGAGACACAGGGAGGAGGGAAAGAGTTAAAGGAAATGGAGGTAAATACTGTTAACTGATGGGACATGAAGGGAATGCATTGTAATGAAGTAAATTCATGATGTGCTGAGTGTAAAACTGATGATCTATTCTGCAAGCCTTCACCCTACTCATGATAAAAAGTTAAAAAAAAAAAAAGTGAGTGTAAAGGAAAGGCATGACGAGTTAAACCCCTTCTTCATGCGACAATCACTACAACTACCATATATGACTTGATGTGGTTTCATTATCACTAATTCTTGAATCACCTCTGACAATATTAATACCACTTAACGATGAAGGACCAACAGCTTTGTGAGGCTTTAAAAAAACAAACAAAAAACAAACAGTTCAAGGCTTCCCAGCAGCAAGGCCAGATTCTGAAACCAAATCATACTGCCTTCCAAGCTTCAGTGCAAGAACTGGAAAGAATGAGTACAAGTTTCATGGGAAAAACCAAAGCAGACTAATTCAAGAAAATAGACGTAATGGGAGAAGAGGCCCAGTGCCCAACATTAAGTTCTGAGAAAGTACCAACTTACCAGCATATTTTGCAGTGTTCGATTCATCCATGGACCAAAAGCAGTAATCAAAGGCAAATACCTGAATGAAAAGAATACAATATTAAACTTAAAAATGAACTCTACATGTTAATTTGACTGCATACATATGACTGTCAAAAAACAAAACCCAACAATATAAAAAAAGCTGAGAAGGATGCCTGCTAGTGTTTGATTTTACAACCACTGTGTATCTGTCCTCTGTTAATCCCATGGGCTTCTTTTAGATTAAATGTATGGTGATTTTTCTGTATCACAGCATGCTGTATATGGAAATTTACTATGTATCCAGATTTGAAGCAACATGACATCATAACTAGGCTGTTTTCTGAATGATACATTTAATGAAGGAAACAAAAAAAAAAAAGACTTCTCTTCTACATCCCATATTTGCATCATTGGTTGGACATTTCTGGCTGGATCTCCTATGGCTTCACAAGCTCAATATGTGATAAAGTAGCTTTCACACCTAAACGAGTTCCTCCTTCTAGCTTTGTATCATGCTACCACTTGTAGTGGAGTCCTGGTGTGACGCTGTGGGTTAATGTGCTGGACTGCAAGGTTGGTTTGAATCTCAAGGTTGACGGTTCAAGCTCGCCAGCTGCTCCTCAGAAACTCTATACAGGGTCATTATGGTTGGAATCAACACGACAGCACTTCACAACAACCACCAGTGCATAGCATTACTTAACACCACTCAAAACTCCCCATTTTGGACTCCTTTTAAAGGGCTCTTAGGTGCTAAGCTACAGATCTCACAACATTGTTTATCCTTTGCTATAGCTAATGTCCCATTTATTCTATTTACACATAACTGAGTATGTGATCTGTATAAATGTCTTATCCCTAATGGTAGAATAAGTTCCTTGAAGGCTGGAACCGCATCTAATTTATCTTTCTATCCTGCGGTGTTCATAATAGTTGCTTTATAATTATTCATTGAATGGTTAAAGGCATTGAGACCTTGTAAGAACATAGATACTTTCTATAGTACAAAAAATCTACGATATATTCTGAATAGTTTGGTCACTACATATATTTTAATGCTTTTAATCTTTCCTTACATCAGCTAACAACTTATATATTACAATCCCAGACCACAATTTAATTTTGTATTTATACAAATATATAAATAACAAAAATTTATTTATATTCTTATAGTAACTGAGTTAAAAAAAAAACAAAACAATCTAGCTATGGAACAATAGTTTCAGCCAATAGAGTGTGGAATATTAACTTCATTCTAGGGTTCTTCTTATTCACTACCCAGCTTCTTTGTGCATATGAAGTGAATGGCATATGTCTTGAGTTAGACACACCTTAGACCTCTCATAGTCTATGGACATGGTATCAGGAGGGAAAATCCCCTGAAGGAGGATATTATGCTTGGTAAAGGGGGTCAGCAAAAACAGTTGAAGACTCTCAATAAGATGTCTCACACATAGCAACAATTGTGTGGCTGGCAGAGGGCCGGGCAATGTTTTATACGGAGCAGACTTGACCAAATCTAACAATAGCGCTGTTCCAATGACTCGAGAGACCACACAGGAATAATCCAGTTAATCTTCCTGCATCTGGACAAAACTGAACTCCAACACTTCTCCAGAAAGATGAAAATCTAGCACGGTTTTAAATATTTCCAGAAAAGGAGAATCCACAACCTCCCTTTGATAGCATCTTGTAACACTTTTCATTTCCAGGACATTTTCCTTTCCTTTTAAACTATTGTTACTATTTTCTTCTGTAGTATCAAATAATTCCTATTGTTGTTGTTGTTGTTAGGTGCCATCGAGTCGGTACCGACCCATAGCGACCTTATGCACAGCAGAACGAAACACTGTCCGATCCTGGGCCAACCTCACTATTGTTGCCACACTTGAGTCTATCGATGCTGCCACTTGGCCAATCCATCTCATTGTGGGTCTTCCTCTTTTTCTCTGACCCTCACCTTACCAAACATGATATCCTTCTTCAGCAACTGCTCCCTCCTGACAATATGTCCAAAGTATGACAGACAAAGTTTGGCCATCTTGGCCTCTAAGGAGCACTCTGGCTGCACTTCTTCCAAAACGGATCTATTGTTTTTTTTGGCAGCCCATGGCACTTTCAATATTCTCCTCCAACACCATAACTCAAAGGCATTAATTCTTCTACAGTCTGGCCAGCTTTCGCATCCATATGAGGTTATTGAAAACACCATGGCTTGGTGCACCTTAGTCCTCAAGCTGACATCTCTGCTCTTCAACACTTTAAAAAAGTTCCTGTGCAACAGATTTGCTTAATGCAATACATCCTTTGATCTCTTGACTGCTGCTTCCATGAGTGTTGATAGTTGATCCAAGAAGGAAGTCCTTGACAACTTCAATATTTTCTCCATTGATAAGAATGTTGGTTTTGGTCCAGTGGTGAGGATTTTTGTTTTCTTGACATTGAGGTGTAATCCACACCGAAGGCTGGGCTCTTTGATCTTCATCAGTAAATGTTTTAAGTCCTCTTCACTTTCAGCAATCAAGGTTGTATTATCTGCATATTGCAGGTTGTTAATGAGTCTTCCTCCAATCCTGATGCCACGTTTTTCTTCATATAACTCAGCTTCTTGGATTATTTGCTCAGTATACAGGTTGAATAAGTATGGTGAAAGAATACAAACTTGTTGTACACCTTTCTTAATTTAAAAACATTCAGTGTTCCCATGTTCTGTTTGAACAACTGCCTCTTGGTCCAGGTACAGATTCCTCATGAGCACAATTAATCAAGTGTTCTGGAATACGCATACTTCACAATGTTGTCTATAGCTTGTCATGATCCACACAATCAAAAGCCTTTGCATAGTCAATAAAGCACAGGTAAACACCTTCCTGATATTCTCTGTTTTCAGCCAAGATCCATCAGACATCAGTAATGATATCCCTCATTCCATGGCCTCTTCTGAATCCAGCTTGAACCTCTGGAAGTTCTCTGTCAATGTATGATTGCAGCCGTTTCTGTATTACCTTTAGCAAAACTTTACTTGCATGAGATATCAAAGAGATTGTCCAATGATTTCCTCATTCTGTTGGGTCACCTCTCTTTGGAATGGGCACAAATATGGATCTCTCGGATCTCTTCCAATCAGTTGGCCAGATAGTTGTCTTCCAAATTTCTCGGCAGAGATGAGTGAGTGCCTCCTGTGCCACCTCACTTTCTTGAATGAGTTGTTGCTATAGCTAATGAACACTCACTCACTGCCTAATGCTAATTATAATGCTGTGGGTTCATGCGCTGGATTGCAAGGTCTGTTTGAACTTCAGGGTCGGTGGTTCAAGCTCACCAGCTACTTCTCGGAAACCCTATACAGGGTCGCTATGAGTCAGAACCAACCCAATGGCACTTAACAGCAGCAGTAACAATTTCAAGCTATGGACTTCTGGTTTGGTGCGGTAGGATCAGCACTAGCCTGGGGACTACAAGGTCAGCGGTTCAAACCCATCAGCTGATCCTTGAAAATCGTATATAGGGTCACTATGAGTCAGAATTGACTCGATGGCACTTAAAAACAACAATATCTCAAACTATGAGCCCTGGTAAGGTACTGGACTGATGAAGTTGGCAGTTCAAACCATCAACTGCTCTTGGAACATCTATACTGGGTCTCTATGAGTCAGAAACAACTTGACACCATACAACCAACAAAACAATAATCTCAAATTTAGGTTTAGCAGTTTGCTTTCTACCTCTAAGGAGCCCTGGTAGCACAGTGGGTTAAACTTTGGACTTCTAATCACAAGGTTAGTGGTTCAAACCCACCAGTTGCTCTCCAGGAGACAGATGACATTGCTTTTGTTATGATTTTTTACATCTTTCCAAGGGTCACTATGTGTTAGATTCAACTCAATGCTGTTAAGTGTGTTTGGGTTTGATCCTACATACAAGGTCAGAAAGCTAAAGATTTATATATACAATAATGCTAATTACTAAAATCCACCTCAAATTTGAGGGTCCACCTGTCATACATTTCAAAATCCATATCAACTTGTAGCAACCAACAGTTTATAGTGAATAGTTTAAAGTTCTTTTGGCTAATAAAAGGTAGATAAAAATGTTTCATGTTAAGTATTTTGCCCCCTAACATTCAGCTGAGTGTTAAAACACTGTACGGGAGAAGCGGGCTTGCCAGTCCTACCAGCCTCTCCCTGGACTGAATTAGGGTTTGAATCTCAAAACCTTCATCACTGTCATTTTCCAATAATCATCCCTCAGACCAGTCAGGAAACACAGGGTACTATTTTACTAAACAAAGTAAAGTTGAAGCCAAGACATCTGAGTTAGTTCCCTAAATCTCAAAGAGAGCAAATAGAACATTCTTGTTACACATTTTGTTGTTGGTTTTTAATCTAAGCTGGGCATGATCTCTCCTTTCTATGAAATTCTATAGCACTTTGTAGCTCACATGGCACCAGTTCACACATGGCCCTGTTTCATGCTTCTGTGTGGCTAAGAGCTGAGCGCAGCGCCTGTTTCCACATTTAGTAGAAGACATCCAATGTATGCAATATTTTTTCAATTAGTAAACACAACTAGGGGAGGGAACTGGAATATAGACAAAAAGATAGAACGCTTATGAGACCTGCTAACTGCTCTGATTAAACACTTCAAAATTCCAGAATATAGTCTTCGTTGTTTCCTTACTTTCAGACCCATGTTTTGGGAGAACTCCTGGTGTCCCACCATAAGATACGCATTTGACCTCAAGGTCAATTTGAAATGCCAGATTGGCAGTTCAAACTCATCAATCATTCCTCGGAAACCCTACACAGGGTCGCTATGAGTCAGAATTGACCTAACACCAAAAACAACAATTTTGATAATGGTAAAATATGAGCTTGGCTATTAGATTGAGAACTAGAATTCTATGACCTGGGTGGATAAACAAGTATGACTACATCGTGTATAATTTGTAGTTTATACTAAAATTAGAAAAAGTTACTTGTCTGACTGTTGCTAAAGCAAATTACTTGTAACTGTTATGAAAACAATTGTAAAGATGTTTAATATATTTCTGTCTTAGGTAGTACAACCATTCCCCTTGCCATCTGGTTACCACTATAAACAAACTTCTGGTGTGGCGCTGTAAGATAAGCACTGGACTGCTAAACATGCTTCAAACTCACCAACTGCTCCTTGAAACCCTCTATGTTGTTAAATATTATGGAGTTGGTTCTGACTCATAGTGACCCTGCACAGGGTTTCAGAGGCTGCAAATCTTTACGGGAGCAGAAAGCCTCGGTTAAAAGTCAGAACTGACTCACTAGCATTTAATAACAACTAAACTATTTGCATTTAAATTATTATCCTTTTCATGAACAACACTTAATTTTTTTTTTTTTTAAAGGGGGTGGATCTATTACAAAAGGGGGCATAGGTTAATTTTGATAACCATGTTTTTCTGAGGTCTTATTTGATTTTCTAAAACAAAATTCAGTGACATTTCAATAAAGATACAGAACTATCTTCTTGAGAGTTATTCCTTGGAATTTTTCCACCTCAAACCAGCACATTATATTAATGAAATGTGCTACTAAGATTTCTAATTTCATTCAAATTCCTAAACTCTTATATCATCTGCTCATTGTAAAGTCACTAATAAGTGTGGGAGATGATAAATTTTTAAAATGCAAACAGTTGAGTGAAAACTAAAGTATGGAAACAAGTATACATTTTATTTATTTATTTTTCATTGGCATTCTGGCTGCAGAATTTATTTTAATCAACTTTTAGAAAAGACAAACACATTATTTTCCCACATTATCTCCTTGCTTTTCATTATACTTTGTCCATCTGTCGATAAGATTTCATATTCCCTTATTAGAAAATGTTTTAGGCTGAGCTGCGAGCCACGAATGTACTACTGTTTTCACTTCTTCATCACAGGTGAATCTTTGTCCTCAAAAGGCTGCTTTCAGGGGATCAAACGGTGAAAGTCCAATGGAGCAAGATCAGACTATAGGAGGGATGTTTTAACATCTCAGAATGAACCTTTTTCAGAGTGTCAACAGCATGGGTAGAGGTGTGTGGATGTGCATCGCGAAGCCAAATCACAATGTCTTTGGATAGCAGTCCTCTGCGTTCAATCCAAAGTTTAGGTTTCATTCTCTTCAGCTAGTATCTCACTGAAATGAGCACTGTTGTTCCTGATAGTTTTCCAATTCTGGTTCTTGTGAACCCCACAAATCTGTAAGCAGTTTTGGTAGACATCTGAACTTTTTCTTAGTTGGTGATTGAGGATGATGCTTCCATTCATTCCACACTTTGCTATTTCTCTTAGGCTCATGGTAATGAATCCATGTCTCGTCACCAGTAACAATTTTTTTTAAAAGAAACTTTTCGCTTCTTTCGAATGTGGGTCCAAATTTTTTTTTGCAGATGTCCAAATGCTTCTATTTATGATCTTTCGTGAGTTGTTTTGATACTCATCTTGCACAAACTTTTTTGAAACCCCCGTCTGTGATGGATTATCTCAAAGGCAGAACTATGGCTGATTTGCCACATTATTCAATGTCACTCATCTATTCAACAGAATCATTTCACTTGGACGCTCAATGTTGTCATCAGTGTCCTCATGGATGTGGACGGGCATTTGGATGTATCCGGAGTGTGGGTGATTTTTGACTCACCTTCATGTATGTAAACAATTCTGAGTTAATGAGTGTATTTCTGTTTGTGTATATTCTCAACAACAATAAAAAAAAAAAAGAAAGAAATGGTTGAACTAATCATATTGAAGGAAGAAGACCAAACTATTCTGAAGACATTGGTAAAAAACAAGTATACATTTTAGATTGCATCAATGTTGACCAACATTCTGAGGGTTTTTTTCATAAAGACATTTATACCTTCTAAGAACCCTCAGTTAGAAAAAGAGGCCTAAGTACTGATGCTCTCTAGTCATTTTTTTTTAGAATCTGAAAGTCATTGTCTTCAACAAATTTTGACCCCATCTTCTCAGAATCCCACGTCTTCCTCTTAATATGCACCCTGTAAAACTCATACCAGCATGTAATTCCCTGCAGCTTGCTGTAAACATCTGTTTCACCTTCATCACTCTCTTAAAAAATGGTAGCTTTGCATTTTGGGGAACCACTGAACAGCTAGTAAAGTTTCAACAAGCTGTTTTTAATAAGACAAAGGTGTTGGGTTATGTATACTCAGAGGCAATGGAGCTATTTGGGACTTGTGAATGCAGAATACAGCATACACTAAAAGGCCACTCTTGTTTACCTTGAAGTGCTATTTCTATTGGCATTTCAGTAAAAATCAATTACAGTCAAAAGGGAAAGAAACATTTTCTCTTCCTCAAAGAAAGACAACACAACCCAGCTGTAAATCCACAGACAGCAAATGTGAAGATATTTAAATGACATTACTTCTATATCCTTTCTAGTTGCATTGTCTTCCTAATACGGTCTCCAATTGTAAAATGTTCAATTCACAATCAACAAATGGCCACCTGCCAACTCTCTTATTTTAGGAACTGAAAGGGAATATGTATGTACTAGGCATGTTTTCTGTCCTGTAGTTGTTTAAAGACTAGTGAAAATAAGAAAACATTAAAATCATTTTAAATGCCTTTCACAGCTGAGTCCAAGTTCACCCCCATCTCAATCTCTCCTAAGAAAATCTCTCAGTGTCATCTGAGCTCCCTGGTTGGAAGAGATCACACAAAAGTCACAACAATGAACTCAAATACACCAAGGATCATGAAGATGGTGAAAAGCCAAGCACCATTTTTATTTGATATACATAAAGTAGTCATGGCTCAAAGCAAGCAACATTAAGCCAGTGACAGCATCAATGATAGTCCTTTATGAAGTCTTTCTTAAGGATGCTATTACTGCTTACTGCTCTGAATTCCACACCTATCTAACCGGATTTTGCATGTGTGTGTGTATACACATATATGCCATAGAGTCAACTCTGACCCATAGTGACGTTGTATTATAGGGTTTCCGAGGAACAACTGGTGAGCTTGAACCAACAAGCTTGTAGTTCAAACAGCTTTGGCGCATTAATCCCGGCCACACCAGGACTCCATATGTATGTATGTATGTATTTGGAGTCCTGGTGTGGCACTGTGGGTTAATGCATTAGATTGAAAAGTAGGTCTGAACTGCAAGTTCAGTGGTTCACGCTCACTAGCTGCTCCTCGGAAACCCTATGCAGGGTCATTATGGGCCGTAATGGACTCAACAGCACTTAGCAACAACAACTACATATATGTACTCACATGTATACATGTTCATTATTATTAATGTCCAATGTCCATGGAGTCCTGGTGGGGTACTATAGGATAAGCAGCACTGGACTGCTAACCAAAAGGCCCACAGTTCTAACTCACTAGCCACTCCTTGGAAATCCCATACAGGTTGCTCTGAGTTGGAAATAACTCAACGGCACTTACACATAAACATGTATGTATACACACATATATACTTCTTATTGTTCTACTATATCACTAATTCTTAATGGTGGCCAATGTGTAGACTCCTGGTGTGGCACTGCAGGATCAACACTGGTCTTTAAACCACAAGGTCGGGGGTTCAAACCCACCAGCTGCTTCTCAGAAACCATATAGAGTCAGGATGAGTCAACACTGATTCGCCAGCACTTAACAACAATAACAACAATGTTAGCCTTTATATTCCTTTTTCTTTAATTCCACCAAACAAAAATACTCTGAGAGTTCACTTTTTCAAAGCAAATTCCTGGTGAATTACCTTTTAGATGAAATGATCTGATAAATCTTTGTTTTTGTGCCTGATAGCTGCATGAAAGCAAAGTGCACAGAGGTGGGTATACGTTCCTCCACAGTCCCGCCAGGACAGTAGATAACACCTACAGCACTTTGGTAAAACTTGCTTTCACCTCAACAGTGCAACTGCCTAGACTGGTTTCACCTGGTTGTTGTTGCTAAGTACTATTGAATTGGGTCCAACTCATAGCGACCCTGTATACGGTTTCCAAGGAGCAGCTGGTGAGCTTGAACCCCCGACCTTGTGGTTCAAACTGTCCAGTGGTCCAGTGTTTATCCTACAGCACTACACAAGGACTCTGGTTTCACCCTACAGACATTGTTTTGTGTTTATTGGACTCTCATCCCTTTCCCAGAGATAGGCACAAGCTCCCCTTGTGTATTATATCAACGGTTAGGCCCCTCTACAGTTCTGAAAGCTTCTCCCCTCACCTTCCTCCCACTGAGCTATGATGCATTCTTCAAGACCTATTCAATGTCAATTCCCTCAAGGTTTCCTTGACTTATTCCCTGAGCTGGGTACTAGAGTAGGATTGTTTATGGAGACTTAGTCCAAGGGCGATGTGACAGGTTAATGGAAAAACCTCGGGGTCCAGTTCTACTCTGACACATGGGGGCAGCAACTGGTCTAGTGGGGACTAAAGTAAAATACCCACTAGTATAATGCTTTGCAAGGAGTCCTGGTGTAGCAATGTAGAATAAGCACTGGACTGCAAGGCCAGTTTGAACTACAATGGCCAGGACTTCAAACCCACCAGGCGCTTCTCAGAAACCTTATACAGTGACGCCATGAGTCAGATCCTATACAACAGCACTTAACAACATGTGATGGCTGGAACTGAAGTTGCCTTGGCAGGACCAGGTCAAATTATTTCGAATGCCTTATACAGCCCCATGGGCCAGATGTCCCCCATCCGTCTTACAGAGTCACTGGGTGGATTCAAACTATCAACCTTTCAGTTAGCAGCAGAGTGCTTAACTGTGGAGCCTCCTCAAGCCTCTGCAGGCCAAGCATGGTATATTAACCAAACTATGACCTTTCCTGAAGCCAGGCTCTAGGCTAATTCAATTCTTTATTTCCTAAAGGTATAGGGCACAATAAGGAGCTCTGGTAGCGTAGTGGTTATGAATCCGGCTGTGAACCTCAAGGTCAGCAGTTTGAAACTACCAGCTGTTCCGCAGAAGAAGGATGAGGTTTTCTGCTCTCGTAAAGATTTACAGCCTCAGAAATCCTGTAGAGGGTCACTATGAGTCGGAACCAACTCCATGGCACATAACCACCACCACCACCATAAGACACAATAGGCAGGTGTGCTCAATTAGTACAAAGCGGATCCAAAAAAGGTGGTGGGAAAATTGTATGAAAAAATACACGTTTTGAAGCCCCCTACTTAGATTCCCTTAAAAACAAGCAAAAAACCCTCCATGCTGCAGGAATGAGTGTGTGTCTCTCCTCTCATTCTACGTAGGCTTCTTCCTCTCTGTACAATCAATCCTCTGTTCACATCTACAACCTCAAATGAAAGGACTGCATGTCCTAAACACTCCCTACTTTGTAAAGTCAGCACCTGAGCCTTGCTACAAACATCCAGGTCTCCGGTTTTAGAAGTACTGGCTTTTTTAGAAATGTGAAAGAAATATGATGTCTCTGTCTTATGTTAATCTTTAACTTTGTTATTTGAAAGACAACTAATGTGAGATACACATGCTGGCTGTGTGTACATTTCAGCATATTGTATTATATGAAAGACTTGAGCCACACACCCCCAAAATTACACAATTTCATGTCTAAATTTCTCTTTAAATGCCAAATTTCAACACTATTCCCCAACTTTTATCTCTTTCTGCTGAGATCAGAGATGTCAAGAGGCAGTAAGAAAAACGAAGCACTGAGCTTCATTCATCAGAGAGAAAGCTTTGGAAAGCCAGTGTAAGGAAACTTAAGACAAAAAACCTGTCTGATCACTGGAACTGTCTTCCCTGCTGCTGTTAGCAAAAGGAGTAGTGCCAACATTTCAGTCCCACCTTTATTTGAGCATATCTGTTACTGGGCACCAAATAATGAACATCAGAATAATCATACTTCTTGTTGTTGATAGATGCTATCGAGTTGGGTCCGATTCATAAGCGACTGTATGGACAAAAGAATTACTGCTCAGTCCTGCACCATCCTCAAAATTGTTGTTATGCATGAGCCCATTGCTGCTGCCACTGTGTCAATCTATCTCATTGGGGGTCTTCCTCTCTTTTTTGCTGACCCTTGACTTTACCAAACATGATATCCTTCTTCAAAAAGTGGCTCCTCCTGATAATATGTCTGAAGTGAGAGATGAAGTCTGGACATTCCTGGCTTCTAAGGAGCATTCTGGCTGCCCTTGATACTTTCAATATTCTCCTCCCACACAACTTAAATGCATCAATTCTTCTATGGTCTTCCTTATTCACTGTCCAACTTTCATAGGCACACCTTAGTCCTCAAACTAACATCTTTGCTCTTGAACACTTTAAAGAGGTCTTGTGCAGCAGATTTGCCTAATGCAGTATGTTGTTGAGTTCTTGTCTGCCATTTCCATGAATGTTTATTGTAGATCCAAGTAAAATGATGTATTGTCTTTTACAACAAATGCTTATATTAAATGGATGCAAAGGCACAAAGATTCATGGGAAAATGGAATTAAAAATCTCTTTAAAGAACAGATACATTTTTGCATCCACTTAATAGAAGTATTTTTATTGAATAGTTATAGTCTTGTGGTTGTTGTTGTCAGGTGCCATCGAGTCGGAACCGACTCATAGCGACCCCATGAACAGCAGAACGAAACAATGTCCGATCCTGGGCCAACCTCACTACAGCTGCCACACTTGAGTCCATCAATGATGCCACCTGGCCAATCCATCTCGTTAGGGGTCTTCCTCTTTTTCTCTGACCCTCCACCTTACCCAGCATGACATCCTTCTCTAGCGACTATTTCCTCCAGACAATATGTCCAAATAAATTCAAGGTCATTATTTTGGCTCTCGTAGACTTGTTTTCATTTTCTTCAGCTTCAATTTGAATTTGCATATCAGTAATTGATGGTTTGTTCCACAGTCTGCCCCTGGCCTTGTCTTCACTTATGATATGGAGCTTTTCCATCTTCTCTTTCCACAGATGTAGTCAATTTGATTTCTATGTGTTCCCTCTGGCGAGGTCCATGTGTATAGTCGTCTCTTATGCTGTCTAAAGAAGGTATTTGAAATAAATCATTTGTCTTGCAGAAATCTATCATTCGTTCTCCAGCATCATTTCTATCACCAAGTCCAAATTTTCCAACTACTGGTCCCTCCTCTTTGTTCCCTATTTTTGCATTCCAGTCACCAGTAATGAGCAATACATCTTGACTGCATGTTTGATCGATTTCAGACTGAAGAAGTTGGTAGAATTCTTCTATTTCATCTTCACTGGCTTTAGTGGTTGGTGCATAAATTTGAATAATAGTGGTATTAATAGTCTTGGTAAGGCAGAAATAAGAGCTCCCACTCTCATACCCTATTACAGGGAAGTAATCAAAAAGCTTCCATTGATAAACGGAAAAGAAATTGAAGCTGTCAATGATTTCATTCTACTTGGGTCAACAATCAATGTCCATGGAAGCAGTTGTCAGAAATTTGACGATTCAATACACTGGGCAAATCTGCTGCAAAAGACCTCCTTAAAGTTTTGAAAAGCAAAGACCTTTGTTACTTTGATGACTGAGGTGTTTTGACCCAAGCCATTGTTTTTTCAAGCACCTCATATACTTAAAAAAGTTACAGAATGAAAAAGGCAGACAAGAACTGCTGTATTCAAACTATAGGGTTGGCAAAGAATATTGAATATACCCTGCCAACAAAAGAGAACAAATCCATCTTAGATAAAATACAACCAGAGACTCTGACTCACTCACTTTAAACATGGCCTCAGAAAAGACCAATCACAAGAAAATAACATCACTGTTGGTAGAAGACCAACAAAAATGACGGAAAATCTCAACGTGATGGACTGACCCCAAAGCTTCAACAATGGGACAAACACACCAACAATCATCAAGTTGGCAAATACAAATAACCAGGCAACATACCATTCTACTTTACATACAGCCTGATGAGTTGGTGCAAAGGTGACAGCAGTTAACAACAAAAACTGCCAAGAAAAGTCTAGAAAGCAACAGAAGGTTCAGCAGGGATACAAAAGAATAATTAGAGGGAGGGCTACTAGAAGAGGGAAAGCTTGGGCTGAATTCTAAAACAGAACTGCTGAATAGACAAGTAGAAAAGGCATTCTTAGAAAGAGCAAAACTTGTCAACAATAGAGATAAGAAGAAGTTGAGTATTATTGGAGGCCATGTGCAAAGAGCAGTAAACAGGGGCCAAAACAGAAAAACCTGGAGGAGGTTGAAGCCACATCACACAGGACTTCATGTGCCTAATTAAGAAGGCTGGATTCACTTTGTTGGAAAGTTACAGGATCAGCTTCTCATTTTAGAATGATCACTGCAGCAATGGTGTGGAACATGGGTATAAGAGACAAAGGGGGCAAGTAGCAGAGCCCATTCTGATAATGGTCAGAGGTCACTATGAGTCAGCATCAAGTGGATGACGACTATTTGGTTTTGATTTTGTGATCATGACCAAAGCTCCTACTATTCAGCTCCAGTGTGGACACAGAGGAGCAACAGTTAACACCTCTTCTTTTTTTCCATTTGGAGCCCATGAGTGTTGCCATGTTTTCATATTCCCCACAACTGACTTAGACAATAAGGTAAGGGAAGAAGCCCAAGGGCTCAAGTTGGATCACTGTCAGCTTCCTACTCCCCTGGTCTATTGTGGGCATTGGATTTGGGATTTTTACATTTGGGCCTAAGGAAACCACACAAATCTTGTTTTCTCTGATGACTGATGCATCAATCTGGGACATGTTTTTAACCATGTGGACCAGACACATCAGAGAGAGCTGCCCTGTACTGAGAAACAAATGAAGGAGACAAACACGAGGACAGTGTCAGGAGCTGGAAGACAGGAAGGGCTGACTGTGTTAATCCAGCCCTTGATTTCCTTGAGAAATCCTATCATCTTTATAAGGTGCTCTGGTAGCACAGTGGTTACAAGTTGGGCTGCTAATCTCAGGGTCAGTAGTTTGAAACTACCAGAGGTTCCGCAGGAGAAAGACGAGGCTTTCTGCTGCCATACAGATTTACAGCCTCAGAAGCCCTGTGTAGGGTTGCTATGAGTTGGAACCAACTCCACGGCACACAACCACCACAATCTTTATAAAACACTGATCTTTGGGTTACTATGGGGATAGTCTGAGTTCATGTCTCTTTTAGCTATACGAGTCCCAACTACTGTGTTTTTTGTTGTTGTTGGATGCCTGGTAGTCTTAGTCTAGTCGATCCCAATCCATGACGACTCCACATGTAGCCAAGTAGAATTAACCTTTCAGGAGCACATCACCAGACCTGCTTCTCATGGTGCCTCTGGGTGAGTGTGAACCACCAACCTTTCAAATGGTAGTCAAACATTTAATTATCTGTAGCACCCAGAGAGTCCTCCAACTACTATAACAAATATGAGTGATGTTAAAGAAAGGTTAAGGATATTAACAAACCCATTTTCAGGAATGTGGGAAAAGGTACTAAAAGGAAAAGTGATCTGAACGTCAATAAATTAGAAAATAAGAGTCATTTTTCAAATCTGCTTCCCTTCCTGCGAAGGGTGGGGTGGGGTGGGCAGAGTGACTCACAAATGCATAATTAGTGGTATTTCTGGTTATATCACATATCTGATTACTTTCACTCAAAAAGTTAACCTCCAAATGAGTTCCCCAAGGGAACCTTCAAAAGGTAATCTGGATATTTTCAAATACTGAATATCGCTTTTTAAATATAAAATAGGTCACAAGATCAACTACAAATATCTAAGCATATATAGTATGGTCCAGTATATTATTTCTAATATACGATTATTGTTTCTTATTTTTAAAAAATTGAACTTGAATCACCTGGCATCACCTATACCATCCAGTAGCAACAACCCCTGGGTCTTCAGAAATTACACACTAATAATACCTCACCTAATCCTGATGTCTTGATGTCCTGGTGTGGCACTGGAGGATAAGCACCTGACCTCAAGGTCGGTTGGAACTGCAAGTCGGCAGTTCAAACTCATCAGCTGCTCCTCAGAAACCCTATACAGAGTTGCTATGAATCAGAACCGATTCGACAGCACTTAACAATGACAACGATCCACCTAATCCTTCAGGTGGACCATGACTGGGGTGTCCAGCCTCAGAGAAGAGGGGGCTGGGGCTGAGTACATGGCATCAGGTAGTCCAGTCTAAAGGAGCTGAAGTAGCCCATGGCTTGCAGACACGCACTGCGTACTCAGATCAAATGGAAAGTGCAGACAGATCTAACTCTGCTGGGGCTGAAGCAGGTCCATGTGGGATTCAGGAGACTCTCTCTAGCCCATCAAGTTCCTGCTGCTCTGAATCTGGACGTGGATCAACTTCAAGAGACAAGGAAGGCTTCTGCTGTTGTTGTTCTACTTCCGACTCACAGCGACCCTATGCACAACAGAACAAAACACTGCCCAGTCCTGAACCATGGTCACAACTGCTGAGCTTGATCTCACTGCTGCTGCCATGGTGTCAATCCATCTCACTGGGGTCTTCCTCTTTTTCCCTGAGCCTCCACTTTGCCAAGCATGATATTCTTCTCTAGGGACTGGTCCCTCCTGATAACATGTCCAAAGTACAAAGAGATGAAATCTCACCATCCAACGAACATTCTAGCTGTATCTCTTCCAACATAGACCTATTTGTTCTTCTGGCAGTCCATGGCACTTTCAATATTCTTCTCCAATACCATAGCTCAAATACATCAATTCTTCCATGATCTTCCGTATTCACTGTCCAACTTTTACATTCAAGTGAGGGTATTGAAAATACCAAGGCTTAGTCCTCAAAGTGATATTTTCCCCCCTGCTCCTATTAACTGAGAAATGCAGTGTCCTGTGGATACATACTTAGGCATCTAAAGGCAGACAGAGTGGGGACATCTGGCTCTAAACAAAGCCAGGCAAAGGAAAGGGTAGGGCATGTAGGAATTTCAAGATAGAAATGCAAAGCATTCTAAGGATGCCTTGTTTTTGTTTTAAAACCTTGTGAATATTTTAAAATGTCATTTAGAATGACTAAATGTTTGCATTATGGTTCTAAATTATTCACTGCTCTCCTGGTAAAAGGACTATGCATCCTTGTCTACCTCAAGGTGACTTTTTTTTTTTGTAATGCAAGTTTTCCACAAACTTCTCAAAAGTTCCTTGTATAATTCCTGATGCTACTGATCTCAAGGAGTCCTGGTGTGGTGCAGTGGGCTAATGCATTAGACTGCAAAGTCGTTTGAACTACAAGGTCAATGGTTCAAGCTCACCAGCTGCTCCTTGGAAACCCTATACAGGATTGCTGTGGGTTGGAATCGACTCGACAGTAACAATAACTAACCTAAGGTTTGGCCAAGGAATTTGTTTTGGTCAATGCAATATGAACAGTGATGATTGGCTTCCTTTGCCCCTTCTCCACACACATTGTTGCACTGTTGTTATAGATTTCAACTCAGAGCCAACCCATGGGACAGAGCAGAACTGCCCAGATATGTCTTCTAGGTTGGAATCTTTAAGCGAGCAGATCACCAGATCTTTCTCCCTGGAGTCCCCGTGTGGATCTAAACTGCTGGCCTTTCAGTCAGCAGGGGAGCACTTAACCATTTGGGCGCAACAGGGCCTTATGCCAAAATAAAAGCAAGTCCCAAGTTGCTATTTTTAGCCATATTATATGAAGGGTTGCTCCTTCAGCCTGGAGTCTACACTGAAGTTACATGGTACAAAGCCACAGAAGACCTCACCTGACATTCAATAGCAAAGAAATACTCCTTTGTTCTTTCAAGCCATTGAACATCTAAGGTTGTTACTGCTGCATAACCTAGCATATTCAACCTACACACGAAGTGTTTACAGTAAGATGAACTAGAGTAGAATCTATCTTGGGCTCTCTAGTTTTCTCCATTCATCATTTTTTTAATGTTTGTGAATTATGTCATAGTTTACATGGCAGAACATTAGTTTTACATTCATTCTATAGTATATCGTTTCATTACCATGGTTACAATCCCCTCCATGCCTCATCAAGCAACCAGGGGTATACCCTACAAGACTGCCCCCCAGTCATCAGCACACAGCCCCTCTCCCTCTCTGTGTCTAAAGTCCCCAGCCGCTCCATTTCTCCACATCATCGCTCTGCCTCCATCACTGCTTCTCTGGGTAGGGTCCCGCTCTCCACTCTTCTCCATTGATGGTCCCAGGGACCTCTGCTCCTAGACTGAGATCCATTCATCATTTTATCCTGGACTCTGTAGGCAGATTAATTTCTGGAACGTATGGTTCTGATCATGTAACTTTTCTACACAAAAATCATAAATGATTGTTCACAGCCTACCAGATTAAGATCATCCTCCCAAGCTCTCTTCATGCTGTCTACTTTCCTTGTCTTTTTGTTTTGCTTTTTTATTGTGGCAAAAATGTGTGTCACAAAACAATATTCTTTACAATTAAAGCCTTCATGTTGAGAAACTATCACCAATACCTATTTTCAAATTTTTCTATCACCCTTAACAATGATTCCATTTCTCTTCTCCCTCCTGCTCCTGATAAACACTAATGAACTGAAGTCTGTCTCTTTGACTATTCTAGATAGTTCCCACAAGTGGCACCATATAATATGTGACCTTCCATGTACTATTTCATTTAGCATAATGTTCTCAAGATTCATCTATATTATAGTATGATCATCAAGGCTCATCCATGTTATAGCATGATCAAAACTTCCATTACTCTTTATGGTTGAATAATATCAAATTGTATAGACATATCACTTTTTGTTAATTCATTCATCTCTTGATAGACACTTGAGTTGTCTACTTTTTGGCAACTGTGAATAGTGCTACAATGAATGCTGGTTACAAATATCTATTTGTATCATGGAGTCCTGGTCTGATGCTGTAGGATACACACTGAACCGCTAACCACAAGGTTGGCGGTTCACACCCACCAGCTGTTCCTTGGAAACCGTATATAGGTTGCTATGAGTCAAAACTGACTTGACAGCACTTAACAATTAAGAGAAGCAACATTTTTATCCAGTTTTTAAATGTACAGCCTTCTTTTATTTACACTATACTCTACCCAAAAAATACAACTCACCTCTTCCTAACACATCAATTGCATTTTTTTTTTTTTAAGTTTTTATTGTGAATTGAGTGATGGCCTACATGGGAGAACATAGGTTTTATACTCATCGTTTCATTACAATTATTACAATCTCCTCCATGCATCATCATTCAACAGCATTTGCTTCTGTTCCGTGTTTTTGTTTTGTTTTGTTTTGTTTTGGGGGGATATATACACAAAAACACTCAGGAATATACAATCATTTAAACAACCAAAGGGCATATTCTCCAAGCCTGCCTCCTGGCCACCAGCTCTCAGTCCCTCTCTTTCCACAAGTCCAGAATCTTCAGCTGCTCCCTTTCTCCATGTCCTCATCTCTAGTGCTGCTGCTTCTCAGGATAGGGTCCTGCACTCCGCAAATGCTTTTCTCCCTTAATGGTCCTGGGGTCCTCTGTTCCTGGACTGTAAGATTAACTACTTCCCCCTTTTTGTTACAAAGCTTATATTGTTATAGTTGTGACAGTCACAATTAGTCATGATAACAGTTACTCATTATTGAATCCTAAGAATTGTATCCCCATCTCCTTTCACCAGACCTGTCTAGACAAGACATATATCAGGATCCTTATCCCATATTTCTACCTTTTGAAATCCACCTTATGTCTAAAGGCCCTCCTGAAATTCTACTTTTAGTCATGAAAGCCTTCTTCACCTAAGGCAAAAATAACTGAAGTAGTAAATTATGGTATTTATTGTAATGTTTTTATTACTCAAAATAAAAAATAAAAGCCCAAACCTACTGCCATAGAGTCGATTCCAACTCACAGCCATCCTATATACAATAAGGTCTTCCCACCATTTTTCTGTGTGCTTTTTGTGAAGTGTGGTGTTTGGTATACCTGTGTATTTTTTTTTTAAAAGGACTTGTTGTTGTTAAGTGCCATGGTGTCAGTTTGGATTCATAGTGACCTTGTTTCTAAGGAGCAGCTGGTGGGTTTGAACCATTGACCTTGTGTTTAGCAATCCAGTGCTTATCCTACAGTGCCACACCAGGACTCCTCTAAAGAATACTGACTCCTAAAGGCAACTATTTTGTTTTACTATGATATCATTTTCTACAGATCAAGGTATTCCTTAATGTACGCTGGACAACAAACTTTAAGTAAAAAGAAGAATTAAATACCTTAAAGTTAATTAGTTTCTAAACTCACTGGCAAATAAATAAAAGAGGTTTTTGTGAATTTAACTCACAAGATCTAATTGTTCAAATAAATCATAATAAAAATTAAAATGTATTAAATATAACAAAAATCAGCACAATAGGAACACATTGAGTAAAAAGTGATTTTTGCCCAACAAAACCAAACAAACAGAATGTATATTAGACTAGCCATCAGATGAAGAGCTAGGTCTGGAGACAAGCTTTCCCACTGATGGTCTTGACCAATTCATTCCGTAATCTTTAAATGTTTTTGCTCTTAAAACAAAGAGGTTTGAATGCTCTGAGTTCAAAAATTTCTCCTAGCTCTGTAATGTTAACATGACACAAAGAAAGTGTAAGACAACTAACTACCTGAGGGAGAGGGGAAAAGGGAAAAAGGAGAAAGGAGAAATAATCCATTTGCCGTGTTCTGTGTGTGTTTTAATGTGGCTTCTCAAGATGGTAAGATATTTATGCCAGGTATGAAAAAAGCACGGAAAATGAAGTCCTGGGATGTGCCAGACATCCTGGGGCCATCAATTCCTCTAAAACAGAAGATTCAAAATTACATTCATGCTAATCAGGAGAGGCACACCTACCAAACTCTAAAAATGATGAGATTAGCACTTTGCAAATATTTCATCAGTTAATGGGTTATTTTTTTTCTTTCATTTTTGTAACAGTGCCTTTAACAGAGCAGAAGCTTTTCACGTTAATGAATACCTCCTCATTTTAATGAAGACCAACCTATCAGTTATCTTCTAGAAATTTCACAGTTCTGCATCTTACATTTAGGTCTCCACATGTAACATATGTATTACATTATAATAGGACCCATTTTATAAAAAAAATTTTGATTGTGAATTATGTGATAGTTTACATGGGAGAACATTAGCTTTATATCCATCCATCCTATCGCATATCGTTTCATTACCATGATTACAACCCCCTCCATGGATCATCAACCAACCAAAGGGTATACTCTGCAAGCCTGCCCCTCAGTTGTCAGCACACAGCCCCTCTCCCTCTCTGGGTCTAAAGTCCCCAGCCACTCCATCTCTCCACGTCATTGTCTCTGCCTCCATCTCTGGTGTCACTGCTTCTCTAGGTAGGATAGGAACCATTTCTTTTAAGTTAATTTTACTTAAAGTTAGGTCTACTTTTTTTTTTTTTCTTCTCCACTATGTGAGTATTCAGTTGCTCCTACACTCTTTATCTCTTCTGTATTTCATTTTGGTCTTCTCGATTACCCTATCTTCATTATTTCATACTCCCTGCATCTGGATCTTTCTGCTGCTAAGCCCTAAGACTAAATTCATACACGAAGTAGTAACAAAGAAATGGCAGTAGCAGCAGATCCAGAGTCACGAAGCAAGATGGCTGGGCACCTGTGGGGTGTCTCTGTGAACTTGTTGGAGGAGCTAGGCACGCTGACTCACAGAGTGAGAGAGCTGAGCACCTTCGAGTTACGCATTACTACTGGCAGAGTGGGGTGTCACTGGACATCTCTTGCAGCCTTTAACTCAACTGATTTTGTTTCCTATTACCCATATGCTCACTACTCTTATCCAATTAGAATGCTGCTGTTAAGTGCCATTGAGTTGGTTCTGATTCGTAACAACCCTGTATAGAGTTTCCAAGGTGTGGCTGCTGAGTTTGAACTACTGACCTCGTGGCTCAAACCGACCTTGTGGTTCAGAGCTTTATCCCACAGCACTGGGTTTTCTTCCGATTAAAATGCTAGGGCTGGGTTTTAACATGTGTTCTGTTCAGAATAATTATTATCAAATTGAACCAACCAGTCTTCCTTGTGGCTTCATACCCAAATCTCATGGTTGTAAATCAGTAAAATTTCATTTATATATGATCATCATCCAGAAAGGCTTGTATCTACTTTAGGTTTTTAAAAATTATTATTATTTTTAAAAGACATTCCAGATGTTCCTTAAGGGGAATATTTATTTTTGTAGTTGGTGATTGTCATAGATTAAATTGTACACCACCAAAATATGTGTCAACTTGGCTGTACCATGAGTCTCAGCAGTTTGGCAGCTACATAATGATATAATCATCCCAGATTGATCTCATGTGTTCATATCAGTCCATCTCCTGCTGAAGGTGGTATTTCCGTCTTTCTTCCCTGGAGTCCTGGTGTGGCGCTGTTGGTTAATGTGCCAGAC
>NW_006408558.1:9046129-9095463 GCF_000296735.1 Chrysochloris asiatica | reverse complement strand
AGTGTGTGTGGAAGTATTGGAAGTAATAGTCCACTCTGATCTTATCTCAGGAACCACATCATTAGGGACTGGTAGAATGTCTCTTCCTTTGGATTCCAACTGTCGCTCTAATACCCAATAAAATGATCTCTGGTAAGAGGTTGCCCATTCAGATCCCTGAATTCAATTATTTTTCTCTAACTTTTGGGCTCCTCACTGATGAAAACACCATCAAATGTTCACCAGAGTAACCAGGGACAACTCCCAATTCACAGACTTTGTGATGGCCTGGTAACAATGCAGCATATAGAGGTGGTTTGCGTAATTTTTCTAATGATTTGAATTCTTCTTAGTAAGCCATAGAAAAGGCAGTTGTTGCTATTGGACTATTTTGCACACTAACGACATATATCTGGCAGTAATGAATGCCGAGTTGTAGAGCTGAGAGTAATGTTGACTGGGGTAGTTATGGTTGTGCCACCCTACCTGGATGTGATGCTCGGTGGTTAGTAATTACATCATGATGCAATTTGGCAGTTATGTAGTAATGGACTCTTCCTCCATTTTCACATAATGCCAATTCTCACATAACAACGCGATCTCTGAAAACACACCGTGTCGATAAGGTAGTTGTTGGTGCATATGGTCTCAGCTCATCCTCTGACTCAGGGTGAATTATGATGTGCGGCTCTATCTCTCAGAACCTCATTTCATCATCAATACAACAGAAGTACCAACCTGAGGACCAGAGCAGCTGCTCAGGGAAGGAAACAGCATGTGAGCAGGTTTTGTAAGTGTCAAATAACATTCTCACATTTAGGTACTGCCAATGTCAGAGCTCTGGTAGCGTAGTGGGTGCGAATCGGGCTGTGAACCTTAAGGTTGGCAGTTTGAAACTTCCAGCTGTTCTGCGGGAGAAAGATGAGGCTTTCTGCTCCCGTAAAGATTTACAGCCTTGGAAACCCTGTGCAGGGTCGCTATGAGTCGGAACCGACTCCACAACACATAACAACAACAACAACAACGTCATTTGCTCACATTCTGAGTTTTGCATTAGACTGCTGTTTTTTCTGGTCAGTGATATGTGTTTCACATGGGTTATTAATATGGGTAAACTCCTAGATTTCTGCACACCAAGCTAACATACATGCCAAATTTCAAGTCTGTGCTTACCTTGGGAGGTTTTCTGAATGATGGGAAGAAACAAAATGACCACAGCAGAGGTAAGGAGCATTGTCAGCACAGCAACCACACCAGCGGGAAGCAATGAAAGAGAGAGACAAAAAAAAGGTGACGTCAACATCTTGATAACATGACTCAAAGATACTTTATCATGAAGACTGGAAGCCCAATTCAAATACATTATTGCCTAAAGTGGTCAATTTATACATTTGCTAGAAAAGACCGAATGGGCAAAAAAGGTATTCATTTCCTGGTTTTAGAATGAATCCACAAAGGTATGCAGAGACATTTTTAGTGTTTCTGTAAGAAACGCCAATGAAGGAACATCCAGATAAAGATGCTACATTCATTATTACATGTGGCTAAATACTTCCAAATCCATTTTCACGTTTAAAGGCGTTTTCTTAAATTGGTATTAAAATATAAGCATATTTGTCTTTAATGACGTATTCTCTCATTTATATGGGAGTCTTTCTCACTGAAAAACCATGGCATGAGATAATAATTTTTACATACTTCAATGCTTAATAGAAATTTAAAAAAATACATCCTTTCCCCACCAACAGTCATATAAGCTTATTTGTTTCTGTATATATAGTCTTGTTGAACTCTTGGTGTGGCACAGTACGATCAGTACTAGAACATCGAAGTCAGCAGTTCAAACCCACCAGCTGCTCCTCTGAAAGCCTACACAGGGTCGCTATGAGTTGGAACCCACTTGACTGCACATTACAGTAACAACATAGCCTTGCATTCTGCTTTTCCACCTAATGTAAATTTTAGTAAACGTTTTTACTGAAGTATAAGATACATCACAATCTCTCAGCTCAATGAACGCTCAGAATGTAAACATCCATGCTCACAGGTACTTTTTAACATCAAGCTTCACATGTTAATAATTCAGAAATGACTGAAACTGCATCGGAAGACAACTTTAAAAAGGAAATGATTTTCAAAGTAGCAAAATATTAAGTTGATTTGCTTTGTAAATACGTTCCTGATGTGTAAAGTTAAAGAGCTGGACAATAACTCCTAAAGCTATGATAGTTCTTAGTCTTCCTAATGTATTATTCTTGATTAATTTCTGATGCCGTCAATTCAAACACTATAAAATTAGCATGAAAAGAGAAATGGGGGAGTTTTATCCCTTGTTCACAGGGAGTAGAATCGTGGGGATAAGAAAATACATTTTCCAGGACAAGGAAAGCAATAGGTACAGGCAAAAACAGCATGTGGCATTTCCTCCATCAGTGGGTCCAAAACACCTCACAGAGCTCCAAGGGTCCCACAGAAACTCCAGAGCAGAAAATCTTCCTGAAGTGTTTCACCATTTTGAGATTCCATGAATTAGATGAAAGGAAATGAGTCCTTGTGTCTTATACTATTACCCGAGGCAGCCAGAAATGATGGGAATATGATTTTTGTTTTCAGTTTTGGAGGGGAAGGATAGCTAGAATAAGTGTGGCTACTATACTACACCAAGCAAGTCTCAACATACTTGTGTGTCTACCTTTCACAGAAGATACACACTTACAGATTTTATTAATAAAAAGGCACGGTGGTTTCAATTCTTTCTAAGAAAGCCATGGATTTTACTTCTATACAAAAAACTTAACGTTTCTTAAATGGAACACTGTCCTGAAGGACATCTGTTCTGAGCAGGTGAAGCAATAATGAAAACTTCAAGGCTACCGATTTTGACTAAGTCTTCTCTTTGTTTGCTTTATTTTCTAAGAAGCCATTTAAATAATTAATAAAGAAAAAAAGCCACTTAAGTTACAATCAGGCAATCATATGTAACAGCACGGGACAACTTAAATAAAATATACATTTCTCATATAAGCTCCGATGAACCAAGTAACCTAAAATGGGATGAGACAGGGCAATCAAGGGGGTGGGACAGGGAGAAGGGGTGGGAATGGGGTGGAGGACAAACAGCTTAATGAGAAAACCGGAGACCTCTCTAACACACACACACACACACACACACACACACACACACACGTAACCACCAAAACCAATTGTCATTGAATCATTTCTGATTTATGGTGATCCCATGTGTGTGGAGCTCTGGTAGTGTAGTGGTTACGAGTTGGGCTGCCAACCTCAAGGTCAGCAGTTCGAAACTACCATCAGTTCCACAGGAGAACGATGAGGCATTCTGCTCCCGTAAAGATTTACAGCCTTGGAAACCCTGTGCAGGGTATGAGTCGGAATTGACTCCACGGTACTTAACAACAACATGTGTGTAACCTACAACTATGTGCCACAGAGCTTTCAATGGTAGATTTTTCAGAAATAGATTGCCAGGCCTCTCTTCTGAGGTACATCTGGTAGACTTGAACTGCTAACCATCAGTTAGTCAACAAATGCAATAACCATTTGTATCAGCCAAAAGCTCACTTTACACCACAGCTGCCTGATCGTCATCACAGTAGAAAAGAACAAGGGCTGGCTTCAGTCAGGAGTGCACAGACTTCCTAACTAGCCACTATTCAAACTACCCTTTCTTCACTTACAGTCCACTCAGATTTTCTTTATTCTTCTTAGGAAGCCAATTCTCTTTCAGCATTTTAAGTACTATTAAAGTGCATCTCTTCCATATACAGTACATTATATGAGAATACCAATATAATTCTGCTACCTTCACAAAACACAAATATGTTTCTGACTGGTGGTGGTGGTGATGATGTGCCGTGGCATTGGTTCCAACTCACAGCGACCCTGTACAGGGTTTCCAAGGCTTTAAATCTTTACAGGAGCAGAAAGCCTCATCTTTCTTCTGCAGAACAGCTGGTAGTTTCAAACTGACTTTGAGATTAGCAGCCTGATTCATAACCACTACGCTACCAGAGCTCCTTGTGTTTCTGACTGTTGTTGTTATGTACCGCGGCGTCGGTTCCGACTCATAGCGACGCTGTACAGGGTTTCTGAGGCTGTAAATCTTTACAGGAGCAGAAAAGCCTCATCTTTCTCCTGAGGAACAGCTGGTAGTTTCGAACAGCTGACCTTGAGGTTAGCAGCCTGATTGTGTGTTACTTCTAATTGAGAAAGAATGGAGATTGAGCAGCAGAGAGAAAAAGTAGCCGCTAAACTCATGCGCTGCAACTCAAACGTACTCATTTAGTTTAGAATGAGGATCTTTGCTATTGAAGGAAAAGCAAGCCATTCAATGCATTGTTGTTGTTAAATACCATTGAGTCGATTCCAACTCATAGCGACCCTGTATAGGGTGTCCAAGGAGGTGTTGGTGAGCCTGAACCGCTGACCTTGCTGTCCAAACTGAAGTTGCAATCCAACGCATTAACCCACAGGGCTGTATTACCAATTTACTTCTATCAATTAATAAATCCATCCTGATGCTTGACGGCAGGCAGCTCAGCCATCCTTAATTAAAAACCGTAGCTACTTCCCTGATCCCCTGAGACTATGTGTCATTCTTCCTTAAATACAAAGAAAAATGTTTCCATGTGAGTAATAATCAATACGATGATTACATACAATATGGTACTTGTTGAAAAAAATGAATGGCATTAGTGTGAAAGGAATAAATGATGATGAATACTGTAATTCTCTATCAGATTTAACATACTGATTACCATCAAGTCAATTCTGACTCATAGCAACCCTAGCAGGAAGAGTAGAACTGCCCCATGGGGTTTTCTAGGCTGTACAATTTTTTTTTTTTTTAAGTTTTTATTGTGAATTAAGTGAAAGTTTACAGGGCAGATTATCAGTTTTACATTCAACAAATCATACACCTTGTTTCATAAGACTCTTATCCCCATCCCTTTCTACCACATGAATCTAGACAAGATGAAAACTATTCAGTGAGGACTCTATCTTCCCACACACACTCTTAAACTAAACTCCCTCTTGAAATCTTGTAAGCTAGTCACTTCGTGCCTTTATTTTATGGTTATGTGCCGTGGAGTCAGTTCCGACTCATAGCGACCCTGTACAGGGTTTACAAGGCTGTAAATCTTCACAAGAGCAGAAAGCCTCATCTTTCTCCCGCAGAAGAGCTGGTAGTTTCGAACTGCTGACCTTGAGGTTCACAGCCCGATTTGTAACCATTACGCTACCAGAGCTCCTTAAAGTAGCCATTGTTGTTGTTGTTGTAAGTGCCGTAGAGTCGGTTCTGACCCATAGCGACCCTGTACAGGTTTTCTGAGGCTGTAAATCTTTATGGGAGCAGAAAGTCTCATCTTTCCCCTGCGGAGTGACTGGTAATTTCGAACTGCTGACCTTGAGGTTCGCAGTCCGATTCATAACCACTATGCTACGAGAGCTCCTTTGAAATAGCCATAGGCTGTACATTTTTACTAAAGAAGACTGCCACCTCTTCCTGCTGTAGAGCTGCTGATGAGTTCAAATTGCTGAGTACTTAACCACTTTGCCACAAGTGAACATTATCAATATTAAACATGTATTTAAAAATCATATCCCTTCGTTGATTCTATTAGTCAAAGTCATAGTTAGGTCTTTGTCAGGTGCAGCCTACTGTGGAGAAGACATAGGACACTCCTGCTAAGTTAAGACTCGTGTGAGCTAAAACTTCCCTCCACACAGGTTTCGCTGAGCCCAAGCCACAGGCTCACTATTCTTAGAAAGCAAATTCCACTGACACTTAGATACAGGCACAGGGAGCCCTGATGACTCTCGGCTGCTCATCTTCTCATTCATCCTCCAAAGAGACCTAGTTTTGCAATATCTGAACCTCTCCAATTGATAAATATTTTGAGACTTTTTATATATCACTAAGAAATCAATAGACATGACATTCTAGGAGTCAACAAAGTAATGATCCCAGCCCTCAGAATTTGGAGAGAATATAGAAAGTGTCATTCGATGCAGATACTAACTCTATTTTGTTGGAAATGGAAGCTTCTTTTCCCTTCCAAGACAAGCAGGGCCTTCTCTTCCTGCCTGTCAACATCCAACTCCTGCAATTCCCATGCCTTTATCCTGCTACTCCCCTCTCCCTACTCTACCTGATCAAGGAGCTCTGGTAGCGTAGTGGTTACGAATCGGGCTGTGAACCTTAAGGTCGGCAGTTCGAAACTACCAGCTGTTCTGCGGGAGAAAGATGAGGCTTTCTGCTCCCATAAAGATTTACAGCCTCGGAAACCCTGTACAGAGTCACAATGAGTCAGAACCGACTCCATGGCACACCACCACCACCACTTTACCTGATCATATCATATGTCCCCATTCAGCAAAACAAGCATATGTAAATATGTTCAACAGTATTAATCATTAAGAAAACACTAATTAAAACCACCAGGCGAATACCACTTAGCATATGCACAAGTACACCTACTGGTGAGGACGTGGAGAAATCGGAGGCCTCAGTAATTGCCAATGTGAAAAAAGCGTTTGGCAGTTTCCCTTATGTATAGCTGCCTATATACATATTTGTATCACCACACACATTTTTGGTTGTTGTCTATATGACCCAGGAATTCTGCTTCTAGGTACATACCCAAAGATCTGAGAGCAGGGACAGCATTCCTCCTAACTGCCCAAAGGTAGAAACAACCCAAGTTTCCAATAATGGTGAATGTGGTATATAGTTACAATGAAATATTGTTCAGCCTTAAAGAAGAGTGAAATTCTGATATATGCCATGACATCAACACACGATGCTGAGCGACACATATTGTATGGTCCCACGTCTATGAAACAGCTGAAATACACAACTGTGTGTTGTTGTTGTTAGGTGCCATCAAGTCGACACTGACCCATAGCGATCCTATGCACAACAGAATGAAATACTGCCCGATCCTGGGGCAACCTCACAATTGTTGCCACGCTTGAGCCCACTGATGCTGTCACTTGGCCAATCCATCTCAATGGGGGCCTTACTCTTTTTCTCTGATCCTCCATCCTACCAAACATGAGATCCTTCTCCAGGACAATAAGGAAGAAAATATGCTAGAGGTTACCAGAGGTAACTCAATGGCACAGGTCTGAGAAGCACTGGTGGCACAGTGGGTTAAGCACAGGGCTGCTAACCATTAGGTTGGTGGGTCAACCCCACCAGCCACTCTGAGGTTCAAAGATGAAGCTATCTGTTCTGGTAAAGATTTACAGTCTCAGGAACCCTATGGAGCAATTCTGTATCTATGAATTAATTAATTTTGCAAATGAGGCGAAGAACACCAAAGCCAAAGTTCAACTCTTTCAATTTCTCACCCACATTTTGAGACCACCTCCCCAACAGTTTGGTCTTTAGCACCTCCGATGCCCAGGATTCAAAAGGTCAATAAGGCAGCTTCACACTTTATAAAACTGGGATGCTATGGCAAACATTTCTGAGTATCTGAAGAAGCTGACTGATTCAAGAGCAGAATTTTAGCATGGATGCATCTGGTCTGCTTCAGAAGCATATGTGCCTTCTAGAATCTATTCGATTTGAAATGTATGCTTACTGGCATTTTTCAGTTGTCTCCTACGCCCCCATTTTCTGTAAGACTTTGCTCTCACCACTTATGGGTCTTCAAATTACTGTATTTTCCACAGAACTGCTGTGGTTCAATGAGTAGATTCTACAGGGCATCCAAAAATATGTGTTTCGTTACACAAATATATACAGGCATGTGTGCACAATTTATCTACAGGCATATGTATATACAGGGGACACAGTTATGATACTTATGCATATCCATATAAATAGATCACATAAGAGACAGACACAGCTATGACATTTCATAGACATAATCAAATACCTTGTAATACTGGTTTTTGGGGTTTGAAGACTTAGGATCATAGTGTTGTGGGACAACTCATTTAATTGCCATAATATAATTCATAAAATATATGTTCTACTTCCCAGTGTAGTAAGCAATATCTGGGTTCTTAAAAGTTTGTGGCTGGTCATCTAAAATCAAACTATTGGTCTCTAGTCATATGGAACAAAAGAGAATGAAGGAAAGCAAAGGCTGAGAGAAGAAAAGAAAGTTGCTTACAAGACTAATAAGACTATACAGACCATGGCCTTATCTACCCTAAGACCAGAAGAAGTACATGGTATCCACCTACCAACCATCCCCTGACAGAATGAGAGAACAGCATGGAATAGAACTCAAAATGTGAAAAAGTCCAAACTTACTAGACTGGTTGGGACTAGAGGACTCCCCATAACTAGGTCCAAGGACTCTATAAACTGAAATTATCCCTTGAGCCCACCTTTTAGATAAATAATAGCCTGGCTCATAAAAAAAAAAAAAAAAAAGAAGAAGAAAAAGTAATGAGGGCTCCTTTTAAGTATCACCCGAGTGAGACCATATGTCAAAAATTACTCTGAAGCAAAGATGAGAAGGTAAAGGGACAGGGAAACTAGAATACTAGAAATGGTACAACCAGAAGGAATTGAGTAAGAATGACATAATGTGGAAAATATAACCAGCATCACTCAACAATCTGTACAGAAACTGTTAAATGGAAACATAATTTCCTATGTGAACTGTTTTTAAACCCCCCCAAAAATTATTTTTTCAAAAAAGAAAGGAGGTGTTCACACTGGGAGGAAACAGTAGAGGCAAGAAATTTGTGGAGGTGGATAAAGATGCTGGGGTGGTGGAGGGTTACTGCCACGATCAAAGAATGAGACACTGGCACATAACATTTCAGAGGGAGAACAGATCAGGTGGTAAACTCTAACCTGGTCATAGAGGCATGCCTGTGGAATGGAGTAGACAATAAGTCTTTAAATAACACCTAAGTCCTGACGTGAAGCTGTACGATAAACAGTCGGTGGTTCAAAAGGTATCCTTGGACATCCCATACAGGGACACGATGAGTCAGACCCCACTCAATGGCACTTCCAACAACAACAATAAATGAGTAGGGAGAAAATCTAGGGCAGAAGGACAACCACTAGACAACAAAGTTGGAGCGTACAGGACACGTTCAGGGAACAATAAACAGACAGGTGTTGACAGGAAAGCTGAAATAATTAATAATGAACAAAATGCAATGAGCACCACACTGACTGATATTTCTTTGCAGGAAATGCCATGGAGATTTCAGAAATGTGAGCAATGCAGTCAAATGTGCTCTAGGCAGGAAAGACTCAGGTGTTAAAGAGGCCACACCATGGCCACAAAGTAAGTGCTGAGATACCAATGACGACCTTTTACTAGGCACTAACCGCAGCCCTCACGGTGTGTTAAGTTCAGACACCATTGCAATGGAAGAGCTCTGGGAAAATTATGAAAACGAACGAGAATAAAGAAAAGTTGGAAGAAAAGTCGACAAGATGTGCCCCCCAACCTCTCCGCCGTGTCCCTGAAGACAGAACTGTTTCTGTGTGATACTGAAGTGATATTAGCACGTGACTCAGGCACAAAACTGGAAGCTGAGCTAGTGAGATGAGGAGTAAGGGGGAGGCAGCTTTAATTTTACCGTTCCTTATACTGTCAATAGTTTAAAAACAGAATACAAAACACATTTGAAATTTTTTAAATCCCAATATACCTTTTTTTTTTTTTTTAGTTTTTATTGTGAATTGAGTGATTAGTTTACAAGAGGGAACATCAGTTTTATACTCATCGCTTCATTGCAATGATTACAATCTCCTTTGTGCATCATAATGGTATTTCAGTATTTGCTTTTATTCCCTCTGGTTTTGTTTCTTATTGGGGGGGGGGGTACACAAAAACACTCAGGAATATATAATCATTTAAACATCCAAAGGATACATTCTGCAAGCCTGCCTGCTGGCCACCAGGACACAGCCTTTCTCTTTCCTTGAGTCTAGAGTCCTCAGCTGCATCCTTTCTCCATGTCCTCATCTCTGCCTCCATCTTTGGTGTCACTTTCTCTGGATAGGGTCCCACATTACACTCATGCTCTTCTCCCTTGATGGTCCTAGGGTCCTCTGTTCCTGGACTGTAAGATTAACTACTCCCCTCTTTTTGTTAAAAAAACTTCTACCTTTACAGTTGTGACAGTCGCAATTAGCCATGATAACAATTACTTACTATTGATTCCTAAGAATCTTAGCCCTATCTCCTTTAATCAGACCTGTCTAGAAAAGATGAAAACTATTTAGTGAGTATTAACCCAATATAGGAGTCCTGGTGTGGCGCTATGGGTTAATGTGCTGGACTGCAAAGTCAGTTTGAACTGCAAGGTCACTGGTTCAAGCTCACCAGTCACTCCTTGGAAATCCTATACAGGGTTGCTATGGGTTGGAACCGACTTGATGGCACTTAACAACCACCCAATATACCTTTTTAAAAATTATCTTCTTCATTTAAAAACACACAAAAAAACTGACCACTCTGCTTAACCTGCACTCATTTCAATAAGTCTGCAAAGTATAAACTGAGCTAATTTTGTTCTAGAGTGGGAAGACTTGTAAATCGAAGAATTTCAATATATAGATACATTTGGACTACATCATTCTGGGATAACTATATTTGGCTAAAATTTTTACAAGAAAAAATGTAGCATAGTACTTTTGTTGTTGTTAACTGCCATCAAGTTGGCTCTGATTCATGAGGAACCCATGTCCAAAGGGAGAGACGTTGTTTGGACTTACACTATCTTCACTAGCATTGCTATGCTCAGGTCTAGTTACTTTGTATTTTGATTTCCTTCCAACAATGGGACTCATCTTCCAGTAATATACTGGATACTATTGTGATCCAACAAGCTAATTTTCAAAGTAGATCACCAGGTCTTTCCCTTAGTCTGGAAGTTCTACTGAAACCTATCCATCATGGGTGACCCTTCCTGGTATTAGGGATACCAATGGCATACATGCAAGCCACTACAGCATGACAAACTGACAAATGGGAGGTAGAGCACAGCATTGAGTTCACACAACCCTAGGTCTGCCGTAATCGAGCTATGCTGATTATGCCTTGGGCTTGTGTATCTAAAAACTGGGGACAAGAAGATTGTTCCTTCAAGACTGTGCAAGGAATACACACAAGGACACAGGTAACACTATTCACCTTTAGTGTATATAGTTACTGCTCAATAAATGTAGATGTTACTGATAATGTACAACAAATATTCCTCCCGGATTTAAATATAAAAAGTCAACGTAGATCAAACCAGAAGATGGGGACAGCCTAAATACCCAGCAACAGAGAATGATTAAACAAACTCTGGTACATACACACAACGGGATACTATCGATGAATCTGCTACACATTTCACAACATGGATGAAACTGGAGGACATTATGCTAACTGAAATTAGTCAAACACAAAAGGACAAATGCTGTCTGATACCAGTGTTGTAAAAAGTTAAGAAAAGACTTTCTTGCTAAATGAAACTTTCTATGATAGTTACGGGGAAGTGGGGAGAGAGAATTATTCACGGGCTAGAGGGTAGACACATGTTAACATGGGTGCAGGGCAGGCAATATACAAGAAGAGGTTAGTTGGCAGAGGAGAGATGAAGTTAGTGGAAGACACAGGGAGGAATGCAAAAGTTTAAGGAAATAGAGACAAATACCGTTAACTGTTAAGGAGCTCTGGTAGCGTAGTGGTTACGAATCGGTCTGCTAACCTCAAGGTCGGCAGTTCGAAACTACCAGCGGTTCTGCGGGATAGAGATGAGGCATTCTGCTTCTGTAAAGATTCACAGCCTTGGAAACCCTGTGCAGGGTTGCTATAAGTTGGAACCGAACCGACTCCACGGTACTCAACAACAACAACAGTTAACTGTTGGTACATGGAGGGGATTGATTGCAATCACCGTAATGAAGTAAAGTATATGGTTTGTTGAATGTAAAACTGATGATCTGCTCTGTAAACCTTCACTCAATTCACAATAAAAAATTTTAAAAAACTACTATGCAAGGATTACATACAAGAACACATTAACACCATTCACTTTTAGTGCATACAGCTATTGCGCAATAAATGTTAGATGCCACTGATACGGTTATAACAAATATCCTTCCTGAATTTACAAGCAAAAGGTCAACATAGCTCAAACAAAATCTCATTCTATGACAAAGTTCCCGGAAGAAGAAGAATATGAGTATTTCTAAAACAGACATTGGGCTTTTTTAACTGAAGGGGGAAAAAGCATTTCCCTTCATGTACTCATATGATAAAGTAGGGAAAAGAGAGAACGTGAAAACAAACAAACCTTGAAAATAATAGACATGTATAAACTGGCCACGTTTACAAGAAATAAGCTAAGATACTGATTGTTCTAGGGAAGAGGCGGAGCAGGTGGCTCGCTGAAAACACCTCAGCACACTCCATCCAGTTGCTCACACTTAACATCCGGGTCCATGTGCAGCTACACGCAACTAAAGGGGACAACAAGCCAACAAACAAAAATGGTACCACGGCAGCTGACAAAATGGACAGAAGAATAAAATTACTTCTGTTGTTACTGCGTAAGTGCTACTGAGTTAGTTCTGACTCATGACAACCCTGTATAGGGTTTCCAAGGAGCAGCTGGTGCATTTGAACCATTGATCTTGCAGTTTGAAATCTAGTACTTATTCTATAGCACCATATATGAAACTTCTTAAAATTACAAAGACTTTATTAAAAAAACAGACCTAAATCTATAAAAGTACATCATTCATTTTCTTAGTCTAGGAAGTAATGGTAAGAAGTAAGCAGTTGTCTAGTAAGTTGTAAGTCCTGGTATGGAGCTGTGGGCTAATGCACTGGACTGCAAGGTCAGTTTGAATGGCAAGGTCGTCAGTTCAAGCTCACAAGCCGTTCCTCAGAAATCCTATATAGGGTCCCATGAATCAGAACTGATTCGCTGGCACTTACCAACAACATCATTTACATTATCACAAACTAAAAAATCCAGAAGTACTGTTTAAGGGCAGGAAAAGCTGACAACAAAAGGTCAAGGGTCAAAGCAAAATACAGAACCTGATGGAGCAAAATAGCCTTTAAGTTTCCCTTCCCAAAGTGACACTAATGAGCTCCAAAGAGCTAAATCTGAATGTAAAGAAATATCAAATTAAGAACAGAAGCAAAGAAAAAATTTTCCCCTCTTTTGGAGTTGGGGAGGATATATATATATATATAATTTTTTTACTGTGAACTGAGGGAAGTTTTACAGGCAAGATCATCAATTTTACATTCAACCAATCAAAGACTTTATTTCATCTCACTGACGGCAATCCCCTCCATGGAACAACAGCCATGCTGCTTCCTCCCTGAGGTTCCTGTTTCCATTCCATCCACCTTCCTATCCCTTCTCAACTTTGTCCTAAAGAGAATGTTGCCCTTTTGATTTTGAATGACTGACCATTCCTTTGGCGAGCAGACCTTACTAGTGTTGTTGTCCCCTCCTATAAACTATCTACTTCTTGACTGAAAACTGGGCCTCAAGGGTGATTTCTTTTCCAGACCTGAATGTTGGCTGAGGGCCATAGTTTCAGGTTCATCCAGTCTCTTTCTGAACAGTAAACCTTATCTTTTTCTTTTTTAAAAAAAAATAATTTTGAGTTTTGTTACACATTTGCAAGAAACGTTAAAAAACAAAAGCAAAACATTTCATTATGTTTGTACAGAAAGTCAGAAGCAGTAAAGTTCTGAAATAAACTGAAGAATCCAGAAGTTACCTAATTCTCATGGGAGCTGGAGGTTCAAACCCACCAGTTGCTCCTTGGAAATTCTACACAGGGCCTCTATTGAGTCGGAACCTGCTTGAAGGCACTCAACAACAACAGGCTCCATGTACATAACATTCCCAAAGTAAATGCTTACGTAAAGCAAATGGAAAGTTGTACCAGTTTTAATAACTTCCTTGTTGTTTTCCAAATACTGCCAAGGAAGGTAATACCTGAATTGTTTCTCATCACAAACTGCAGGAATGAGAGTTGTCACAGGCCTCTGGGCGGGCTATCTCTGTGGAGAATTCCCCAGGCACTTTAACGCAGCTCCTGTGCCCAACTGTCATGACTACAATTCCCGGTGGAGAGTCTATCAAGAACTCACATGCAGTTGTTGTTGGCTGCAGTGGAATCCATCCTGACTCATACCGACCTCACAGATTCCACAGTAGAACTGCCCCAGAGGGTTTCCCTTGGCTGTAATCTAAGCAAGCAGATCAAGTCTTCCCCACTCACAAAGAGCCACTGGGAGGGTTTGATCAGCCAGCCTTTTATTTAGCAGCTTAACCATTGTGTAACCAGGGTTCCCTATGCGAAGTAAAATTACGGACACACAGGCAGCTTGTCTTCAAGGAAAACACAGCTCTTGTGCAAATTTCTTTTTGTATCTTCAAAATTATCATGCAGAATTTTTTTTTTTTTAATTGACCATAGGGCAACCATTCTTTGTTTAAAAATCAAGAACTGAGTTCCCTCACCCTCGTGTGGTTATCCTCACAATAACTGGAATGCAGACAAGCGTACTGAAGACTGAAGACCCCTCATATAGCTTGCACACTGAGTTTGCCCATTTAGCTTTTAATAGGGGTACAACTTACTAACAGCAATTACAATAGTCAGCTGAGCACCTCTATCCTTAATCAATGTGATTTTTCCTTTATCATAACCTTCTTTCCCTGCTCCCTACAGCCTCAGGTAACCACTAGTAAACTTTGGTCTTTTCTTGTCTTTTTATATAAGTGAGCTCATACAAGATTTGTCCTTTTGTGATTGGTTTATTTCACTCAGTATAGAATCCTGGTGTGGTGCTGCAGGTTAATGCGCTGGACTTCATGGTGGTTTGAATTGCAAGGTCAGAGGTTCAAGCTCATCAGCCGCTCCTCAGAAACCCTATGCAGGGTCACTAGGAGTTGGAGCCAACTCAACAGCACTTAACAACAACAACATCTTCAAGCTCCATTCACATTTTACAATATATCAAGACTTCATTTCTCCTATTGGCTGAGCACTGTTCCGCTGTGTGCATTACCACATTTTGGTTATCCTTTCATCTCTTGGTGGGAATTCAGTGTTGGCGCCTTTTGGTTACTATGACTAATGGTGCAATGAACATTGCTGTTATGAGTCTCATTTAGTCTCTGCTTTCAAGTCTACTGGGTATACATTTGGGAGTGGAATTGCTGGGTCATGTGGTAGTTCTGTTTTTAGTTTTTTTGAGGAACAGCCAAACTGCTTTCCATAAGCTGTACCATTTTGCATTTCCTCCTCCCAATGAGTAAATGTTCCAATTTACCCACATCCTCTTAAACATTTGTTATGTTCTTTATTGTTTTGTTCTTGTTACTGTTTTTTCTTCTTAACTATCCTAAGATTGACTTACATCTTTCTGAAGGCGGATGCAGGGTTATCTCTTCGTGTGTTTGGTGACCTTCTGAATATTCACTTGGAAGAAATGTCTGTTTAAGTCTTTTGTCCACATGGTTCAGTTTTGAGGACTAAATTAATTAATATATGTAAAGCCCTTATTTTTAAAAGGAACCCTCTTGGCTCAGTGGTGAAGCACTTGGCTGCTAAGTGAACGTGGTTCAGACTTTGTAGTCACTGAGAAAAAGATGTTGCAGTCTGATTACATAAAGATTACAGCCTTGGAAACTAATTCTACTTTTGTCATATAGTTCATATAGGGGCCACTAAGAGTCCAAATCCATTCAACAGCAAAAGGTTTTGTTTTTCCTTTTGGTTTGGGCCCCTGAGTGGTACAAACAGTTAATGTTGAGCTGCTAATCAGGTGAACTTCTCCAGAGGTGCCTTGGAAGAAAGGCTTGGTGATCTTCTGGAAAGTCAGCTATTAAAAATCAACCCTTTGCTAGTTGGCTATCTTGGAGGATGATACTCCTCCGAGTGAGGAGCACTGGTGTCGCTTTTGTCACATGCACTTCATTGGCAATACAGGGACAAGGATTATGATCCTGCCCCATTAGCTTGTTTCCTAAAATGCCATCAGTAACAGGAATGGGAGGAACTGAAATGGAAATTTTCCTGCCTGGGTGATTTGACTTGATGGGACATTGAAACTAGATGGTTTTGTGCAGATGTTCTACAGGATAAGTGGGCTGCTGAGTTAGAGGGGCTCTTGGCCCTGGAGCCCATAAGGTGGTTGGTCCTGCCAGCTCTCAAAGACCCTGAGCATCTGCCATCTGTAACAGCAGCCATTTCTATGGCAGATGGAGAGAAAGACGTTTTTTTAAGTAGATTAGATCACTAAAAGAGGGAAATTGAGCACCAGTTTGTTACTCTGATACCCAGAATTGCTTTTTGCTCCTCTGGTTTTCCTTAACCAGCCATACCACTTAGGTAGCAGTCAGCAGCATAATTTAAGCATCTGTGAAAGTATTTTCCATTATTTGATAATACTACTCAAACCAAACCAACTGATGTCGAGTCAGTTCTGACTTATGGCAACCTCACGTGTGTCAGAGTGGAACTTGGTTCTGTAGGGTTTTCAATGACTGATTTTTCATCCATTAATAAAATCCTTTATGCACACTTAAAGAACATCAATCTGATGGAATTCTTCAGCTAAATGGTTTCCTCAAAAGTACACAGGAAACTCATTATTTATGGAAGTTGTTTCTTGGAACTTCAAAAGACCAAGATAATCAAAGTGCATTATAACAGGTGCAGAAAAGTTCTTAAGTGTAAATGAGAGGCCCAAGTATGAATAAGAGGCATTAAGGTTAGCTAGCAGGCTATCTTCCTGATACGGCTTTTAAGAGTTACCAGTCACAGAGCAAAAGTAGTATTGTATTAGCAACTCTCTTTCAAAAGGCAAGAAAGAAAAAGAGAAGAATCTCTTAGACCGCCTCAATGCGCTATTAATGAACCTATCATTACTATTTCAATACCTAACCCAAATCAACACAGAAACAAAAAAGATGTTCCAAGTTAAACAAAACCAGCTGCTATTGGGTTAATTTAAACTCGTGGTGATTCCTTATGTATCAGAGTTCACCTGGCTAATTTCTCAGATCACCAGGCTTTTCTTCTGAGGCACCTCTTGGTGGGCTTGAAATGGCCAGTTTCCAGTTAGTAGTTGAAGTGTCAAAACTGTAGCCTTAACCTCAGAGCTCAGTGCTGCTACCCATGAGACCCTGAGAGGCTGTGCTACATCTGTGCTGTCTGAACGCCACTCTTATCTAAGGAGGAGGGAGCTAATGTTATTAAGCATTTCTGTATGACACCTATGGTTCCTGGCACCTTACCTGGTTCATCCAATTGTAACATTACATAAGGATCTCTGTTAAACTGTCCACAAAGCTTGTAGCAAAGCAAAATGACAAACTTGGATTGACATCTAGTTCAGGTTCATATTGGTATATTCCCGTATACCCAGATCTAACCTTACAACAAGAATGATCTTGATCTTTTAAAATAAACTTTCTATTATTCTCTTGGCTTAAGACTTACCAACACTCAGTTCTTACTGTACTCAGAACATGTTCTTGGAATATGTATCTGCTTACATTCCCCCCCACCCCGCCCTATCCCCTACCCACCCACTGAGATCCCACAGACCTCTTTCCAATCTTACAGACTTCTCACATGCCCTCTTTCAGGAATCATCTCTCTCTTCTGGCTCTTTCTTTCCTTTGGCATAAATGTCACCTCTCCTGGGAGGCCTTCCTATGATACTTACTATGGTGTCATGGCTTACTGTCTGTCTAGGGTACTTTATAGTCCCCAGATGGTACAAACAGTTAACACATTCAGCTGCAAAGTAAAAGGTTGAAGGTTCGAATCCACCCAGAGGCACCTCAAAAGAAAGGTCTGGCGATCTACTTTCAAAAAATCAACCAATGAAAACCCAGTGGTACTCTGACACGCATGGGGTTGCTGGAAGTTGGTTCTTAGTCCACTTTACTGTCAGCTGCAACTAGGCAGTGACTGCCAGTCCTGCTTACTATATTGTGAACCTTTAACAACACAGATGCCCCATAGGGTCCAATAAGACAAATCATATTTTAAGGACAGCCAATTTTTACAAAAATAACTAGGTACATTGTTTTACTAATGCAGCAAGATAATTTTTATTTTGGTTAACCACTAATTTGCAAGTTCTTGTGAGAACTACAGTATTTACTGGCTTATTCAGTGGATTACTCAAGAGCTTTTAAAGTAGCAAGTACCAGGTAAACCAACAAAACCAAACCCACAGTCACTGAGTTGATTCAGACTCGTAGTGACCCTGTGCAGGGTTTTCAAGGCTGTAAATCTTTACGGGAGCAGACAGCCTCATCTTTCTCAGCAGAAGGTTTATGCTAACAACCTTGCCATTAACATCCCAGTGCTCAGGTCACAAAGTCACTAGAGCTCCTTAAGTATAAAATAGAGAAGCTAACTTCCAATACTGGTCTCTCTGTGGGCATGTGCTCTCCAGGGTTGCCTTTCTGAGGGCAAAAGGATTCTCAGAGAAAGAAGATTTCCAATCTTCTCCAAGTCTTCTTTGTCCAACTTTCACATAGGAGGCGACTGAAAATACCATGGCTTAGGTCAGGCAGACCTTAGCCCTCAAAGGGACATCTCTACAGCAGATTTACCCAGTGCAATATGCTGTTTGATTTCTTGACTGCTGCTTGCAAGAACACTCACTGTGGGACCAAGTAAAATGAAATCTTAGACAACTTCAATCTTATCTATAATTGGCGTGATGCTGTTTATTGGTCTAGTTGTAAAGATTTCTGTTTTCTTTACATTGAGTTCTAATTCATACTGAAGGCTGTAGCCTTTGATCTAAATTTGAAGAAATTCTTCAGTTTCTTATTTATTTCAGCAAACTGGGTTGTGTCATCTGCATATAACAAGTTGTTAATGAGACTTCCTCCGGTCCTGATGCCACGTTCTTCATATAATCCAGATTCTCAGATTATTAGCTTGGCATACAGTGAAAGGATACAACCCAGACACACACCTCTCCTAATTTTAAACCATTCAGTATCCTTTTGTTCTGTTTGAACCACTACCTCTTGGTCTGTGCACAAGTTTCACATGAGTACAATTAGGTATTATGGAATTCCCTTTTGTGAAATTTTATTCATAGTTTGTTATGATCCACACAGTCAAATGCCTTTGCATAATCAATAAAGAACAAGTAAACATCTTTCTGGTATTCACTGCTTTTAGTCAGCAATGATATCCCTCATTCCACATCCTCTTCTGAATCCAGCTTGAATTTCTACCAGCTCCCTGTCCATGTACAGCTGCAAATTTAAAAATTAATTTCAATATCAATTTATTTGTTTGTGATATTAATGATATTGCTCTATAACTTCTACGCTGTATAGGGTCATCTTTCCTTGGAAGGGGAACAAATATGGATCTCTTCCAGTCTGTTGGCCAGGTAGTGTCTTTCAACTTTCTTAGTGTACACCAGTGACAGTTTCCAGTGCTGCATCAGTTTGTTGAAACATTTCCTTTGGCACTGCAACAATTCCTGGAGCCTTGTTTTTTGCTAATGCCTTCAGTGCAGCTTGGACTTCTTCCTTCAATACCATCGATTCTTGATCATATGCAATTTAAACAAACAGAAAATAACTTTCCAAGAGGTTCCTCTAGGATGTATACATTACTGAGGAAAGTAATCACTTCTTTTCCCAAGGACATCAACGCTCATACATGGAGAAGTAAAAAAAAAAAAATCTGTGGGCAGCAGAAATAGATGTTCTACAGCCCCAAGGGAGCCAGCCATGTCTTCACTCCCAGCACACTTAGGGAATTACCGCTCCAATCTTTTATCTACTTCTCCAGCACAGAGTAGACAGGGGAAAGCTGTGAAGGAGGGTGGCTACCAGTCTAGCACTGTGACAAGACACAGGAAGCTGAGAGCAATACAAGCTGCTTTCACCACCAGAAAATAATGGATGTTTGTGGTTATGCGAAGCAGGCTCTAGCTTTAGTTTAAGACATTGTGGGAAACTGTGGTGAAATGGTTAAGGACTGGTGCTTGAAAGAATAAAGTTCTAGCTATCTGGAAGTTAGGAGTACTGGTGTGGTGCTGTGGGTTAATGCACCAGACTGCAAAGCCATTTGAACTGCAAGGTTGGTTGTTCAAGCTCACCAGCTGCTCCTCAAAAACCCTATACAGGGTTGCTGTGGGTCGGAACTGACTCAACAGCACTTAACAACAACAACAACAAATCTGGAAGTTAACTTGCATTAAAGCACCTAAGAATGGTATAACATGAGCAACAGGTTAAGTGTGGGAGAAATTTTTCTTACTGGAAAAAGAGTTCCTAGCCAATTTTCCACTGTTCAGGTTTTAGTTTTTCTGGGTTCTTGCTTTCATATTTTGGTTCAAAGACCCAAATCGTATGCTGCTAAGTCAATTCTGACTTACGTTGACCCATTAAGGAGC
The DNA here is from genome assembly GCF_000296735.1 of Chrysochloris asiatica. Lineage (NCBI taxonomy): Eukaryota > Metazoa > Chordata > Mammalia > Afrosoricida > Chrysochloridae > Chrysochloris > Chrysochloris asiatica. The sequence goes on along the minus strand of NW_006408558.1, from coordinate 9,075,052 downwards.
AGAATTGCTCTATAGCGATTTCAAGGTTGTGACTTTTCAGAAGCAAATTGTCAGACCTTTCTTCCCAGTGCCTCAAGGTGGGGTAGAACCTCTAGTCTTTCCGCTAGTAGTCAATAGCTTAAGCACATGTGCCGCCAAAAGATTTTACAAGTCAACTTGTTAGCAAAGAATATTAAAAGTACCACAGTCTTCCAGAAGAATAAACAAATCTGAGTTGGGTGAAGTACTGCCAGAAGCTCCTTAGAAGCCAGGATGGTGAGACTTTATCTTTCAGATTTTGGCTAGGTTATCAGGAGGGACCAATCCCTGGAGAAGGACATCAAGCTTGATAATGTAGAGGGTCAGCAAAAAAAAGAAGACCCCCAACAAGATGGATTGGCACAGTGGTAGCAGCAACGGACCCAAGCATAACAACAATTGTGAGGATGGCCCAGGACAAGGCAGCATTTCATTCTGTTGTGCATAGGGTTACTATGAATTGGAACCAACTCAATGGCACCTAACAACACAATTTGGTTTTTTTAAGTACTAATGGAGAAAACAAACCTGGAGAATTTTTTTTAAATGCACGTAGAAGCCAGTATAATGCAGTACTTTATAGCAAGCAGTACAAGATCATGGACTACAGTTAGGCACCTCAATATGGATGAATCTTTAAAACCTAATGCTGAAACAAAGAAGTGCCCAGATAATACATACAGTATATTTCCAATTACATAAAGCTTCATAAAAAGGGACAAAACTCAATGTGTTGTTGTTGTTGTTGTCAGGTGCCATCAAGTCGGAACCGACTCATAGCGACCCCATGCACAGCAGAACGAAACAATGTTCGATCCTGGGCCAACCTCACTACCGCTGCCACACTTGAGTGCATCAATGATGCCACCTGGTTGATCCATCTCGTTGGGGGTCTTCCTCTTTTTTTCCGACCCTCCACCCTACCCAGCATGACATCCTTCTCCAGCGATTGTTTCCTCCGGACAATATGTCCAAAGTAGGAGAGACGAAGCTTAGCCATCCTGGCCTCCAAGGAGCACTCTGGCTGCACTTCCTCCAAAACAATGTATTATTTTGCAATTCCACAGGTGAAAGAGCAAAGAATTTATGATGGCAAAAAATCAGAAAAGTCATGTTGTTGGGAATGTAACCCTCTTGTGTCTCCTCCTCTAAAGTACAGACAATCTGTTTCTTATCATGGTTGGAGGGTATGTGAGTATTTTATTACAGCTTGTCTTTAGTTAACTAGCACATAGATATCTGACATGTTTCATAATTTTAAAAAGTAGCCACTGATGCTCAAGTCACTGCAAAAAATCAACTGAAAACTGTACTGTGGATGAGTCAGGAGACTTCAATTCAGAGAGGCTCCTCAACCATGGTTACTGTCAAGAATGGCCCTGGAATTCAAGGAGTCTCATAATTAAAACAGGAAATCCCATTACAGTTTCCTCATTACAGAGACCTGGAGGTGGCCAACAGGAGTCTGTTCTTCTCACGGCTGGTAGTGGATTAGTTCATGTTTGCGAAATGACAATATATAATAATTAGGAATAACCCTCTATACAATGACTGCATTCAGGAACCCAAATTTTCAAATGAACCCCTCAGACAAATGAAAAGGGCCACAGACCACAATGCTTCACAAGCTGTGCTCAAGAAGTCCTGATGTGGAACTGTGGGTTAATGCACTGGTCTGCAAAGTCAGTTTGAACCAAAAAGTTGGCAGTTCAAGCTCACCAGCCGATCCACAGAAACTCTATACAGGGTAACTATGAGTCAGAACCAACTCGATGGCACTTACAACAACCCTTTCCCAAGGAGTCCTGATGTGGTGCTGTAGGATAAGCCACAAAGCTGACCGGTCAAACCCACCAGTCATTCCTCAGAAACCCTACACATGGTCACTATGAGTCGGAATTAACTAGATGGCACTTAATAACGACAACTACCTTTCCCAACTTCTTCCGATGGCTCTTGTTGTTAAGTGTCACTGAGTCACAGCAACCCTGTATAGGGTTTCCAAGGAACAGCTGGTTTGTTTGAACCACAAACCTTGTGATTTGCAGTCTAGTGCTTATCCTACAGAACCACACAAGTCCAGGAATACACTAGATGTCTTCCTTTATTATCTCAGAAGTTGTCAGTGGGGGCAGAGCTATCAAAAATTTGTCCTTAAGATTCAATGAGCTCAGGAGACCCAGAGCATAAAAACCAGCTTTGATAGCGTAAGCTCTTTGAGGTCAAGCCCATGTCTCTTTCCTGTAGTATCTTCAGCAACCACCTCAATAGCTGATACAAGAAGGTGCTAACAAAATCATTTCCTTTAAAATATTTCATAATTTAAAAATAATTTTATTTAAAACTGCTGATAAAAATCTCAGCATAATTAAGTAAATATATGTTAGAACTGAAAGAAACCTTTATGAACTAAAATTATATATTTAAAGTATCATTTATTAGCATGCTTCCAAAAGTCAGTCTCACAGCTTCCAGCAGGACTGATCCTTGACTTGGAATGCTTTCCTGTTACTTAGAACTCAAAATAATTTAAAGTACTATTGATCCATACAATGTTTTCAATACTGTTGATAAAAGTTCAATGTGCCAATGCATTTCATTCCTTTTGTCTAATTCAAAAGTTGTACATTTCTCCTTGAATTAGCCAATGAAGTATCTTATACATAAACTCCACAGAGGTTTCAGTCTTATAAGTAATATGTCAACAGGTAAAATAAAAGGTCTAGAAACAGTAAACAGAATTTCTACCAAAGTCAGCCCCACTTAAATAAGGTTTGCATTTACGCTGGGTAACATATTCCCTTTTCGTCCATGACCTCCTTAGAAAGTCAATAGAACAAGGGCAAAGAGTTATAAGCTGAAGGGTAAGACAGAGAAGAAAAGCTGGTTCAGAAGTAAAGAAACACATTCCTACAAAACCTGGGTTAGCTGATTTTCCCTACACCTCAGAAAATGTGTTGTCTTTACATAGGAGCTCCATATTAAAATCAAGTTATATTTATTCCAAATATGCCCTGATAAAGAAAAGGAAAAAAAAAAAAAAATCAGCAAATATTTCAAGTCCATTCAACAAATATCTGGGGGAAGAATACCCAAGGCAGGGCATCAGCCAGTCCAAAATTACAAAGGCAGGAGCATGCTGGGGATGGAGATGGTATATATTCTTTTTTCAGGACATATTTTAAAGTTAGAGCCAAGGGGTTTACTAATGAATAGAGAGGAGGTATGTGGGGGAGGTATGTGGGGGTAAGAGAGGAATCAAAGAGAAAACCAAAATTTTTCAACTGATGGAAAAAAATGAGGCTACCTTTTACTGAAACAGGAGAAGCTATGGGGCAAGCTGGCTTGGCCTAGGCAACCAGGAGTTTTCTATTAAACATGAAGCGACTGAGATGCTAATTAGACATTCATATGGAGAGGCAGCCTAGATACACAAGAGATGAGATTATCCTGTCTCAGGTAGAGTAGACCTGTCCTCCAGAGGGCATGAAGGAAACACACCTGGCTTCTCCACCATCACTCTGAAGATACAATACAGCAAATGTTTGGAGAGAGACAAAGCTACACCTAAAGCATACACACACACACACAAACACAAAGAGAGAAAGCAAAAACTATCCTATACACTTAACGAGGTGTTAAGAAGACAAAGCTTGTGGGCAGGAACAGGTAACTTTTGTGTGTGCATGTGTGAACTGCATTTAAACAAAGGTCACCATCCATACATAATGAGGTATGGTGCTTGTTTAACAGCACAAATTCAGTGAGAATGGGTAGAAATCAGGATAATGACATAGGCAAACACTATCATCTGTTTTATAGGAATTACTCATGAATAAGGAGATGCCAAGCTCCTGGTGTGGAGCTGTAGGCTAAAGCACTGGACTGCAAAGTCAGTTTGAACCACAAGGTCGGCAGTTCAAGCTCACCAGCCGCTCCTTGGAAACTGTATACAGGGTTGCTATGGGTCAGAATTGATTAGATGTTTAACAACAACAACAACAAGATGCCCATAACCCAACCCCTATCTATCAGTTTGTGGTACTGTGGTGGCTTACATGTTGCTGTGAAGCTGGAAGCTATACCAACAAGGTCACTCATGGTACAGAGATTTCAGCAGACCTTCCAGACAAAGACAACTCTGAAGAAAGAGTTGGGGACCTACTTCTGAAATTACTCAATGAAAACCCTATGGATCAGATCAGAATATTGTCCAACATAGTGCTGGAAGATTAGCCCCTAAATTGGAAAATATTCAAAATCCACAGTGGCCACAACAATGTTGGAAAAGGTTGTGCAGCATCAGGCGGCATTTTGTTGTGTTGTCCAGGAGGGGACCACTGACTCAAGAGTAATGACAATCACAAAGACAGCAATTTGCTCTGGAACTTATTATAATAAAGACGATACTTGCCTAGAAGAGCAGCAAATCAGGAGGAAAATAGACTCTGTAGCACAAATAGCCACATTGACTAAACATGACAGTCATTACTACAGCTCTCCTATCCCAACTTTGAGGACAATTTCCTCTGCCCCTCCTGGTATGTCTTATAATGAAGCTGTAAGATGGTTCATCTAATAATGAAGATGTCAGAATCAAGCATGAATGAATACTTGAAGTGGCCGTTAGAACCAATTTCCTATGAATTCTGAAAAGAATTATTTCCGCTTTTACGTAAAACATAAAGCTGCCAAAAGTCTTAAGCTCCTGAATGGTTCCAGAAGTTTCCAGATTTATCCATGTTGTTGTTGTCAGGGGCCATCGAGTCGGAACCGACTCATAGCGACCCCATGCACAGCAGAACGAAACAATGTCCGATCCTGGGCCAACCTCACTACTGCTGCCACACTTGATGCCATCAATGATGCCACCTGGCTAATCCATCTCGTTGGGGGTCTTCCTCTTTTTCTCAGACCCTCCACCTTACCCAGCATGACATCCTTCTCCAGCGACTGTTCTCTCCGGACAATGTGTCCAAAGTATGAGAGATGAAGCCTAGCCATCTTGGCCTCCAAGGAGCACTCTGGTTGCACTTCTTCCAAAACAGATCTATTGGTTCTTCTGGCAGTCCATGGCACTTTCAGTATTCTCCTCCAACACCACAACTCAAAGGCATCAATTCTTCTACGATCTTCCTTATTCACTGTCCAGCTTTCGCATCCATATGAGGTTATTGAAAATACCATGGCTTGGGTCAGGTGCACCTTGGTCCTCAAGCTGACATCTCTGCTCTTCAGTACTTTAAGAAGTTCCTGTGCAGCAGATTTGCCCAATGCAATACGTCGTCTGATCTCTTGACTGCTGCTTCCGCGAGTGTTGATAGTTGATCCAAGAAGAATGAAGTCCTTGACAACTTCAATCTTTTCTCCATTGATAAGAATGCTGTTTATTGGTCCAGTGGTGAGGATTTTGGTTTTCTTAACATTGAGATGTAATCCATATTGAAGGCTGTGCTCTATGATCTTCATAAGTATATGTTTCAAGTCCATATCCTGGTACATTTCCGAGAACATATTTAGACTGTTGTCCTAGTCCTCAAAGTTTCACTAGCTACTTCTCTGTCAGAAGACACCTCTATTACTGTTCACTGGGAAAGCAGAGGGCAGATAAAAAGGAGATTAAAAGTTTCTTTGATTTAAAAATCTAAGGCTACAAAAACCAAACAATGCTCTAATAAATTAGGGTATACATAGATAACACTAAGACCTGAAAGTGACATCTGCAAATCTAATCAGAGCACAGCTAAGCCCCAACACTTCCATAATCGCTGGGTTCTGAGGCTATTGAGGCAGGGTAAAGGTCCCTGGGTAGCTCAGATGGTTTGATGGTTTCTGCTTAATTAACCTAAAGGCTAGCAATAGGAACTCACCCAGCAGCACCACAGAAGACAGGCTTCGAGACGTGCTTCTCTAAAGATTACAGCCAAAGAAAGAAGTGGAAACAAAGAGTGATCGGACACAATTTGATGAACCTCACCTACAAGCTTTCAAGAGGGAACCTAGATCCAGAGGGCATGGAGAAAGGTAGAATCTCCACTGAGTAGTATCCAATCTGTCTGGATGGGGCTGATGAAAGGAGATGGGGATAGGAATCTTGTGGTACAATAGTGAATAATTGCTATCAGGACTGACTGTGACGGTTGGAAATGTAAAGGTAGATGTTTTGTAGCAAAAGGAGGGAGTGATTGACTTTGCAGTCTAGAAGGGGAGGTCCCTGGGACCATCAAGGGAGAAGAGCAGAGAGCGGGACCCTACCCAGAGAAGTAGTGACACCAGAGATGGAGGCAGAGACGACGTAGAGAGATGAAGCAGCTGGGGACTTTAGACCCAAAGAGGGAGAGGGGCTGTGTGCTGACGACCGGGGGTTGGGGGGGGCGGAGGTGGCAGACTTGCAGGATATACCCTTTGGTTGGCTGATGATGCATGGAGGGGATTGTAACCATGGCAATGAAATGATATACGAAAGGATAAATGTAAAGCTAATGTTCTCCCATGTAAACGATCACATAATTCACAATAAAACATTTAAAAAAATTAGAGCCAAAAAATCCCCTTATGGAGCAGTTTTACTGTTTAACGCATGAGGTTACCGTGAGTCAGAATCACCTCAATGGCAACAGGTTTGGTTTCCGTAGCAAAATGAAGAGCAAAAGTACTAGCGGGAGAATTAGAATGGTGATGATGAGAGGAGGAGGGGCTGGCCCAGGCAAGAAGGCTGTTGATATAAACAAGCAACTCCTCCCTCTCTGGTAGGCCTGGGTTGACGGGTTATTCACTCAATGTGGAGCCATGCAACACCAGAACACCAGGCCCCACATACCCCAGAGGCAGAAGTTGGCAGAACATTTTGATTACTCATAATCATCAATCAACATAAAAGTGTATGCCAAAGACAGATGTGGGCACAAGAAAGGCAGTTAGAATCATCCCATCATGTATAATATGTAGAAGTGTGGGCTGTGAGGGAACAGAGAAGGTGAAAGCTGAAGAACCCCTAGCAGAAGTGTAGGCACCTATTTTGCAAGTTGGTTTAAGCATGAGAAAATTAGTGTGAACTACTAAGTTGGGTCAGTACATAAACTCAGACTTTGCACAGTATGATTTGATGAACCTAAATGAACAAAACTTATGTATGTATTTGCTTCTGTGTAACTGGGTGTTTTGTGTAAATGAAATCATTCAGAATTTCTTATTCTCTAAAATGTCTGAAGTAGTCCAATCCTATCTCAGATAAAGTTCAAGGAAATCTCTTCATACCAGTCAGAACAGGTAACAGGAGAATCAAGACCCTCTTCAGGTCTGAGGTGTCACTGAAAATGAATCCAGAATTGAGGAATTGTGTAAAGCCAACCAGCTAGAATCTGAGAAGATCAATTTTCCAGTTACATTAAGAGACTACCACCAAAGCCACAATTAGTTCCGTTTCTCTGACCAAGGATGGAGGTCATTTTATCCTGTGATATTATGCCACAAGTAGTTGTTGTTATCAGTTAACTAGTAGATGTCAACTCATGGACATCCCATGTGCTAGAGCAGAACTGCTTCGTAGGATTTGCAAGGTTGTGATTTTTCGAAGCACATTGCCAGGGTTTTCTTCCAAGGTGCCTCTAGGTGTGTTTGAACCTCTAGTCTTTCAGCTAGTAGTCAACAGCTTACCTGTTTGTGCCATGCAGACACTCCACAAATAGTATGTTACTGTTGTTGTTGTTAAGGGCCGATGAGTTGTTTCCAACTCATAGAGACTCTTGTTTCCGAAAAGTGTCTGGTAGGTTTGAATCTACAACCTTGTGGTTAGCAGTCCAGTGCTTATCCTATAGTGCCACACAAGGGCTCCACAAACAGACTACAAAGCAATGAAAAGCCTTACCATACACACTTGCACTTGGATGCACTCTATTGTGGGATCCTGATGTGATACTGTGGGATCAAGCCCTGGACTGCAAGGTCGGTTTGAACCACAAGGTCGGCAGTTCAAACTCCCCAGTTGCTCTTGGAAACTCTATACAGGGTCTCGATGAGTCAGAACCGACTAGACAGCACTTAAAAACAGCAACAATTGTGCTGTCCAAGACACTGTAGCTTTATAACTAACCACAGAATAAGAAGTCCTATTTCCCTACTCCAAGTAAGGTCATGTGTGTTCTATGTTATCATAAGATAACCATCCAAAAAGTCTAATAGTTTAAAAACCAAACCCTACAAAGGCTGTAAATCTTTATGGGAATAGAAAGCCTCCTCTTTCTTCCTCACAGTGTCTGATGGGTTTGAGCTGCTGACCTTATGGTTCACAGTCCAGTGCTTACCTTACAGTGCCCCCAGGGATCCTATGTTAAAAAAGACAGTTATCAGAAACACACTACAGAGGATCCCACACATAACTAAAGCCATGAACTCAGAAATGTTGAGGAAGAATTTAAAGTACGTCATTTGGTCTTAACCTCTTCAACTTCTTTCTCTAGCAGGAATGAAGTGCTCCACAGGCTGCCAGAGCCCAGCCCCCATGTGTTAATCCCTACAGCCACTTACACTTGGGGGGAAGGACAGCTGAGGAGCAGGGTGACTGTTATGTGAAACTCGCTAAAACCTTGAGACAAAGGAGAGGAACTAAAAATGGGGTGGCAGCCCACCTATAACAGTTAAAAAGATACCATTTGTCAAGTGTATGATCCGTTTATCCTTTGATGGCTACAATGAATTAGCAGGTACCCAAAACTAGACCAGGTACAATGAGTTCCAGAGATCAGAGCAAAATGACCCCTTTCCTTTAAAAAGTCACAATTTATTTTGAATTCTTCATCAGCCTACATCAAATCATGATAAAGTCTGTACTTAAGTAGTAGATGATATTAAGCTTAGCTGGAACTATAAGCTACCATAAAAATGTATAAGCAAGAAATTACAAAAGCCTAAATCCTTAGCTTCCTAGAACAAGCAGTGAACGATGAAGTGCCTAACAAATTCCTCAGGTGAGAGATCATTTTGTATATAACTGACTCGAGAATTTCCATAGAGACAGTAACTGCTTTAATTTCCTGGAGACATTGTAATAGGAAAGGAACTTTGGGTGTTATCAGGAGAAACACTGTTCAAAAATGATCTCGTGTTTTCCCAAGTTGCCTGACCCCAGGGTTCACACAGAGACTAAAGAGTGTTACTGCCAAACTGGTTGAGTTGGATGGAAGGTGGACCAGAGACTGGGCTGGCCATGTTTTGCTGCAGCAGAAGGGTCTAGAGTGACGTGAGTTTCCATAATAGCAGGGACGCCAAAGGAACAGGGCGGCGGTACGCTCACACCACTACCTCAGAGTCCACAGAGATTTCATGTGCTTCCAACCAGCTCTTTCTGAGACCTGAAGCAGCACAAGTAGTCAACATGCTCAGCTGCTAACTGGAGATTAAGAAAGGTCTGGCAATCTGTTTCCAAAAGATCAGCTAGTGAATACCCTATGGGCACAGTTCTACTTTAACACGGTTGGAGAGGGCAACTGGCTTTCTCACACACCAGTTCACCTGATCCGTGTGACAACCCAAGGTGTTCCCAGGTCCTGATCACCATTTACAGACCAGGCTTAATCAAGGAGTTGAATAATTTGATAAAATCAGATCCAGAAATCAGTTATCTGGATTCTAAGTCCTATGTTTTCTCAACAATCAAGATCCACTTTGATTTTCAATTGAGAGATGGCTTTTCTAAAATATTGTTGAAATATACATCTATGTATATTACCTTTGTTATTCTTTCATGGGAAAATACTACATTCTGGAGGTTTTGTTTTGTTTGATGTTTTATACACATTACTCTTAACCCTGTAAAGGCCAAATTATGAAGCGCCTCCTATAGGAGGATTAAGTATACTTTCTAATGCTGAGATGCTTGTTTGTTTGCTGGCTGGTTAGTTGATTATGAGGCCAAGGGAGTAGGATTATTTTGGTCTTGACTTGTTTCATTACCTCAAATCTATTTTTTACACCTCTTACAGATTCTGAAGAGAGCTTTCTCTTCTAAAGTAGCATCACATGCAATTTATATTTGTGAAATAGGATTCTATGGGGTCCTGAAAGAAATGAAAGAATCTGATATTCCAGCTGATTGAGGTGTCGAGTAGATATTGAACATTTACCATGTGTTCAGATAAAAACCCACTGTGACAAATATGCCCTTCTCCATGCTCACATCATGGAAAGACAAAATAAGGGGCACAAAACACTGCATTCTTGAAGTTTTATCTTACAATGGCAGTATTATTAAAAGTTGGACAATAGAGGACAGATGAGATTACATGTATTCATGAAAGTATAAGAACTAGAGGCTAACAAAATTTTTTTTATTAATGCTGTTTTGTCTCATGGTTACAGTAGTAGTCATATGAGGTAGGGGGAGAATACATAAAAGCATAAAGAAAAAATAAAAGTCTCTGTAATCTCATTACCCAAAGATAACTACTATTCCTAGACTAGCAGGAGAAGCATCACTGGAAACTGATGATAGAGTAAAGTCTCAGGACCTAGTGAAAAAGGAACTCATCCATAGAGCCTGATTTGACAAGCCCTCCAGGTGATACTGATGGCTGCTCACGGCTGAGAACCACTGACAAATGACAAATGCTACACACACACACACACACACACACACACACACACACGGACCCCTGGTGTGGTGCTGTAGGATCAGTAATTGGCTATGAACTACAAAGTTGGCAGTTCAAACCAACCAGCTGCTCCTCGGAAATCCTATTAATGGTCACAATGAGACAGGACTGACTTGACAGCACTTAACAACATACCTTGTTGTTGTTGTTGTTGTTAAGTGCCGTGGAGTCGGTTCTGACTCATAGTGACCCTGTACAGGGTTTCCGAGGCTGTAAATCTTTACGAGAGCAGAAAGCCTCATCTTTCTCCCATGGAACAGCTGGTAGTTTCGAACTGCTGACCAATCAGCCCAATTGGTAACCACTACGCTATTATTTATACACATATGTCCTCCCAACCCCAAAATGGGGTCAAGCATCATGTTTAAAACTTGAAATCTATATTTGGTACCAAGTTTATATATTTGAAATCACCTAAACACTCTGGTAGTGTAATGGTTACGGGTCGGGCTGCGAACCTCAAGGTCAGCAGTTTGAAACTACCAGCGGTTCTGTGGGAGAAAGATGAGGCGTTCTCCCATAAAGATTTACAGCCTTGGAAATCCTGTGCATGGTTACTATGAGTTGGAACTGACTCCACGGTACTGAACAACAACAACAACAAACACATATAGTACAAATACTCTAAGACGGTATGCTTGAAATACAATTACCAAATGGTCCATTCATTGGTGTAATTACACACCAGAGTTAGTCTAAGAAAACATTGTTGGCTGAATAATTCCTTTAGCAATACTAGAACCTAACCAAATCCATGTCTTACAATCTGAAAGGTTTTAGGCCTTTTTTAAAAAATAAAAGGCATCTGCATTAGTTTACCCATCCTGCCTATGAATCCACTGAAGTTATTTTTAAAACTTGCTTTGCATTCCAACATTCCAGCACTGAGCAAACAGTCCCCTGACCCACCAATCTGCCACCTAAACACTCTGGCTTGTGCTGGCTCTGCCCCACCACAGCAGAGCACATGCAGAGATTCCAGAGAAGCACCACACTATGAGCTCTGGTGGCTGCTACACCGGCCACGTGCCTCGGCACAGATGATGGAGTGAAGGTTGAGGCATGAAGGAAGTCTGCGCAAGTAGAAAAAGAAGAAAACTGCTGGTGAGTAGCCCAAACCATAGCACAGAAAGCTAGCTTAATTTTGCCAAATTATTTCTCCAGTTCTGGAATCATTCCTTTCCAAAATCTTTGCTAACCCCAGGAAACCACAATAAATGAAAGCAGAGAATAAGGTCAAGTTTTTGTTTAATTGAATAGGATCATACAAAAAGTTTATCTTAAGTAGAAAAACATAGATTTATTTAGTAGTAAGATGAGATTATCTCCACTTGTCATTGTTACTTTATTTAAAAACCTAAAAATTTATTTAAGAAAAACCTTGGGCAAGTCACTGAACCTTTTTTTTTTTTTGGGGGGGGAGGGGGTCTTTGTTTCCTCTTACTAAATATGACGTGGTTGGAGAAAACGAGTTTAGGAGTTGTCAAGTGGTAGAAACAAAAGAAACACAAGAAAGTCTAACTATCATACAATTTTACAGCATCTGTAAATGATTTACTGGACAGCAATTTTTCCTCTCAACAAAAGCATGCATTCCAACGTCATTCTTTGCTAGAAATTTCACACATAGAGTTAAAACACTGGATAGCAGGCATAGGATGAAAGGGTTCACAGAGCAGCAGGTCAGTGCAGACTGGGACCAGAATGCCTGGGCCTGAATGCCAGTTTCACCACTTACTACAGCTGGAGGACGTGGGCAAATCATATGTAGAAGCTGAGCCTCAGTTTCTTCATTTAGGAAATGGGTCTAATAGGGTTTTATGAGGATTAAGTGATTATGTACAGGACATCACCACTACTAAGTGTATATCGAATAATATTAGTAGTAATATTGAATGTCCATCAAGAGATATAAGGTATAAGTTGATATGATCTGGAAACATCATTAAAATGCACCATGTGGTTCACTTCCATGCCACTCCTAATTTGTCTGGTCTCTTTTAAAATATAACATATGTACCAGAAAGCGTAAAAGATGTGCCAAGGTGACTTGGGAGTCACCAAAAACACACAGGGACTGAGTCAATAAGCACACTAGTCCCAAAGGCCATTTTGTTTAATTCAACCCATAATTAGAGAGAAAAGGCAAAATAGCTCAGAGGAAAGTCTCCTGGCTTTGGGACAAATTAGGCCTGGGTTCAACTCCCAGCACCTCCACTTAGAGGAGTTAGTTAGGCTCTAACAAGTTACTCAACCTCACTGAAATGTATGACTTTCATTTTATAAACAAATATACTATCATCTAAGGAGCTCTGGTAGTGTAGTGGTTAAGAGTCTGGCTGCTAACTTCAAGATCAGCAGTTTGAAACTACCAGCTGTTTTGCAGGAGAAAGATGAGGCTTTCTGCTCCCATAAAGATTTACAGCCTCAGAAACCCTATACAGGGTCGCTATGGGTCGGAACTGACTCCACAGCATAGAACCACCACCACAGTATCATCCACAGCATAAGATTACTATCAACCTAGCAGAGGAACAGCCACAAAACAAATGATAAGTACATGTATGTTATAATGGTTAAAAGAGCTTTAGTTAAAGTGTAGTGACTACTGACTGAGCATAAATCATTGATTATCCAACCTTTTCTTATTTTGATGTAGACAGGTGAGTGTGTGCAGATTGGTAGGTAAAACCAGTCTAGGTTAAAGCGGGCTCGCAGGATGGGAAGACATACTGACAAGACCAAGACCAAACCACAGGATTCACAGCTTTGCTCACTCAGGGGCTTAAACAAATTAAAAAAAACAGTTGTTATGAAGTCAAGTTCAACACATGGCAACTCTGTGTGTGTCAAAGAACTGTGCTCTGAAAGATTTTCAATGGCTATTATTTTGGAAGTAAATCACCAGGCATTTCTCTTCCAAGGTGCCTCTGGGTGAATAGGAACCTTTAACCTTTAAGGTAGCAGTTGTGAGAGAACATTAATCATTTGCCCCACCCAGGGACTCCTTATTCAAGGTCGCTATGGGTCAGAAATGCCTAGATGGCACTCAATAACAACCACAACATTCCTCCTTAAAGCAAAGGTTATGCACTGAAAATATTTTTTGTCTTGTAGTTATAAAAACAAGTCGTTTTGTTGTTTGTACCCTAATTTTTTCTTAATTTCATTGCAGATTTTGTTTTCTTAATAAGTACCCATTTCACCTGTATTCCTCAAAATTGATATCAGAATTCATATTCTGATGAGAAAATTAATAAAGCCATCACTTCCCCAAACTAGGACCTCTAGTATGGAATATATCTCTTCGTGAATGTTTTCATGTTTTCCCCCTTCAACATTTTGTTGTTGTTTTTACCACATGGAAATGGGACATGTGAAAAGAGTTTCGTGCATGATGGAAAACCATCCATTCCACAATGAAATCTTCTGTACTTAAGGCTGTTTTTCCTGAAGTAGACTAGTGTGCCACAAACCCAAACCAAACTCACTATAAAATCCATTCCAACTCACAGCAACTCTAGAGGACAGAGTAGAACTGCGCCGCCACACAGCTTCCAAGGCTGGAGCTCTTGTCTCCTACAGAGTGGCTGGTGAATTCAAGCCTATTCCTTATTATCCCATGCCACCAGGGCTCCTTAATATAGCATGCATAATGACAGAAGGGCTCCCCAAAACTACCTCCAAGAATAGAAAACTAATGTGGATTGGCGAGAGAGAATTGCTTTAAAATAAAAAAAAATTACAGTAAATTGAAAGACTGAATGGAACTACAATAAAATGGCTCATGTTTGTAACACATTTTTTTATGTGATGTGTGAAAAGATGCAGTGATCTGGCTTTGACTTTGAGCAGATGCTCCCCAAAATTAATCATAGAAATAGGAGAACAGAAGAAACGTTCCTCTTCTCCTTAGGAGAGTAATTCAATCAGGTTTTCCAATCTCATTTTTTAGCCTTTGACATTTTATTTTATTAATGTGTCCCTTTAACTTGATGACATGGATAACAAATGATATCTTTCCCTTAGGGAAGAGAACTTAAAAAAAAAACCTGAAAATACATTGTGTTTTCTTGTGCATTAGACTAACTACTCTCCTAACAAAGCAGTTTAAGAAACTACAATCAATGAGAACTTCATAAATAGCAGAACTTCACTAATGGCCTAAAAGTTAATGACATTCTCTGTTCAAGTCCAAAGAATGCCTTCAATGTTCTTGTATATGATATATAAGACCACAGCAGGATTCATTTACACTCCAACAAGATGTCAGTTCCCAGAAAACCACACAAGCCAATCTACAAACTACAAACTCCCAGAGCCATGCAAATGAGCCCCCATTTTCACTGTGAAATTTTTATTCTGTTCTTTTTCAGTTCCGGTCAAATTTAGAAAATAGAACTTTTTTTTTTTTTTTTAATTCGGGTAATTTTATACTGTCTTGCTTTATTGCTACAACAATTACACCATCTAACAATAAATCTTCAATCCTTGCTGGATTTTTTGAACCATGTACACTTTTCCTCACTCCTTCCCTACTCTAGTTCTTATATTTCAGGTAATCCAGTTCACAGGCACAATAATTGATAATCATTTAGAAAACAAACAAACAATGTAATTGTAGTAGGCAGAATGGTGTTGTTGTTGTTGTTAAGTGCCGTCAAGTCGGTTCCAACCCATAGCGACCCTGAACAGGGTTTCAGGGGCTGTAAATCTTTACTGGAGCAGAAAGCCTCATCTTTCTCCCGCAGAACAGCTGGTAGTTTCAAACAGCTGACCTTAAGGTTCGCAGCTCAATTTGTAACCACTATGCTACCAGAGCTCCGGGACCAAATTCTGAACCAACTATAAAATCATAATGATTTGATCAACAAGATCCACCCCCCGAACCCCCATTACTGATTTCCTGGAATACAAAAAGAATAATGCTCTAAGTACATTTCCAAAAAGAATGACTTAAACAAGTTATGTGTTGAGGTATCATATGCCCTGTTTCCATGGGTTCTGCATTTATGGATTCAACCAGCTGTGGATTTTAATTCCAGAAAGTTTCCAAGAGCAAAACTTGAATTAGCTGCATGCAGAGCACTCCACTAAGTCCACACAAATGAAGTGATGTGTATGTAAATATGCCCTGGTGTGGCTTCCTGCCATCTCACAGATCCTTAATCTCTCTCCAGCACTCATTGTTTGAGCACTATTTACCTAGTATCTTGCTCATTCACAATACTGAATTAGGTATTATAAGTAATCTAGATATGATTTGAAGTACAGCATACTTGAAGATATTGCAGGTTCGGTTCCAGATCACTGCAATGAAGCCAGTTACCCATGTTTTTGCTATTATTTTGCAGCACATATAAAAACTAAGATTAACAATGCTCTGAAAGGGCTCACAACAGAAGATTCTAGACAAAATGAGAGAACAATGTGGAATAAAACTCAAAGTCATAAAAAAGATCAGGCTTACTGGTCAGATAGACTGATGGACCCTTAATCATCCTTCAGGTCTGGAAATGAACTCACACCTATCGCCAAACAATAGGGAAACACTGGGCAGGGAAATACACCTTAGAATAATCAACCCTTGAAGAGCAAACTGGCAGCGTTTGCCCAAGCTCAAAGTTCAGAGAGTTAGGAAAGGAGGAGGAATGGCAACAGGAAACACAGAGAGGAAGTGAGATGAAAGATGTTTCACCCTGGAGGTTGTAGTCAATGATGAAATAAAATGTGCATTAATTATTAAACAGAATACTGATCTGCTCTGTAAGGCTTCACCTAATTCACAAAAAAGGAAAACAAAAGTTATGCTTGCTTATGGTGGTGGTGGTGATGTGCCACGGAGTCGGTTCCAACTCACAGTGACCCTGTACAGGGTTTCTGAGGCTGTAAATCTTCACGGGAGCAGAAAGCCTCATCTTTCTCCCGTGGAACAGCTGGTAGTTTCGAACTGCTGACCTTAAGGTTTGCAGCCCGAATCATAACCATTACGCTACCAGAGCTCTTTATAGTATACTGTAATCTATTAATATTAAGTATGCATTTTGAAAATTTTGAGAGAATTAACCAAGTGTGACACAGAGACACAAAGTAAGCACATGGTGTTGGAAAAATGGCGCCAACAAAAATGGTTGCCGCTGTTGTTACCAAATGGCATCAGTTCTGAACCACTGACATTTTGGTTAGTAGTCCAGTGCTTATTCCACAACACCACAACAGGGCTGCTACAAACCCTCAAACTGTAAAAAATGCAGTCTCTGTGAAGTGCAATACAGTGACATCTAACAAAAGGAAGTATGCCTATATACAAGGAGCCTTGGTGGCACTGTAATGTAGGCACGGGACTGCTAACCACAGGTCAGGAGTTTAAACTCACCAGCCACTGCACAGTAGAAAGTTCAAGCTTTCTACACCAGCCAAGAACTTACAGTCTCGGAAACCCTACACAGCAATGGTGGGGAACCATTTTTCTGCCAAGGGCCATTTAGATATTTACAACATCATTCACCAGCCATACAAAATTATCAACTTAAAAAATTAACCTGCTGTATTTGGTCAAACATTTAATTAACTCACCCCTAATATGTGGAGTCCTGGTGAGGCGCTATGGGATAATGCGTTAGACTGGAAAGTCGTTTGAACTGCAAGGTCGGTGGTTCAAGCTCACCAGCTACTCCTTGGAAACCCTATACAGGGTTGCTATTGGTCCTATTTGACTTGACGGCACTTAACAACAACAGTATGGTGGCTAAGGACCTCTGATAGCTTAGTGGTTATGAGTTGGGCTGCTAACTTCAAGGTCAGCTAGTTTGAAACTACCAGTGATTCAGTGGGAGAAACATGAGGCTTTGTGCTCCTGTAAAGATTTACAGCCTCGGAAACCCTATACAGGGTTGCAATGAGTCACAACCAACTCCATGGCACACCACCACCACCACCAATATGATGGCTGAACTGTGGTTGCCTTGGCAGGGCTAGACCTAATAGTTGGCAGTCCAAAACTACCAGCATTTCTGCAGGAGAAAAATGAGGCTTTCTGCTCCTGTAAAGATTTATAGCCTCAGAAACCCTATGCAGGGTTGCTATACGTCAGAATCAACTCCGTAGCACGTAACCACCATCACACAGGAGGATATGCGTCGGTTATAAGCAGATACTACTGACTCATAGTGACTTTGTATAAGGTTTCCGAGGCTGGAAATCTTTACAGGAGCAGAAAGCCTCGTCTTACTCTGGTGGATCGATCACCTTGCTGAGTCAAGATGCTGACCTTGCAGTTAGCAGTCCAATTCGTAACCCACTATGCTACCACGACTCTTTATGCAAATCCTATACCATTTTATATTAGGGATTTGAATTGGAGAATTTTGGCATTCACAAAGAGTCCTGGAACCAATCCTCAATGGAGGGATGCTATATTGATAAAATATAAACACCCAACATAGAAGCAATTGTCCAAGTTTCTTTGATCCATTTTTATTTTTAACACAATGCATTAGAAACGTTTTTCTTCCAAAGAGAAATTTCAACTCATTCAACTGGCTTGCTTAGCTCCTCACTAACAATCTGGCACAGTGGCTTTAGAATCACATTGATCTCAGTCAATTCCTGAAGTGCCTTTCAGATATATCCCTTAGTCCTACTTTTATCTGATGACAATGCAGTGTAACTATGGAAACGTGGGACTGAGAGTTATATGTTCTTATATAAATGCAGGAGCTGCCTTTTATAACTCAATTCCATCTAAGCGATGTCACTTAGGGTCAACTTACATTACTTTTTTTTTTTTTTATCAAAGAGTAGGAGATACAAGCATATAAATAGAAAAGAATAAAAATAATCTAATAAAACCAGGGGAGATTTTCTTTATAATTACAAAAGAAACCACATTCCTGTCTCATGCACTCTTGCCTACAGGCCAGGGGGTATTTGCTATCTTCAAATCCTAAAGTCAGTATAGAGGGTCCAACACTCCTCAATAGGTGACAGTGCTCAACCAGACAGAAAAGCAGCTGAAGACCACCCCATCCTAACTTCAGTAGCTAGAACTCTCCCTGCACTGTATGTTTCCAAACTAGAAAGTCTAATAAAATATTCTGGCAGGTCACAATCTGATATCATAAACAGCAGTACTCAGTTGCCATGGAGTCAACTTGACCCACGGCATCCTCACGGGTTTCAGAGTCGAACTACGTTCTGTAGGGTTTTCAATGGCTGAGTTTTCAGCACTTTCTTCCAAGGTACCTCTTGATGGACTTAAACTTTCAACCTTTCAGTTAGCAAATGAGCTCACTTAACTGCTTATGCCACCACCCAGGGGCTGCTATCATAAACAGACACAGCCTTCCCCCCATTATGCTACAATTAAAAGACTCGAAAAAAAGTTTTACTCTTGCAATAATTGACTATCATAAATACAGCCACTGCCCATTGTAGAATGAGACCGAATTTGTATTAGCAACAAACAAATATAAATAAGTCAGTATCATCAGGACTAGGATTTGTCACCATGCTGTCAGTAGGTTGTGGTTTACTCGCTGCAACACTGAAGAAGCTCCCTCCTTCCTGAGTTTCTGGATTCTCATCAGTTGTAAGGGTAAAGTACAACTTCACGTACTAGTTCAAAATAGTCAATAAATGAAAATTTAGGTATTCTTATTATTTCCATCACCCACAGGGTTGCGGGAAGGAACTCTGGTAGTGTAGTGGTTACAAATCAGGCTGTGAACCTCAAGGTCAGCAGTTCGAAACTACCAGCTGTTCCGCAGGAGAAAGATAAGGCTTGTTGCTCCCGTAGAAATTTACAGCCTCGGAACCGACTGCACGGCACACTACCACCAAACATGCATTGACTCAGGTGACCAGGAAGGCAATATACAGCAAGACGGAGGTTGGCAGAAGAATGATGAAGGCAGGGGAAGATACTAAGAGGAATGCTAGAGTTAAAGTGAACAGAGGTGAATACTGTTAACACATAGAATCCTGCAGTAATAGTGACTTTTAGGAAGATAAATAGATAGATACACAAGTTGAACAGCTGTGGGAAGGAGAGTGGGAGTATCCCTCAAAATACAGAAAGGGTTAGCAGAAGATATGTGTAAGTGGGTATTTACCTTTGCTGCAAACATATCTATTAATGTGGTGGAACATCAGGTGGCAAAGTTGAGAAAACTTCTCAGACACTACGAAATATCTTGAGGGAATGAGTTACTGGGCCTCCTTCTCTTTTCATCTTCCCTCTTCCTGGTTTTTCAAATAAATTTTTAAAAAATTTCTTCCTTTTATTTGCTTTCATATTTTTGTCTTCTATAGCTCCATTTCCCTGATACTCTTTTGTCTTTATAGTTATATATATTTTTTCTGGTTGCTGCCTCTTTTTATTTTCTTTTCTCTTTTCATTGTTGGTTCCTTGTTTGTTTATTCAGCTTTGCTTTCTTGTGCATGTGTGGGAGGGATTATGGGCAAGAGACAATATCACCTCCTCTGCGAACCTTAAGGCCAGCAGTTCGAAACTACCAGTCACTCTGTGGGAGAAAGATGAGGTGTTCTGCTCCCATAAAGATTTGCAGCCTCAGAAACCCTGTACAGGGTCGCTATGGGTCAGAACCGACTCGACGGCATCTAGCAACAACTACCTGATCAATGATAGACCACAGCCAAACCCACCCTAAACTGAGGTGCATGGATGGTGAATGGGAATGGTGTACACGTCTTTGCAGGCAATATGCAACAAGAGGGTAGTTAGTAGAAGAAAGATGAAGGACACAGGAGACACAAGGAGGAATGTAAGAGGTAAAGAGAACAGAGGTAAGTACTGTTAACTGTTGGTTATGGAGGGAAATACAATCAAGCATATGACTTGATGAATGTAAAACTGATGAACTGCTCTATAAACCTTCACTCAATTCACAATAAAAAGCTTCACATAAAAAGTTATTTTTAAAAAAGAACTATTTATATAGAATCAAATTGACAACAAAAACGTAAAAGATTAGCTAGGAACCTGAGGGGGCAATGAATTTATGTTAATAAGTGAGCACCAACTCAGAAGAGGAGGGAAAGTATTATTGCACACTCAAAAAAAAAATTAAATCAATGCCACTAAACCATACATGTAGAAACTGTTGGGTTGGTATAAGTCTTTTCTGTGCATATTTGAGCGGGGGGCAGGGGAGGGAGGAGAACAGACAAAATAAATGAAAATTTAGAAACAATGGAAAAGCTGCAATTAGAAATCTAGGAGATTAATACTAAGATTACAGAAATGAACAATTAAATTAAAAAGGCAAAGAAACAGATTCGAGGCAATGGAAGCCAAATCAGTGAGCTAAATTTGAAGATAAATCTTTCAATACTAGTATGCTAAAAGAACAATTAGAAAAATGAATAGAAAAATCTGAAGAACGCCTAAGAGTTATGTGGGACACTATGAAAAGGAATAACTTATGGGTGATTAGAATTCGAAAACAGGAAGAGACAATAAAAAGAACATAGAAAATCGTTGAAGAGTTGTTGGGAGAAAACTTCCCTAGCATCATAAAAGAGGGAGATAAGCATACAAAAAGCTGAATGAACCTCAAGTAGGTTAGATCCCAAAAGAAAATGACGAAGACATATCATAATTCAAAGACAAGGCAAAAGTCTTGAGAACAGCTCAGGAAAAACAAAAATTTAACTACAATGGAGAAGCAATAAAATTAAGCTATGATGATGTATCAGCAGAAACCATACAGGCAAGAAGGCAATGGAATGACAAAATTCTGAAAGAAAAAAAATGACAACCAAGACTCATATACCCAGCAAAGCTGTCCCTCAAATACGATGACAAAATTAGCAAATTTCCTGATAAACAGAAATGAAAGGAATTTGTCATGAGCAGACCAACTTCACAAAAAATGCTAAACGGTGTTCTTTGGGCTGAGAACCAACAACAGAAGACAACAACCTGAGATCACCACATATGACACACACCACCACCGAGAACTAAATCCAGATATAAAAGTATTTAAAGTTAAAAAAAACCTACAAGTCTGTAAACAGGGATCCAGAAATATCAATTTATATTTAAGTCAACTGCAAAGCAAAAAGAAAGAAAAGTGTAGATACAGAACTTCCAAATGGCAAGGAAGCCAAGTAGATTCCAAGATCAAACAAACTGTTTTAAACGAGGAGAAGGGTTAAAAATTACAGGGTAACCTCAAATAAAATTAATACACCTGTACATCAAAATAAATCAGAAAGATTTAGTAAACATTAACACAATAGAAATTAAAATGAAAAGAAAACCCACAAACAAAATAAAACGAAGAAACCAATTCACAACAGACACAACACACACACCAGACAGCAAAATGACAGCACTCAATTTATTCCTATGGATAATGACACTGACTGTTAATGGATTAAATGTTCCAGTCAAGAGATAGAGCAGAATGGATAAGAAAACAGGATGCTTCAATATACTGTCTACAAGAGACACGTCAAAAAGATGGAGACAGCCTAAATGCCCATCAACAGAAGAATGGTTGCACAGACTTTGGTATATACACACAGTGGATTACAACTAAATGTTGAAGAATGATGATGAATCTGTGAAACACCTCACAATATGGTTGAACCTGGAGGACATTATGCTGAGTGAAATTAGTCACAAAAGGACAAATATTGTATGAGACCAATGTTGCAAAAAGTTTAAAAATTATTTTCTTGATAAATAATCTATGATGGTTTATGGGGGTGATGGATGATTAATTCAGAGGCTAGAGGGTGTACACATGTTAACATGAGTTATAGGGCAGGCAGTGTACAAGAGGGAGGTTAGCAGAGGAAAAATGAAGGTAGCAGGGACACAGGAAGGAATACAATAGTTAAAGTGAATAGCAGTATTAATTATTGCATATGGAGGAGATTGTAATAACTATAATAAAGCAAAGTATAAATATGTGCTCTGTAAATAAATCTTCACTCAATTCACAGTAAAAAGTTAAAAAAAAAAAAAAGTACAGGATGGCTACATAGAAAGATCACATGGAGATAATGTGGTACCTGGCCAGATACCAGCTGTTCTATCCATTCCAGCTGAGGGGTCAGCTATGTGAGGGAACATCTGGCCCAAGTAAGTCTTCAGACTACTCCAGCTTCAATTACAAAATGACTTCAACTCTGAAAAGACCTGAAGTAATATCTACCCAGCTGAACCCAGTCAACTTAATGAATCATGAGAAATAATAATCTATTTTAAGTAAAAAAAATAAAATAAAATCCCAAGGACATCCTTTATTGCAAATAATTCTATGTCTAATCTACAAATGACTCACTACCAGTTAGAGTCTCCCCAAAGCTACAATCTGTTATGTCAGGCTGTCCGGAAGAAGGACAACAGGAATAAAAGAAAGGAGTGGCATGTCCATTCCCATCTCCAGCCTATAAACCCTGTGATGAAGCCGTGGCTGTTGGCACCACGCCCCAGCATGGCCATGGATGTGTTAAGCCTGAGCACTGCCCTTGTGTTTCGATGAAACTGCTCTGAGCTATGATGTTTCCCTGCAGCTGCTTCTTAACATGGTCTCTCAGCAGTTTCCAAACATGTCTAGCTGTGACCAGTAAAGGACCAGTGCTGTGCACAGGGATGAAGATTCTGCCCTCTTACATAAACTGCAAGGGAAATCAAAGCAACAACTAGGCCTCAAAGAAAGGCATTTTCCTCATTTGCCCTGAAACAATAACTCTTGGAAAAGAAGCAAGAGGGCTGAGAGAGCAACGGATAATCTAAAGCATTCTTTTTAAATTCTGGAGAGTGATGGCGGATGAAATCGGAAGATGGGTGGGGAAGAAACTATCCATTTTAATTTTGGAGGGTGGAATGCATGCATATTTTAGATAAGACTATCACATAGTGAGAAGGTAAGGAGAATCTTCTACAATTATTAGGGTAATTGCAACCAAAGGTAAAACACTTCAGATAAATTAAAAGATGGCAATCACTTGAAATTAGAGTAACAAAAGATGAGAGGCTGATATCACCTACTCAGAACACAACTAACGGAACTTCCTTCACTTACTATCAGTGTAAATCAACATTAATTTGACACTATTAGAACAGCTCATCAGCTATCACAGGCAGTGAAAGTTCAATCACCCCTCCACTGAGCCCAATTTTAAGAGCCACATCACACATGCATATATATACACACAGTCTCCATATCATGTTATTGTTAAGTTCCATCTAGTAGAATCCGACTCATAGCAATCTTGTATAGGGTTTTCGAGGAGCCACTGGTGGGTTTGAACCACTGACCCTGTGTTTCACAGTTCAGTGTTTGTCCTACCATGCCACACCAGGAGTCCTCATATCATTTGTTGTTAAGTGCCATTGAGTTGGTTCCAATTCATTATGACCCTGTATAGGGTTTCCAAGGAGCAAATGGTGAGTCTGAACTGCCAATCTTGTGGTTCAAATCCACCTTGTGGTCCAGTGTTTTATCCCACAGCGCTATACCAGGATTCCAATCTTAGAATGGTGGTGGTGGTGGTATTTATGTGCCATCGTGGAGTCGGTTCTGACTCAAAGCGACCCTTTATAGGGTTTCTGAGATTATAAATCTGTAGGGGAGCAGAAAGCCTCATCTTTCTCCCGTGGAACAGCTGGTAGTTTTGAAATGCTGACCCTGAGGTTAGCAGCCCCAACTCATAATAACTACACTACCAGAGCTCCTTTGAACAGCTAAGATAAAAAACACAGAATTAAACCAAAAAATAACAAATGTTCAGGAAGATGTGAGTAAACTGGAACATTGATGCATTGTAGGGGAGAAATGCACAACAGTATAAATGAATGCACCTGTTCAATGTTGCATGGCCCCAAGTCATGGTGTTAAGAAGGAAAAAGAGGTTCAGAGAGTTGCAGCTATTATGTGCTTCCCACCTGATATCAGGTACTTTAAACACACTATTTCATTCTTTCAACTTGTCACAGTAATTCTGTAAGGATCCCTGGAGGGTGCAATGATGAAGTGCTTGGCCGATAACCGAAAGGTTGGTAGTATGAACCCCTCCACCCTCGCACCCGGCAGCTCCACAAGAGAGACCTGGCAATGTGCCTCCGTAAAGATTACAGCCAAGAAAACCCCACAGGGCAGTTCTACTCTACCACAAGAAGAGGCTTGTTGTTGAGTGCTGCTGAGTCGGTTCTGACTCACAGCGACCCTGTATACAGTTTCTGAGGAAGAGCTGGTGGGTTTGAACCGTTGACGCTGTGGTTCACACTGACTTTGCAGTCTAGTGCTTATCTTACAGGACTACACCAGGATGGAGTGGCTGTGAGTGGGAAATGAGCTGACAGCACCTAACAACAACACAACAATCCTATAAAGTGGCTACTATTAGCCAAGTTTACAGAGGAGGCGCACAGAAATCAAAAAACATCCTGACAGTTAGCCAGGCATCAATCTCAATGGTCTGTATGCACAAGTGATATTAATATATAATTAACTAACTCCCTTGGAAAATACAGTTGTGTGCCACACCATATCCATGTGGGCAACATCAACCCCCTATATGTTTGTGTCCCAACCTCTGCAAAGCCTATTATATTACAATTCAAGGTTCATAAAATGGTCCACAATAACAAACAAGCATTACTAAGTGACCTGCATCAAAACATTATTATTATATTACTGTATTTTTATAGTAAAGATGTTTTCATGTATCTAGAATTGTTTTTTGAATGCTTTTTATGCATAAAAAGGTACACTATACACAAACATGTGACTGACATTTCATAGAACTGTACCTAACTGTTCTGCCTTCTGTACAAATTCAAAAGACAGACCGAGACCTGAATTCATCTGTAATCTGGGGACTACTTATAATGTGGTGTTCACACACATCCAAATCACATAGTGTTTTATTTCACATAACCTACTGTGGATGTTAAACAATGCATTACTCTACGTCATTCATTTGGCGTGTATGATGACATTTCTATGAAGCAGATTTATATGTTCCATTTAAATATGTTGGCACTCCCTCAGGAAAAAAATGGGTAGTAAAACCAGAAAATTTGTGAGGTAAAAAGGAAAAGGGAGGCTAGATTCAGGATTGTTGTTCTTGTTGTGGTTAAGTGCTGTGGAGTCAGTGCTGACTTAAGTCTTTGTAGGAGCAAAAAGCCTCAGATTTCTCCCGCAGTCACTGGTGGGCTTGAACTGTCGACCTTGTGGTTTGAAGTGCAGTGCTTAACCTATGCAGGCACCACCCGTAATCCAATGTGGGGAGCAACAATTAGAAGTCTCTGGTAATTCTAAATATTGTTGTTTTGGCTGACCCTAGATCCTAGCAAAAGAAAGCACATTTTCGATTCAGATATAAAGTCTTGATGTAGCAGTGATCTCAAATTGTTTTACTCCTTTTACCAGTATAGATGTCTTTCATTGCAACTAGGTGAGGACAATTTACAACAGCATATTCCACAGTCCTGAAGACACAATTTTCAAACAGTGCTTTTGTGGAACAATGATGGGATCAGTTCATATAATTATGAGAAACAAAGGTACCTTTAAAATAGGCCACTGAGATGCTTCTTTTGGGCTTTGGATAAGTGAAATTATATGTACACGTCAAGCACCACTGTTTATTCCACGATGCAGTATAAGAATAGACAAAAAGCTATCTTGCTTTTAATGAGACTGCAACCAATTAAGAAACACAATGACCTGGCACACTGTTTGTTGTTGTTAGGTGCTGTCAAGTTGGTTCCGACTCATAGCAATCCTGTATAGGTTTTCCGAGGAGCACCTGGTGAATCTGAACCTCACAATTCAAACCAACCTTGAAGTTGAGTGCTTACCTTTTATCACCACAACAAGACTCCTGACACATAGCAGTTGCTTGACAAAGACTTGCTGAATAACTGAATTAATAAATGAAGGAATTATGGCAAAACAACAAAGATGTGATATATGTAATAAGAACGCTATGGAGGACTCTTGGAGTTTAGAGGGGGAAAACATTACTTCCAGCAGAGGGAATCCTGAAGTATTTCATGAAGACAGAGTCTACACTAGTCCTGAATGATGGGCTGATTTACTCATCTATTCTTTCATCCTAGTGAAGAACTCCAATTGCCATCAAGTCCATTCTAACTCAGAATGACCCCATGTGTGTCAGAATACAATGTGCTCCATAGTGGTTTCAATGGCTGATTTTTCAGAAATAGATCTCCAGGACTTTCTTTCAATGTATCTCTGGGTACGCTCAACCTCCAACCTCTCTGTTAGCAGCAGAGTGCATTAACCATTTGCACAGCCAAAATATGGAGGTTGGAGTCCACTCAGACACACCGTGAAAGAGTCGGCGATCTAATTCTGAAAAATCAACCACTAAAATATCTATGGAGCACAGCTGTACTCTAACACATCTGGGATCACCCTGAAGTCAGAGTTAACTTGATGACAATTTCTGTGTCATGCTGTGATGGCCTGTGGGTTGCTGTGGTACTAGAAGCCACCAGTATTTTAAATACCAGCAGGGTCACCCAATGTGGACAGCTTTGAGCAGAGCTTCTGAACCAAAACAGACTAGGAAGAAGGAACCCACATACAATGTCTAAAATAAAAACTGGCCAGTGAAGGACTTGTAAACATTTTATTATGGCAGCCTTGAAACATATGCTAGTATCATAAATTGATCTAAAACAAACTTCGTGAAGAAATAAGGAAGCATTAACTTTAAATATCCTTTCCCTCTAGCAAGTTGGCAAATAAAGCTCAGTAAAATGTCAGAAACTAGGATCTCAGTTTTCTGAGCTATAATGGCTTCAATATGGTACTTTTAAAACTTCTCTGCATATGTAGTATTCATCCTTGAATCATTTTCTTGGAACTGAATGTCTGTCTTTAAAATTGTTAATCATTTAGAGTTGTAATAAATATGTGTGTTATACTCAGCTAATTTTTATTTATTTGTTCTACAAAGCCAGTTCAACTGAGTCAACCAATCACACCAAATGGTATAGCCTTGCATGTTAAAACCCCATGATGATGAAGAAATGAGTCGCTTAACTCTAATGTATATATGCAACTGCTATACAAGCAAATTGTCACACGTTTTCTTCTCTGTGAAGAGTGCCATCAGAATAAAAAATCTAACGAGAAACTAATTTAAATCTTGGAAAAACTCTTAGGTGCACCAAGACGCTTCCCCTGCCCATCCCTACCATGCATCTGCTCCATTTTAACAATATTGCAACAAGAGAAGACAGTTCTACACAACATTTCCTGAAAGGAAGACACGAAACATTCTGGTGTGTGTCTTAGTAACAGACGTTTTAGTATATCTGAAATCCAATAGTCAGCAAAGCAGTGATTCTATACTTCATTGTAACACAACCAAAACAGATGTTATACCTGACTTGGTTTTCTTCATAGTAGCTTCTCCAGGTCATTGCTGTTCAAGTTTATTATACTTCAACTCTTCCTTGCTGTCCCCATATACATACAATCTATGGATGGTATTTGAGACCCTAGTCATTTGAACTGGAATTGAAATCTCACAGCAACACTAGCAATTACTGAGACTAATCTCATTTCACATACATCTGTGTCACTTGCCAGAGGGAGCAAGGCAGCACACCGGCAATGGCAAAGTAGCAATGCCCAAGGCATTCTGGATTTCTAGTTGTAAGTAATTCAAGTTTGACTGACTGTCACGGCCAGTACTGCCAGAGTTTTCCTGATGAGGAGCTAGTGATGTCTATGAAAAAAGAAAGCTTGGCTATCACATGGATTTTGGGCCTCTTCAGGGTAGTCAGCCATGGTAGAAATAATGGATGCACTGTGAACTCTATTCCTTGTCTGAGCTTTTAAAATGTTTTTATTTCTTTTTGTTTGCTTCAGAGAAGGGGTTTAAAGACTCTACAAACAGACAGAGGTTCACTGGAGGTGCAGTGGGTTAAGCATTGAACTGTTAAATCAAAAGATGAGCAGTTCGAACCCACCAGCTACTCTACAGGAGAAAGATGAGGCAGTCTGCTTCCATAAGAGATAAATACAACCTCCGAACCTCTATGGGACAGTTCTCCTCTATCCTGTATTGCTGTTAAGTGCAGTTGAATTGGTTTCCATTTGTAGTGACCCTGTATTGAGTTTCCAAGAAGCAGCTGGTGAGTTTGAACAGAGAACCTTGTCATTAGCAGTCCACTGCTTATTCAACAGCCACATCAGGATTCTGTCCTATAGGGTTGCTTTAAGTCAGAACCAAT
>NW_006408558.1:9038046-9042830 GCF_000296735.1 Chrysochloris asiatica | reverse complement strand
TCTCTATGCTGGCTGCTTTCCTGAAAAAAACCCTATAGGGCAGTTTTAGTCTGTCACGTGGTGGTGGTAGTATCGGTTCTGAATCATAGCAACCCTGCATAGGGTTTATAAGGCCATAAAATCTTTACGGGAGCAGTTTCAAACTGCTGACCTTGAAGTTAGCAGCCTGATTCATAATCACAACACTACCAGAGTTCCTTAGTCGGTCACATAGGATGGCTGTAAGTCGAAAATCAGCTTGTCAGCACTCAACAACCAGACTTAAATAAGTGAGTGCTCACATTTCCTCTTAACAGACTGGGGTCTTGGTGCTGCCACACTCAAGTACTCAACTTCTAACCAAAAACATCAGCGGTTGGAATGCACCAGCTACTCTGCAGGAAAAACATGTGACACTCTATATCTGTGAAGACAGCCAGCCTAGGAAACCCTGTGGGGCAATTCTACTGTGTCCTGGAAGAAACTGTTAATGAGCCAGAATCAAGAGGACAGACAGAGGTTTAGACTCAGTGGATGGGATGGGTGTTCTGAGCCAGCTTCACAGGGGGCCGTATATAAACTAGAGCTAAAGGCAGCTTCAATGAACGGCTGCATAATGAACTTGACATTGAACAGGATTATTTACATTTCAAGTCTTACAAGGTGGTTTGTTGTTTCCTTCCAACAAGAAATTCTGTCACTGGCAGTTTTTTATGGCAGACTTTTTAATTGGTTAGGACTTAATATATGTAATTCTAAATCATCAAAGAAGCTTTAATTGGTCTTCAAAGGATAAATGAAATCCATTCTGCTACCCAAATATATTACCCTCCCAGAGCCCATTAAGAAGCTTTGCTTTCACCTGGACTACAAACAACCTGGCTGCCATGAACTGTGGTCTAATTATATGACATAAGTGAAGACAAGGGCATTCAAATCTCAAAGCAAAGATCTTCACTTTCTGGACAAACTCTAAATTATACTTTTAAAGCATCTGTGGTTGTTAAGTGCCGTCGGGTTAGTTACGACTCATAGTCACCTCAAATAGGGATTCTGAGGCTGCACATTTTTGCTGGAGCACAAAGCCTCATCTTTCTCCCGCGGAGCAGCTGGTAGAACCACCAACTTTGTGGAACGCAGTACAGAGCTAATTATACAGAGCTGCTTTTTATTTTGATTTTCAACTCAGAATGAAATGCAGAAAAACTAACTGTCCAGAGGATTCAATGAAGATGGGCTATACACACCAATCATTATTACAGACAAATTGGGACATGGGCTGAGTACCACAAAACCTCACTGTAGCCAAACAGACCTCTTTCTCTGCACACTCAAGATTCAAGTTATTGTATATCAACATAAACACTTCTGTTCACTGACTATGCAGGGCAACATGAAACCCAACTAGGTTTAAATTCAGCTAAGACCATTCACTGGTTGTATAATCCAAACTTAACTTGTTTTATCCCTAAAATGGGTACTTCATTAGTTTTCTAGGTCTTCCATAACAAAGTACCACAGATTGTGTGGCCTTAAACAACAGAAACTTCTTCTCTCACAGTTCTGGGAGCTAGAAGTCTGTATTCAGGGCCATGCTTTCTCTCTAAATCTCTGGTGGAGTCCTGGGTAATGGCACGGGCCACAAGTTGGAGCCACAAGGTCCGCTGTCCAAATCCACTAGCCATTTCTTGGAAATGGTATACAGGGTCGCTAAGACCTGGAACCTACTTAAAGGCACTTAACAATAACAACTTTCCAGTAGCTCCAGGCATTTCCTGGTTTACATCTGCAATATAATTTATTCATCTTCCCTAGTGTCTGTCTCTCAATTAAAAAAAAAAAAAATGCCTTAAATGTTTTAATAGAATTTACATAGTAAAGCTAAAACAATATGAACAACAACAAAACACATTAAAACTACTACTAAAACTTACAAACCTGAAAAAGTAGACACTTGAGACAGGCAAGAAACTTGGTATTTGGAAAGCAATACATTTCAAGCAGGACTTTCAAACCAGACATTCCGGTTTGACACCATGCTGAGACCTTGCCATTCTACATCAGATAAAGGAATCACCATCTACATTTTAGTAAGATCCCCAAGTGAAACCCAAGTCAATCTATAAATAGATGTCAGCATGTATGAACGTTTAACTAACTACTTATAAGACTTACATATAATAAATTCAACATTTCCAAGTTACAATAAAAGAGACTTAGAAAAATGCAATTTAAAAATAATGTTTATGTTCTACGGCAAGACATTATCAAGAAAGTGAAAAGATAACTTAGAGAATGTGAGATAAGACTTGGAAATCATGTATCTGATAAGGCTTTAATACCCAGAATATATAAAGAATTCTTATAACTGTGTAAAGGACTTGAAAATACATTTCTCCAAATAAGATGCACAAATGTGACCAATAAGCACATAGAGATATGTTCAATGTCATCAGTCATTACCAGCTGCCATTATGTCAAATCCAAGTATCCCAATAGTCATTGCTAGGTGTCATCTCATCATTGCTGTTGTTAAGTCGGTTCTGACTCATGGCGACCCTGGATAGGGTTTCTGAGGAGTAGCTGATTCAAACTAACCCTGAGGCCCAGTGCTTATACCATAGCGCTGGGAAATGCAATTCAAAGCCACAGTTTTAAAATAAATAAATAAAAACACATCAGCACTGGACTACTAGTCACAAGGTCAACAATTCAAACTTACCAGCTGCTCCTTGGGAACCCTATGTAGGGTCACTATGAATCAGAACCAACTTGACAGCACTTAACAACAACATCACTAGGATGGCTTGTTTTAAAAGTTATAAAATAAAAGTGTGGGTAAGGCTGTGAAAAAATAGAAACTCTCATCTTAGCTGGTGGGAATGCAAAATGGTGCAGCTGTGATGGAAGACAGTTTGGTAATCCCTCAAAAATTTAAACAGAATTACCATGCTGCTGTTGTCATTTAATGCCATCCAGTCGGTTCCGATGCATAGAGACCCTTTATAGGGTTTCCGAGGAGCAGCTGGTGAGTTTGAACCACTGACCTTGCGATTCAAAGGGACCTTGTGGTCCAGTGCTTATCCAACAGTGCCACACCGGGACTTCAGAATTAGTATGTTGTTAAGTGCTTGTGGAGTCGACTCTGATGCATAGTGACCCTGTCTAGGGTTTCCGAGGAGCAACTGGTAAGCTTGAACCACCGACCTTGCAGTTCAAACGGCTTTGCTGTCTGGCACATTAACCCACAGTACCACATCAGGATTTGCATAAGACCTAGAAATTCTACTTCTGGGCATATATTCAAAAGAATTGAAAGCAGTTTGATGTTTGATCTCTGATCTCTTTCATCAAAGAGATACTATTTATACCAATGTTCACTGCAGGACTATTCACAACAGCCAAAAGGTGGAAATGACCCAAACACCCATCAAAAAATGAATGGATAAATCGTATGTGATATATACAGACAACAGAATACTACTCCACCGTAAAAAGGAAATAAGTTGTGAGAGATATGCTACAGCACAGAAAAGCTTTGAAAATATGATGCTAATATTCTTTTAGAAAGACACAAAAAGACAAATATGGTATGATATCATTTAGGTGAAATACCTAGACTAGACAAATGCATACAAATATAAAGCAGATTAGAGATTGCTACGGGTAGCAGGGAGGGGTAATGGGAAGTTATTATTATTAAATGGGTAAAGAGTTTCTGTTTAGAGCAACGCAAAATTGCAAAGTAAGCAGTTCAAACTCATGAGCTGCTCATTGGAGACCCTATACAGGGTCCCTATGAGTTGGAACTAACTTGGTAGCACTTAACAACAACAGTTCCATTGTGACACACGAGGGGTCCCCTGATTTATGGTGACCCCTTGTGTGTCAGGGTGGAAATGAATTCCTATGGTTGCCAACTGACCTTTTACAAGCAGATCATCAGGTCTGTTTTTCGAGACATCACTGGATGGACTCAAGCTGCCAAACTTTTGGTAAGTTGCATAAATGTTTGCACCACACAGGTGACTCAAGGTAAAGAGTCAATCTGACTACTTTTAAGCTAGAATTTCTGATAAAAGAAATATAAACTAAGTGAAAAGAGAAACTGCAATCTGAGGAAAGATTTTTGCATAAAACAAAAGATTAATATGGACCATATATAAATAACTTAGAGGAATTAACTGGAGTCCTGGTGTGCCATTGTGGGATGAAGCACTGGCTCACAATGTTGGGATGAACTACAAGGTCGGCGGTTCAAATTCACCAATTGCTCCTTGGAAGCCCTATGTTGTTGTTCTTAAGTGCCATCGAGTCAGTTCCAACCCATAGTGACCCTGTACAGGGTTTCCACAGAGCAGCTGGTGAGCTTGAACTGCAGACCTTGCAGTTCAAATGGCTTTGCAGTCTGACGTATTAACCCACAGCGCCACACCTGGGCTCCTAGAAGCCCTATACAGGGTCCCTATAAGTCAGAACTAACTCAGCAGCACTTAATAACAACAGGAATTAATTAGAAAAGGCAAACCATGATGGAAAAAAGTAGGCAACAAAGCAGGACATTTTATACACACACAAAAATGGCTAATGAGATTTTCAGTCTTATTAGTTATAAAGCAATTACTATTTAAAACCACAAGAAACCATTTCATGTGCTCCAAATCTGGTAATATTAATTGTTACCAAAGATGTCAACACACAGGAACTCTTGTATATTATTGGTGATAATGTAATCAGTTGGGAAAACAATTTGACATTAAACATCTACTATCTGCTTTGAGTATTATACTTTTTTTTTTTTTTGG
>NW_006408558.1:9036216-9037462 GCF_000296735.1 Chrysochloris asiatica | reverse complement strand
TCACTGCTTCTCTGGGTAGGGTCCCACACTCTGCTCTTCTGCCTTGACGGTCCCAGGAACCTCTGCTCTTAGACTGCAAAGTCAACCGCTCCCCTCCTTTTGCTACAAAACATCTACCTTTACATTTCCAACTCTCACAGTCAGTCCTGCTAGTCAGAACCAATTTGATGGCAGAATACTTTGCTTGCTTTTTAGTATACACAGATAATCTGGGTGAATTACCAGATGGGTTGGTATGCTATGCCTATTTAAGGTAACAATTGCTACATTTACTATTCATTTATGTAGTAGGCATTTACTAAAGTAAGTAGTGTTGCTTGGTTATGGTATTAGTAGCAGTGTGGTGTGTTGGTGGTAATAAAATTAATAATAATAATGAAAACAGTTGCTGTCCTGTCAGTCTTGACTCATGGCAACCCCTTGTGTGCTAGTACAACTGTGCTTTGTAAAGTCTTCAGTTTTGCAGAATACATTGCCAGACCTCTCTTCAAGGCACCTGTGGGTAGAGTTGAACCAACCTTCTAGTTAGCAGTGAGTACACTAAATATTTGCACTACCCAGGAACTCCAACAAGGAATAAATGATAATAATAAAAGTATAAACATGACTGAGCACTTACTGTGCCCTGCCTGCACTGTTCTAAAAACCTGAAATGCATTTATGTTTATCTTCCAACACTACGGCACTTTCCTCAGCTAAAAATGCAGAAGCTGAAGGGGAAAAGTAGGCAATGCAGCTGCAGCAAGTAGGTGGTGGAGCACAGAGCCCTCCTACATTCTGAGCAGAGCAATTGGCTATCCCACTGAACACAGAATGACAATTGTTATGGAGAAATTATTGCTGTTTAAGAGATTTTACTTATGGGAGGAAAATACTATCAGTAAATGACTAGACAGAAGGAAAGGGTAAAAGAACAAACTACAAGACAGTGCACACTTGGTTCCTCCAGTCATTGTTTTTGTTTATTCAGGAGGAAACCTAACAGAGTTAAAGGGACCCTGGCTGTGCAGCAGTTAAGCACTTGGCTGCTAATCAAATGGCTGGAGATTTAAACCCAACCAGGAGCTCCATGGGAGAAAGACTTAGAGATCTGTCCTCTCCTGTAAAGAGTGTTAAGTGCTATCAAGTCAATTCTGACTTATAGGGACCCTGAATGGGGTTTTCAAGGAGTTGCTGGTGGGTTTGAACTGCCGACTTTGTGGTTAACAGTCCAGTGCTTATCTTATAGTGCCACACCAGGACTCCT
>NW_006408558.1:9006891-9029646 GCF_000296735.1 Chrysochloris asiatica | reverse complement strand
CCAGCCGCTCCGCGGGAGAAAGATGAGGCGTTCTGCTCCCGTAAAGATTTACACCCTCGGAAACCCTGTACAGGGTCCCTATGGGTCGGATCCGACTCGATGGCACTTAACAACAACAATACTCTTTTAAGAATTAACTATAAATGGAGTCGTGGTGTGGTATTGTAGGATAAACACTAGACTGCTAACTGCAAGGTTGAAGGTTCAAACCCACAAGCCACTCTTCAGAAACCCTATCGTTAAGTGCTGTTGAGTCCATTCCGACTCATACTGACCCTGTTATGGGGTTTCTGAGAAATGGCTTATGAGTTTGAACCACTGACATGCAGTTAACAGTCCAGTGCTTATCCTATAGTACCACACCAGGACCCACTATGAGTCAGAACTGAATGATGACACTTATCTTCCAGGAGTTAAAGTGACACCAGCAATGTGAAAGATTAGGTAAGAACCTTCTTGTTGTTAAGTATCAGCTAGTTCCAACTCATATCAACCCTGTACAGGGTTTCCAAGGTGTAGCTGATCTAAGATGATGAGGTGCCAGAATGTCCAGGCTGGAGGCTCAGAACACCGTTGGCTTGAGGACCTTCCTAAGGAAAGAGTTCTGGGTTGAAATTAATTGCCTTCAGGTAGTTTAGTGGTTTCCTACTGAACTGAAAGTGGTGGGGTCTTGGCAGAGGACACTTTATAGCCACAAATTTTGTTTAAAGAGTATCGATGTTAACACTAGGAGTAATAGAGTGCGAGGAGGAGAGTATATGGAACTGAAACTTTCTGAACAACTTCTCTGTAAACCTAAATCTGCTCTACAAGGTAGTCTTTTTTTTTTAAGGATTCGTTTTTCTCTAGGACATAAGAAATTGAAAGAACTAAATGTTTCTCAACTTCAGAAAAATGACAGAAATCAATTGACTCGCTCAATATTATAGGTTTTCAAAAGAGTGAAAGGAGTCCTGGTGTGGCACTGCAGGATGATGTGCTGGACTGCAAGGTCAGATTGAGCCGTAAGGTCAGTGGTTCAAACCCACCAGTCGCTCCTTGGAAACCCCATACAGGGTCACTATGAGTCGGATCCGACTCGATGGTACTTAACAACAACAACAAAGACTAAAATAAATTATGCTGCATGAATACTGAAGGGAAATATTTTTGTGGCTCAACATCACTTAACAGCAACATTAACACCATATTGTCCTCTTTTATGATCTAAAAAGGGTATGCAATAGCAGAATATAAAGTTTTGAATATATAACACACACATCCTAAAATATACTTTTCAATTACTGCTATTTTCTTGCACAGCACACCTACAC
The DNA here is from genome assembly GCF_000296735.1 of Chrysochloris asiatica. NCBI lineage: Eukaryota > Metazoa > Chordata > Mammalia > Afrosoricida > Chrysochloridae > Chrysochloris > Chrysochloris asiatica. The sequence goes on along the minus strand of NW_006408558.1, from coordinate 9,028,333 downwards.
AATTATGAGGAAGGGTTCAAAAAGTTCATGTGCAAAACTCCATTATCTTTTGACTCTATTTTCCACAAACTTCTTGAAGCCACTTTGCAATGTGAATGTGCAGATAAAACACAAAGCAGGCACAGAGAACTAACACACAAAGGGTTTCAAGGTTCGAATTAAAAGCCTAAAATACACACATTATTTGTGTAAAAACCGTAATGACCAACAACTTCCTACTTAGCAATATTGCATCTAATAAGGATACACAAGTCCAATGGAAAATATGCAATATGAGCTCAAGAAAAATAAGATCAGAGAGGATTGGAAAATACACCATCTCAAAGGATATGTTGAAACTCACCTAACAACCGTACACCATATATCATACCTCATTAGCAATATACATTGTTCTCCTCTGGGTCGAAAAGGTACTTTGCACAGAAAAATTATTGTGCCCTGGTTTGCCGTTAAGTGTAAATCAACGGAAAACTAACTAGAGTGTACTATAGCTCGCAGATAAATTAATTACTAGTGAGACAAAGCATGTGAACAAAGGCTTTGGAAAGATCTTGGCTTAATATTATAGGAAGAACAAAGGCTTCCTGCTATGATTCAAATACAACCCACAATATTTTAATTCTAGCTACTGAGTGATCAGAGAAATAATAGGTAGCTGCTGATATCTTACAGTACGTTAGTATAAACATCTGTGACAGTCTGAAGACACTGACGTACACAAGGATTTTAAGTGTATTTTGCAGTGTGTGAAGGTTTCCTAAGGAGGGGAAAGCAGGGAAGGTAGTTAGGTTAGGAAAGAAAATCCTGATTCTAAACACAACCATAAAATGTACCTGACACCAGTGTTCCTAATTGTATAGAGTTGTGGAAACATTTGAAATTTGGAACACAGATAAGAAGTCATACTCTTAGAAGACATGCACAGCACATCAGTCTGCATTCAGTTTCAGACGGTTTGCTAGCTCCCATTTAATGCACCCTGCACTACAATGATTGTTATAATACTAAAAATAAGAGAAAGAAATGTGTGCCAACTCAAACTTTTTAGAGTCTGACAAACTAGGAGACCAAAACGAAACACAACTAAGAGGTAACCGGAAGATTTCAAAAGTAGTCATTATATTGGTTTTTATATTCATAAAACACACTGATGAAACTAAGATGATCTATTTCCTACAAAATGCAGTCACAAACTTACTAGACTTAGCTCCCTGCTTCCTAAACAAAGACTTGTACTAATGCAATTATTAATTACAATTTACTGACACTCACAACACAAGTCTGTTCAGAGAAAACAAAAACTACTGACCCAAATAGTTTTCCTAGGATATAGTCTGTAGCATACTGCTCTAATTGTTTAACTTAATCCCTGTTCTTTTGTAAAGTCTTGTTCAAATGTAAATTACATTTGGCAGTGTCATAGTTTGGAGTTTCTGATCTTTTCAGTTCTTCTCTGTAAATACAAATTTACACATCTTTGTGCTTCCTAACATATTAGTCAAAGACGAACTGAGCATAATCTGAATTCAATTCCAGAACACAAGGGATTTGGAAAAATCGGGAGTGCAAACTTGATATTTGATTAGAGAAACAGAAGATTAAAAAGGCAATTACTACAAATACATATGTTATTATAAAATGACTGATGGACAGGTTACCAAGTTGTTGTTGTTGTTGTTGTTAAGTGCCATCGAGTCGGGTCCGACCCATAGCGACCCTGTACAGGGTTTCCAAGTAAAGTACTCTAATTACGGATTGCACTGGTCAAATTTACTTTCTCACTCTCCTTAAACCCAACAGAGAGTAGGACATTATGTACACATTAAAACATCCTTTTCTTATACCCCATTTTCTGGATGACTGCCCTACAGATTTTTAACAAAAGCATTATTTATTCAACAGCTGAGCTTCTGAAACCATTACAAAGCAGCATTTCTACACCTTAGGAATTTATCTTTGTCTGATAGATCTCAAATGTATTTTAAAAAAACAGAACCCTAAAGATTACAAATACTTTTAATCACTCACATAGAAAAACCTCTAGACAATTACTAAATGATTTGAATTTTTTTCTTTGAAAAACTGTGTTGTTGACTTTAAATGACTATCACATGTGGGAAATTACAAACCCACTTAATTGACTTTTAGGAGGTGCACTGATCATTTATTTCACTTTGCTAAACACCCACTTAAGGAGCTCTGGTAGCGTAGTGGTTACGAATTGGGGTGTGAACCCCACGGTCAGCAGTTCAAAACTACCAGCTGCTCCGTGGAAGAAAGTTGAGGCTTTCTGCTCCTGTAAAGATTTATATTATAGCCTCGCAAAACCTGTTCAGGGTCGCTATGGGTCGGAACCGACTTGACGGCACTTAATAACAACAACAACCACCCACTTATTTTTTGTTTACGTTGGATTTGATGCAACTCACCCCATGTCTTAAATTTTTTTCCATTTAATTTTAATAACAGTTTTACTGAGAAATAATTATATCCAATCCATCTGTTTAATGTGGATTTTCATATATTCAGAGTTAGACAGCCATCAACACATTCCATTTTAGAACATATTTATCACCCCAAAAGAAAGCCCCTACCCATTAGCAGGCATTCCCAATTTTCTTCCAAACTCCTTAATCCCACCTCAGTCCTAAGCAACCACCCAGTTCTTTTCTTTCCCTCTGGATTTACCTGTTCTGGACACTTCATATACACTGAACCATACAGTATGTATAGTTGGCTCCTTTAACAGCATAATGTTGTCAAGGTTTATCTTTGTTGTAGCACACATAACAATGCCATTTTATTGTTGACCATTCCACAGTATGGATAGATTGCATTTTATTTATCCATTCATCAGCTGACAGATATTTAGGGTCTCATTCTTTCTTTTACTAATTCTTTTCTCTTTAAAAAATTGTTTTTAACCTCACAAAAGAAATTTTTTGTAACTTTTCCAGAAACAGCTTAAAAATTTATACTTAGAGTTTAAACTCATATCCTTTTTACCTAGCTAATAATTTGAATTGTTGTTAAGTGCTATTAAGTCGATTCTAACCCATAGCGACCCTGTATAGGGTTTCCAAGTAGCAACTGGTGAGCTTGACCCTTGCAGTTCAAACAGCTTTGCAGTCTTGGTTCATTAGCACACAGCTCCACACCAGGACTCCAATTATTAGCTAATAATAATTCAAATAATCTTAATTAAGAAAACTATTGGTTAAGTAGATGGATATAATGGTGCTACTGGAATACATACAGTTCATTGTTGAAAGTTGGAAACAACCTACATGTCCATCAATAGGGAGTGAGTAAATAAATTCATGTTCATCCTGTAATGAAATGGACTCCTGGTAAGGCGCTGTAGGATCAGCACTGGACTGCAAACCACAAAGTCAGCAAGTCAAACCCACCAGCTGCTCCTGAGAAACTCTGTACAGGGTTGCTGAGATAGATAGAACAGCACTTAACAACATGTAACGAAATGCAATACAGTTACAAGAGAACAGCAAAATGTCTGTTTATTCCACAAAAAGGGCATTGTTCTGTTCATGAAAAAGCAGGTTAGGAAACAATTCATATAGATGCTCTAATTTGTGTAAAATATATACACATATACATGTATGTCTGAATACACAGTTACATCCTCTCCCATCCTCCCCACCTTCCCCATTCCTCTCTCTTCGCCTCTAGGGAGTAAAGTGATATAAGGTCGCCTATTATTTGTTGCCGCTAAGAACTTTCAGATCAGCTCAGACTCAGAGCTAACCTATGCAAAACAAATGAACTTTAGTTTGCCTTGCACCACCCTCACAATAGTTACATTTGAGCCTATTGTTGTAATCCACTTTGGTGGTGGGGGGCCTCCTTTTTTTTTTTTTTTTCCTAACTGATCCTCTACTTTACCAAAGACATATGATAATATTTTTCCAGGGACTGATCCTCCCTGAAAACTTGTCCAAAGTACATAAAACGAATTCTCATCATCCTCGCAATCTAGGGGGCATTCTTGACTTGACTTTGTCCCAGACCTCTCCAGCTTTCACATGCATATGAGGCTACTGAAAACACCATGGCTTGGGGCAGGCAGGCCTTAGTGTTCCAAGTGACATCTTTGCTCTCAGCACTTTAAAGAGACCTTTTGCAGTAATTTGCCCTATGCAACATCCTTTGATTTCTAGACTGCCGATTCCTTAAACATTGACTATGGATCCAAATAAAATGAAGTCCTTGACAACTTTATTGTTGTTTATTGGTCCAGTTGTGAGGATTTCTGTTTTCTTTACATTTTGTTGTAATGGATACTAAGGGCTGTATGTATTCAAGTGCCTCAAGTCTTTGCTTTCACAGGCTGCTCATGCACTTTCCTCTAATCCTGATGCCATGAGTTCAGCTTCTCCGGTTATTTGCTCAGAATATAGATTGAATAAATATGGTAAAAAGATACAGCCTTGGTGCACAGCTTTCATGATTTTAAACAATTTACTATTCCCTTGTTCTGTTCAAATAATTGCCTCTTGGTCTGTGTACAGGTTCCACATGAGTATAATTAAATGATCCGGAATTCCCATTTTTCACAATGTCATCCATAGTTTGTTATGATTCACACAGTCCAATGCCTTTGCAAAGTCAATAAAACACAAATAAACATCTTTCTGGAGGCCTGATGTGGTGCTGTAGGATAAGCACTGGACCAAAAGGTTGGGTTGAACCACAAGGTCGGTAGTTTTAACTCACCACCCGCTCCCTGGCAACCCTATACAAAGTCACTATGAATCGGAACTCAGCGGCACTTAACAACAAATATCTTTCTGGTAGTCTCTACTTTCAGCCAAGCTCCATCTGACATCAGCAATGATATCCTTCATTCCATGTCCTCTTCTGAATCCAGCTTGAATTTCAGAATTACCTTTAGCAGAAATTTAGTTGCATGCAGTATTAATGATATTGTTCAATAATTACCACATTCTATAAGGTTATCTGTCTTTGGAATGGGCACAAATGTGCATCTATTCCAGTTGATTGCCCAGAAAGCTGTCTTCCAAATTTCTTGATATTGACAAGTGAGTGCTTCCAGCATTGCATCAGTTTGTTGAAACATTTCAATTTGTAGCTGCCAATTCCTGGAGACTTTATTTTCGATAATGCCTTCAGTGCAGCTTGGACTTTTCCTTTCCACAGCAGCAGTTCTTGATCAGATGCTATCTCCTACAATAGTTGAGGGTCAACCAATTCTTGTAGCTCAGTGACTGTACTCCTTCCATCTTTTTTTTTCTTTTTCTTTTAATGCTTCCTGCATCATTCAATATTTTGCTCATAGAATTCTTCAATATTACAGCTTGCAGCTTGAATTTTTTCTTCAGTTCAGCTTGAGAAATGCTGAGCACATTCTTCCCTTTTGGTATTCTAATTTCAGGTCTTTGTAAATTTCATGATAATATTTTATTTTGTCTTATAGAGCTGCCCCTTGATCGTCTGTTCATCTCTTTTATTTCACCTTTTCTTCCCATCACCTTGGCTTTTCTACATTCAAGAGCAAGTTTCAGAGTCTCTTCTGATTTGGTCTTTTCTTTCTTTCTTTCTTGTCTTTTTAATAACCTTTGTCTTTCTTCTTGTATGCTGTTCTTGATGTAATCCCACAAGTCTTCTGGTATTTGGTCACCAGCATCAAATCTGTTCCTGAGGTAGTCTCTAAATTCAGGTGGAATATAGTCAAGGTGGAGTCCTGGTGTGGCAATGTGGGTTAATGTGCTGGACTGCAAGGTCGGCTTGAACCCACAAGGTTCAAGCTCACCAGCCACTCCTTGAAAACCCTATACAGGGTTGCTGAGTCAGAATCAACTCAAAACGGCACTTAACAACAACAGCAACATACTCAAGGTCATATTTTGATTCTCATACAGCTTGTGTTCATTTTCTTCAGCTTCCATCTGAACTTGCATATGAATCTGTTTCACGGTTGGCCCCTGGCCTTGTTTTGATTTTTTTCCATTGTCTCTTCCCACCCATGGAGTCAATTGGATTCCTGTGTATTCCATCTGGTGAGGTCCACATGCATAGTTGCCACTTACATTGTGGCAAAAAATGTAATCACAAAATTCTATTATGTAATCCCAGCATCATTTCTGACACCAAGGCCATATTTTCCAAATACCGATCCCTCCACTTTGTTTCCAACTTTTGAATTCCAATCACCAGTAATTACCAATTGCACGTTTGACCAATTTCAGATGGATGAAGTTGATAGAAGTTTTCAATTTCTTATCACCTGGCTTTGGAGGTTGGTGCATAAATCTGATCAACAGTTGTATTAACTTATCTTCCTTGGACATTATTCTCTAACAGACAACATTGTACTTCAAAATAGATCTTGAAGTGTTCTTTATGATGATGAATGTGATACCATTTCTCTTCAGTTTGTCTTTTCTGGCTGTCATAGATAGAATTGTTTCCTTAAAATATGTGTCAACTTGGTTGGGTCATGATTCTCAGTGGGTTGGAAGTTATATAATGATCTGATCTGAGGTGATAAAACCAATCAAGGAAATTAAGAGTGGGCTACAATATCATGATGGAGTCCTGGTGTGGCAATGCAGGATAAACACTGAACTTCAAACCACATGGGCTTCAAACTCACCAGCTACTCCTCGGAAGCCTTTTACAGAGTAGCTGTAAGTAGGAACTGACTTGAAGACACTTAACAACAACAGCAAATCAGTCAGAACCTACAGCACTTAATGACAACAACACAAAACCCTTAAACCCAAGGGTGTGGCCTCCAACACCTTTCACCTTACAAACATAAAAGGAGAGAAGTGAGCAGAGAAGAGAGTCTGGCTGTCACCAAGACAGAAGAGCCAGGAGTCGAGTTCGTTATTTGGACCTGGGTCCCTGCACTGTGAAGCTCCTAGAGTCAGGGAAAAGACTGATGTCAAGACACACGGAGATCTCCAAGGAATGCTGGGCCTACAGATGCTGAAAAGAGCCAAGGACCTTTCTCTGGAGCCAGAACTCTGAATCTGGACTTCTAGCTTTCCCATTTGTGTAAGAAAAATGTCTGCTTGTTAAAGCTATCCTCATGTGGTATTTCTTTTCCATCAGAACTCTGAATTTAGACTTCTAGCTTTCCAATTTGTGAGAGAAAAACGTATGTTTGTAAAAGCTATCCCTGTGTGGCATTTCTTTTCCATCAGCACAAGATAAATAAGACATTGGCATAGTAATCACAAGATTGTCTGATTCAAAATGGACAATATTTGTCCTTTTCAGTTCATGAATGCCTAGGATATCCACTTTTATGCATTCTGTTTTATTTGTTATCTCCAATTTTTCCTAGATTCATACTTCATGCACTCCAAGTTCCCAATATTAATGGATGTTGGAAGCTGTTCTTGTTTTAAGTTATGCCCCATTGGCAAATGAAGGTCCCAAAAGCTTTTCTCCATCCACATGATTAAGGCTGACTCTACTTTGAGGAGACAGCTCTTCCTCAGTCATATTTTGAGTACCTTCCAACCTGAGCAACTCATCTTCTGGCACTGGATCTGACAATGATTTGCTTCTACTCATACGGTTTTTAGGGGCTAGTCCCTCAGAAATGGAACACATATTTCTTCTTCCTACTCCGTTCTTAGTCTGGATAGTCTACTGACACCTGTCCCCCCTGCTGATATTTGAAGCACCAATGATATAGCTTCCAACAGCACAGCAACACACAAGTCACCACCTGGTTGAAATATCTGTTGTTTCATGCTACCACGTTTTTAATGTTTCCATTCTGTAGTCAGGATACAATATATAGTGTATATGACATGAGTTGAAACCAACTCAATGGCAACTGGTTTAGTTCTTTGGCTTATCCATCATCTACTTTGTGCCTGGCATTGTGTTGTTGTTGTTAAGTGCCATCAAGCTGGTTCCGACTCACAGACACCCTATATAAGCTTTCCAAGGAGTGGCTGGTAGGTATGATGGCCTTTTGGTTAGCAGTCCAGTGCTTATACTACAGAGCCACACCAGCACTGTAAGTATAGTTAAAATGGAAACCTGAAACTTAGAATCCAATTAGGGAGCCAAGTTAAATGAAATAATTATTGAAAAAGATAGTGATTGATTTTTCATAATATTTAAAGACATTCTATGCATGGAGTATTGAAGAATCAGAGCTCTTTATTTTTCTTCTTTACATTGTCATGAAGTATGATATCAAAAGAGTGTCATAACTTCAAAAAGCTTCAACAGAGCTACCCAAGTTCTTAGACCAGTCCTCAACCAGGAAAGTTTCAAGAGAACTTTACAATGATAAATGTCTCTAAAAACTGTTACCAAACCCTGCTACTCTAGAAGCCTTCGGTCTGATAATCTACAACAGAAAAGGAAAGAGCTTCACTTAATGGGCACTGGCTTCTACAAGCCAGTACTCGTTCACCTGCAATGTCAAGTACACCTCATAAACATTAAGGGATGTAGGCAATGAACAAACCATTCTAATCAACTGTAATTTGTCTTAGAGATATTCACTCACTTTGTCTTCTATCTCTAGATGACTATGAAATCAACCTACATTCCTCAAAAGATAATGAAGTGCTGTGCAAAAATTCTTCAAGAAAAAATTTTATCTCTAGCAAAAAGTGTTTCTTCCAATTATTGTTTTTTTTTTTAAAGAATCCTCATATAGAGTGTTCTGTAAATCACACATCTAACTCAGCATCTTGTCAAAATTTGATACTTCAGACTTATGAGTATCTAAAATTATTATGCAAAATGTCTATAAATATCCCAAAACACAATTTGTTGCTTATAACATAAGCTCACAAGCTATAGATAGTACAAACTGCTCTCTACAAATGTGGGACAGCTGTTATTTGAATTTTGTGAGGCAAACACTGCAACAATTGGGGATTCTAACAGCAATATACTTTTTTACCATCAACTATTTTTATATTTCAAATTGGACAGTCTTACTCAATGCCTTCATTTTGAGTGTAATAAAGTGACATTTTCAGTTAATTCCTGGTGTATTCTTATACTTTATTATTCTTATGCTCTAAGTTCAACTTATCCATCTAACTCACTGTCATGGCTTCATTTCTCCAAACACTAAATTTATTTAATCTACTACGTCCTCTTTTTTTAAAAAAAAAACATATACTTTTTTAGAAATTGGAGGAAAATATATATATACAGGGGGGCTTCAAAAAGTTCATGAAAAAAATAGAATTAGAAGATAATGGAATCTTTCCATGAACTTTTGGAAGCCCCCTCATATAACATAACATTTGAAATGTCAACATTTTTTATACGTACAATTCAGTGACATTAATTATGTTCACCATGTTGTACAATGATCACAACCATTCATTTCTAGTCTGTTTCTTCATCTTTAGCAGAAACTCAGTGCATTCTATTTGTTTCCTTAGTATAAAAAAATTCAGTGAGAAAATTATTTAGGCAGTGCCACCACTGCTGTGCCATTCTTTTCTAAATAAGAACTTGTCTTTTACTTATTTGCTCATCACTGTTGCAGGCGCTACGTACACTTTGTTGTTGTTGTTAGGTGCCATTGAGTCAGTATCAACTCATAGCAACCCAATGTACAACAGAACAAAATGCTGCCCAGTCCTGGGCCGACCTCACAATCATTGCTACATTTCAGCCCATCGCTGCTGCCACTGTGCCAATCCATCTCATTGCAGGTCTTCTGCTTTTCCTCTGACCCTCCACTTTAGCAAACATGATATCCTTCTCCAGTGACTGGTCCATCCTGACATTATATCCAAAGTATGAAAGACAAAGTCTGGCCATCCTGGCTTCCAAGGAGCGCTCTGGCTGCACTTCTTCCAACACAGATCTATTTGTTCCTTTGGCAATCAATGGTACATTCAGTATTCTTCAACACTAAAACACAAATACATCAATTCTTCTACGGTCTTCTTTATTCACTGTCCAACTTTCACATACATATGAGGTTACTGAAAATACCATGGCTTGGGTCAGACACACCTTAATCCTCAAACTGACATCTTTGATCTTCAATACTTTAAAGAGGTGTTGTGCAGCAGATTTGCCTAATGCAATACATCGTTTGATTTCTTGACTGCTGCTTCCATGAGTGTTGATGGTTGACTCAAACAAAATGAAATCTCTGATAACTTCAATCTTTTCTTCATTTATATGAATATTTGTTGGTCCAGTGGTGAAGATTTTTGTTTTCTTACATTGAGATGCTACCCATACCAAAGGCTGTGGTCTTTGATCTTTATCAATAAGTATTTTAAGCCCTCTTCACTTTCAACAAACAAGGTTGAAAGCATAATGCAGGTTGCTAATGAGTCTTCCTCCAATCCTGATGCCACGTCCTTCTTCATACAATCCAGCTCTTTGGATTATTTGCTTAGCATACAGACTGAGTAAGTATGGTGAAAGAATATAACCCTGGCGCACACCTTTCCTAAGTTTAAACAATTCAGTGTTCTCTTGTTCTGTTCACACAACATACTCTTGGTCTATGTACAAGTTGCTCATGAGTACAATTAAGTGTTCCAGAATACTCATACTTCCCAATGTTGTTCATAGCTTGTCATGATCCACACAGTTAAAAGCCTTTGCGTAGTCACTGAAGCACAAGTAAACATGTTATCTTTCTGGTATTGTCTTCTTTCAGCCAAGCTCCAGCTGACATCAGCAATGATATCCTTTGTTCCATGTCCTCTTCTGAAACCAACTTGAACCTCTGGAAGTTCTCTGTCACATATACTTAATCATTCATTTAATGTATACTGAAATCCCTTGTGAAAGGAATATAATGCTAAGCAAAACTCAGATGATATCTAAAAGCCTCAAGAGACTTATAATCTAGAAACATTTTCATTTATGTTGACAGAGCATCCAGGAAAAGTTATTCATAAAAACCACATCTATACAAATTGCTTTTGCTATTAATTGTGTTCCATTATGTTTGAAAACTGTAATGTAGAAAGAATTTTATAAACTATTTAGCTGCTACCAAAAATAAAATTCTCAGAATACCAGATGTTTCTCTGTATGAACACTTAAGAGTCAAGAGTTGGAAAGCAGGAACAAACGTATCCTTAGGAAAATAAATTAATTAGCAGAAGAGGTAGTCATTTAAAAGGAGCCTGGGTGGGACATTTAACAGTAGGTTTTTTTCATCCAATCAAAATGTCCTTCATGTGTCAGATGCTCTGGCTGCAGTCTAGGAAATATTGCATAACGTGTTCATTCTGAATGCTGTTTACGAATCCCCAACCAACTGAGAAACTTTAGGAGTTAAAAGTTGCCAACAAGGTAAGTATACATCAACAAAAACATGTTCATTCCAAAATTATTATGAAAAGGAAGAAAGGAAACATTCTTTCAGAGACATTTCATGAGAGCCATAAAAAAAATTTTAGGAGCAAAACAAATTACTAAGGTAAGTGATCATTTAAGTTCCATCAAGCAAGATAGGGTCTGAAACTACCAAACAACTGACCAAACACACACCAAGCATCGCATTACCCTGAATTCTGCTGACCACAAAGCTGCACTTTTAATATTTTACCAACTGGCTGACAAAAATGAAAGAACATTAAACAAAACAACACAGTCCAAATGACAGCACCTAATTGCTATTGTCACAATTGTAAAGGCAGAAGATGTGTAACAACAAAAAGGGGGAGTAGTTAATCTTACATTCCAGGAACAGAGGATCCTAGGACCAGCAAGAGTGAAGAACATGAGTGGAACGTGGGATCCTAACCAGAGAAGCAGCGACACCAGAGATGGTGGCAGAGGTGATGGTATGGAGAGACAGAGCAGCTGAGGATTCCAGACTCATGGAAACAGAAAGGCTGTGTTGATGGGCAGGGGCCTGGTTTGTACAATGTGTCTGTTGGTTGTTTAAATGATAATATGTTTTTGTATACATCAATAAAAGGACTATAATCATTACAGCAAAACAAAATGTGATTGGTTGATTGCAAAACTGATGTTCTGTCATGTAGGCTATCATGCAATTCACAATAAAAGCTTAAAAATAAAAATTAAAAAATCAAAAACAGGTAAATACTGTTAACTGATGGTCCATGGAAGGGATTGCAATCATTGTAATGAAGCAAAGTACAGATTTGTTGAATGTAAAATTGTTATCTGTTCTGTAAACCTTCACTCAATTTACAACAAAATGCCTCTGGGTTGGTTTCAATCACAATTAATAATCGTCATAAGGCTAATTTCCAAGGTGTCAAGATAACAACACACATCCCCACTATCCTGAGAAGCATTCACATGACACTTTCTCTCTCTGACTACAACCATTCAGAGCTGCTTCTTCCCAAGTTAAGACTCTGTCCTGTCAAATTCTGCTGGCTCACTGCCACCTGAAAGTTCATTAATATTTTATTTGCTGTTGTTGTTAAGTGCCGTCAAGTCAGTTCCGACCCATAGCGACCCTTGTAGAGGGTTTCCAAGGAGCAGCTGGGGAGCTTGAACCGCCAAGCTTGTGGTTCAAACTGATTTTGCAGTCCAGCACATTAGCCTACAGTGCCACACCAACAAACTCACACAATTCACAAACTATTAATAATGACCCATTTATTCTTACCAGAAAGGATACAGAGAGCTGCAACAGGCAAGGTCTGGTAGGGCCGTGCCATGCCACCCTCTCTCATGCTACTATCTCCTGTGTGTGGATGTTCTCACGTGCTCAGGAAGTCCAATTGCTTCCCAGTTTGGAGCCCCATATAACAATGCAGGTGAGTGATTAGGGCCTCTGTGCACAGACATTATCAACGGAAACAATGAACTACGCATGACTGCACCGTCCTCTCACACACAACCCCGCCTTCTGGAAGCCAGGTGTTAGGGATGGTCTGGGGACTTCTACTACAATTGTTGTTTTGTTTTCTTTTCTTTTTAAAGGCATCTTGATTGCTCCAAAAATTTTAAGGAAGGGCTATCTTCAGGAACTAAAGTCAAAACGCCAAACAAGTTCTGTGTGTCCTCTCTTGTGATTGCTATGTTGCTGTTAATCTGCCTCATGACAGTTCCATACAGAATATAAAGAAATGAAGCCCACTCCGGTGTCATCCCTGTGATTGGTTGTGAACAGGACCATTTTGTGATCCATAGAGTTTTCTAGGGCTGAATTATGCAAGTGCATCACCAGACCTTTCTTCCTAGGATGTTTTAGTCTGGAAGCTTCTCTGAAACCTATTCTGCATCATGCAAGCATCCACTGACAGACAGGAGGTGGCTGCACGTAAGGAACTTTGGATGGGAATCGAACTCAGGTCTCCCACATAGAAGGTGAGAATTCTTCCACTGAACCACCACTGCCCACATCCAATCTCTTGTTGTTGTTAAGGGCCATCGAGTCAGCTCTGATTCATAGCAACCCTGTATAGGGTTTCCGAGGAGCAACTGGTTGAGTGTGAAGAGCCGACCTTTTGGTTCAAATCGACCTTGAGATCAAGTGCTTATCCTACAGTGACACACCAGGACTCCATTCTACTACACTATAAACTTAAAGTACACAAAAACAATCTGCAAACCACAGTCAGCAGTTCAAACCCACCAGTTGCTCCTCAGAAACCCTATACAGGGTCACTATGAGTCTGAACTGATGACACTTAACAATAACAGTAACATCCTATATATTGAAATTTTGCAACAAGTTAATCTAAACATCTAAGTGTTTGGTGCCTTTATATGTTTTCCTCAATAGAAATGGATGGAGAGGGAACATGGAGTAACATGGTGGGAGGTTTTACAATATGAAAAATATGTATCAAATGACTGCAAAAAAGCACATGGGAACTACTTGGGATAGAAATGCTCTGTATCTCAAAGGTGGTGGTGGTACTTACACAAGTGTACACAGTTGTAAAAACTCATGAAAGTATACACATACAATAGGTGCAAATTATGGTACTGTAGGATCAGCACTGGTCTTCGAACCACAAGGCTGGTGTTTCAAACCCACCAGCCACTCCTTGGAAACCCTATGCAGGATCACAATGAGTCGGAACCAACTAGACTGTACCTAACAACAAAAGTTGATTTGTTATCCAAGAACTAGTTACCGAACAGTTTGGAGACCTGGTGTGGCGCTGTAGGGTAAGCACTGGACCACAAGGTTGGTTTGAATCACAAGGTCAGCAGTTCAAATCCACCAGCCATTCCTCAGAAACCCTATACAGGGTCACTATGAGTCAGAACGGACTCAATGGCACTTAACAACAACAATTATACTCACTTCACTAATTCTCATAAACGATTGATAATATGCAAATGCCATTCCAATCTATCTGGTTTTCCTACTTTTTTAAGACCTATGAACATTTCTTATCCTAGAAGGAGTTTTAAGTCTTGCCTGTGGCTCTCAAAAGTTAATATTTAGGAATCATTCCCCACTACCCTCAAATGTAGAAACAGTCAAGATTTAAAAAGTAATAAAATAAAAAATACTGAACTTAATCATGGGACACAGTATAACTCTTTTACAAGTGCATTCAATTTATAAATACAGTAGAAAAATATAAGTAGAATCCTACCAAACTGAGCATGCACTAATGTTGCTTTTTTGAAGAGAAACCCAAAAGTTTAAGGTATTTTTTCTCCCAAAATAATATGTGAAAGTAGACAAAATAATAAGAGCTCACAAATTTTCTTGGGCAGATATAATCACCTCACTTCTAAGCTGGCTTGCCTTTATCTCAGACAAATGTTCAAGAGTTAAGTCAAGTCAATAAAACTGAAAGAAACTGTGTGTGTCCCAACTAAAATGGCAACGGGTTTTCCTAGGAGTAAAAATAAATTGTCAATATAAGGTCTTCATTCCCACCAGGGTTTAACCTCTGGATATATTCTGTCTGTAAATTTAACTAGGTGATAATGAATGCTGTTTGCACCAAGCCATACAAGCCACATAAAAGCTGACTCTCTGAGACTAGTACACAAGTATTATAAATCATAGGTGAGGAAGAATAAGACTTGTTATACTTAATCCTAAAGGCCATTTTACTGATGAGTACGTCGATTATTGAGAGAAACTTAGAGTTCAGACACAGAAAGGGAATCTCAGGTCCTTAGAAACTTTCACATAGCTTTTGCTGAGTCAAAAGTTCCATTCTCTTTTTAGCAGCAGGAAGGGAAAAAAGTATTACAAGTGACTCAAGACAAAGTAATCTCGGTGTACTTCATTAGTGGGATGTTTTCAAAGTACAGTCATTGAACACACTTATGAAACGAAGTCTTAATATTTATCCAGTATCTTTCTTTTATGTTGACATTATCCTTGGTATTATATTTTAGGTTTGTCCTAATGGTGATAAATAACATAATAACTTAATAATTTGAGAAAAAGAAATAACAACATACTCATCTATGGGTCAGCTGGACAGCACTTAACACCAACAGCAAAATCAGATTCAAAAGAAGTATTATGTTAATTTGGATGACGGATTACAAAATGTCAAGATAAGGGTAAAATGAAAATCACCAATGTCAACTCATTAAAAATGCATGTGTGTGTTTATCCTCTCTCTGATGTGGCCAAACATAGCAACATTAATACTCAGAAATGACCTTACGCACCCGTTAAGATTTTGCCTCTAATGTTCTTTTTCATAAAACAGGATTTCACATCTTGATACAGTCTTCAACATTCTGGAATATACTTTTGTTAGTGTGTAAGGATGCTTTCAAAAATCCCAAAGTGTGGTTAAAACAGCACAATTAATACTCTTAATCATCAAGATGTAACAATGTAAACATTGAAAGAACAAAAAAAGGAGGGATGCAGTTTTAAAAACATCCAACATCTAATCCAAATGCCTGATTTTTTCCCCCACATGGATCAGGCATGGATTCACACTTGGTGACATATGTGCCATCAGCTAAGTTTGAACAATTATCTAAAATCTTTTTGTTCTTATCAACAGTATGTAGGCACACTGCTTCAGCATCATTCCTGTGTTGTGCCTGTTACTAGGCAACTCAGACTCACAGTAACCTAATATACAACAGAATGAAGCACTGCTGGTCCTGTATCACCATCACAATCTCCAGCATGCCTGGGGTCTCTGTTGTGGCTGCTGTGCCAATCCATCTCACTCAGGGTCTCCCTCACCCTCTCTGATCCTCTACTTCACCAAACACAATGTTCTCCTCTAACAAATGATGGATAGCAAGCAGGATGGATAACGCTCTGTTGAGATCCGCAGGGTCTTCACTGGATGGTTTTTAGAAGTCTTTTCTTTCTAGACTTCTAAAGGTCTTCGTCTGGAAATACTGATGAGTCTACAGTCACACCACCCAATGGATCTCGTCTGGAAATGCTGATGGAAACCTGCCCACCGTGGGAAACCCTGCTGGTATTTGAAATACAGCTTCCAGCATGACAGCAACAAGCCAACTAGTACAGTACGTTGTTATTATGTGTCGAGTCAGTTCTGACTCATAGTGACCCAGCATAAGGTTTCCAAGAACCTACTGGTGAGTTTGAACCACCAACTCTGTGGTTCAAACCGATCTTCTGGTCAACAGTGCCACACCAGGACTCCCAGCAAGATGGGGGCAAATGAAAATCTGTAACATTCACTGAATGCTTGGCATATGCTATCATTCCCAATGGAGTCCTGGTGTGGCACTGTAGGTTAATGCGCTGGACTGCAAAGTCGGTTTGAACCACAAGGTTGGTGGTTCAAGCTACTTCTCAGAAACCCTAACCAGTGTTCACTATGGGTCATAACCAACTCAATGGCACACAGTTAACAACATCATTCTCAGTGGGAGCACTGGGGGTATCTGAAGGATAAGCACTGGACTGCTAGCTATAATAAGGTAAGCTACTTTTCTCAATGGTATAAAATAGCACATACAGAACATGGGGCATGCACCAAATGAAAACAGGTTGAGCACATTTTATTTCTAATATCCTTCATTTTGACAATTAATCCTGGTGGTGCTGTGGGCTAAGCATTGGGTGGTTAACCACAAGGTTAGGGTTCAAATCTACCAGCTGCCCCCATAAAGATTTGGTCTTAGAAACCCTCAGGAGTAGTTCTGCTTTGTCTTATACAGAGTTACTAAAAGCACGATGCTAACGGATGTATTCTGATGCATTAAACAGTGTAAGAGGGTACCCAGGTAGTACAAATTGTTGACATGCTCAGTGGTTAGTTAGACAAAAGGTTGTAGGTTTAAGTCCACCCTGAGCAGAGGTGCCTCCAAAGAAAGGCCTGGTGGTCTACTACCATTCATCTAACTAACATTAATTCCACACTAGTCAGATGGATAGAAGTGCATCCTTAAGTCTGGGACCATATATTACCACCACCTGTTCAGTGCCCCAGCAGCCTTTGAGGCAGACAACAGTTCTGGCCTTATTACTTCATGACTTTGCCTGGAACAGAACAGTCTTCCTGGGTGGTTCAAAGGTTAACACAGTCAGCTGCTAGCCCCAAGGTTGAAGGTTCCGGTCCACCCACAGGCACCTTAGAAAGTCTGGTGATCTACTTCCCAAAATATAAGCAGCCATTGAAAACCCCATGGAGCAGAGTTCTACACTGACACATATGGAGTGGAAATGTGTCAGAAACAACTCAACAGCAACTGGCAGTGATGACAGTAACAGTGAGTGGGTATCACTTCTATAATTAGAAAAAATACATTTATAGTAAACACAAAGCTATTTGCAACTTTCAAAAAGAGAAGGCAGTATATACCAGCCTCTCTTGTCTCCTTCCCTAAACCATGTGAAAGTTAGCTCTGAGTTCCTAAAACGTCAGGCCCCCAGCACTTAGATTTATAAAGTCATCATCAAAGTAAAACTGGTTGTTGTTTTGTCATTTAAGACGGCTACGAAGAAGGAAAGCGCATTAGAGCACCTCACTGTCAATCGCTCAAGGACTGGAACACTAAGCTGGTCTAAGACATCGAATATCCAAAGGCTTTCTGGAAGAGTAAAGTTCCAGGAGCCATGATGTCGTGAGTCATGAGAGAGCATCATTATACAGATGACCATCTGCACAAACTCCCTATCCTCCACCTCTACCCATAAGCATGGGCTTTCTCCTACTCTCAGTCACCAGCCACTCCGTCCCAAGGCTTCCTGCTCTGATTCCTGAACCACGAAGGCTCAGCCACGGGACTATGATCCATCGATATTTAACACTCACTAGAAGATGTACCACAAGTAACTGGTTAATAAAGTACTGATTTTTGCAAATGGGTGACTTCAAAACATAAAGAAAAACAGATTCCCATCATCCCTGTAGAAGGCCTTTCTCACGTGACTTCCATTCCCATGTGCAATCCTGGACAGCGTGATGCAAGGTGCCCAAGGGCCCTCAAAACCTCTGGGGGCATGACATACTTTGGGGCACCATTTGACTCATGTGCTACAGAATAAAGCAAGGTTGGTACTGCTGCAAGAGCAAGCGGAAGACACAGCACCAACCCAGACGCCACTGCAGGAGTCAGAGCGGCACACACCCACGGGGAGAAACAAGAGTGAGTCCATACACTCACAGCACTGTCCTCGATCCACCGGGCAACTAGCTGCAAAGGAAGGGAAGTGCAATGGCAACCTCTCAGCTTCTTCCTTTTCTCTCAACCCTTCCGCTCCACTCCCACTTCCTCTCTCCGCGCCAGGAAAACAGATGGGAAACTTGTGCTCTAACTAACATGAATTCCACATGATATGGATAGAAACCCATCCTTAAGTCTGGGACCGTACACCACCACCACCTGTTCAGTGTCCCCCCAGCTTTTGAGGCAGAGAACAGTTCTGGTCTTACTTCATGACTTTACCTGGAACAGAACATTCTTCCTGGGTGGTTCAAAGGTTAACACAGTCAGCTGCTAGCCCCAAGGTTGAAGGTTCCGGTCCACCCACAGGCACCTTAGAAAGTCTAGTGATGTTACTTCCAAAAAATCAGCTAGTGAAAACCTTTAGGAGCACAGTTCTACTCTGACACACATGGGGTCACCATAAATTGGGTTTGACAACAACTGGGATTTTTTTTTTTTTCCAGTCGTCTATATAAAACTTGCTACTGGAGCTGCATTATGAGGAAGCTTCAAAAAGTTCACAGAAAAGCAGAATTGAAAGATATTGGCATCTTAAACCCCTCATGTAGGCTGTGTGTTGTTGTTGTTGTTGTTAAGTGCCCTCGCTTCGGTTCCGACTCATAGCAACCCTATATAGGGTTTCCAAGGCACAACTGGTGAGCTTGAACCACCGACCCTGCGGCTCAAATTGACCTTGCGGTCCAGCACATTAACCCATCAGGACTCCACAGGCTTTGTGGCAAACATTACAAATGTGAACTCTGTCCAAGTCTGAGTGAGTCCCCTTAGCAGGATCAACCATTATTACTTAGCTTAACCAGTGCGAGGTAGCTCCAGACTGACAGGCAGCATGCTTCAGTGATGCAATTCTCACCTTCCACGAGGGGGATCTGGTCTGTCAGTGGAGGCGTGTGTGCTGCTATGATAGTGGACAGGTTTCAGCAGAACTTTGCAGTAAACACTGACCAGGAAGAATGACCTGGTGATCTACTTCCGGAAAACTAACCAATGAACACTAATGGATCACAACAGTTCAATTACGCTGGCATGGGGTCCCCATGAGTCAATGGCCAACTTGATGGCAGCTAACAAAAAACAAGTAGCCCTGGATGCTGCTTTTCGGCTACAAGCAATCGTCGGCAAAGCCGTAACGGTCTAAAGTCACATTTGTACTGCCCTGGTCCAAAAACCCCACACGACAATGCAAAGCCTATCATTATGTAACAATCTAATGCAGAAATTAGAGGTCTCAAGGCGAGACTGCAGGTGACAGAACCACAAGTGACGTGAGAGGCACAGTCTGAGGATCAGCTACAATCACTCCAACCTCAGACTCACACATCCAAACATAGCTCTTCTTGTAACGTGTACATGTCTATCTTGCATGGCATTCCACCACGTAATTCATCTAGAAGGCACCTACTACGTACAAGGAGTGTGCCAAGAGCTAAGGCAATGGAAAGGAACAACACAAGAAAGGTCAACTTCTGTCACCAAGATATTTACAGTCTGGATACAGCAATAAGCCATCTGCAGAAATTCTTCAGGGACATGGAGATAGTCATTCTCCTCTGCCTGAGTATTTGGCACTTCAAGAACTGGCAAATGCATAGTGAGTGGTCATTGATGGGCACAAAGAGCTTTACAGGTAGCATTCTGCAACACGACAAAACAACTACGGACACCTTAAATAAATGCCACTACCAGCTGTGCCCACACTCCCAAGATGGTCTGCTGACATTTGGGGTGAAGGTGACAAGTAGGAAGTATACTTGAACAAGTTCCTCACAGAAATCCTGTATGTGCTCCAACCCCACCCACCAGTGACGCAACGCCAAACCAGTCCATTTCAACTCATGGTAACCCTGTGTCAAAACTGTGCTCCACAGGGTTTTCAATGATAGGGTTTTGTTTTGTTTTGTTAATGTTTTATTGTGAATTATGTGATAGTTTACATGGGAGAATATTAGTTTTACATTCATCCTATATCATCATTTCATTGCTATGGTTACAAGCCCCTCCATGCATCATCAAACATCCAAAGGGTATACACTACAAGCATGCCCCCCAGTCATCAGCACACAGCCCCTCTCCCTCTCTGTGTCTAAAGCCCCCAACAGCTCCATCTCTCCACGTCATCGAATGACAGGGTTTTTAGAAGTAGATTCTCTGGGTAGATCTGAACCCTTATCTTTTGGTTGGTAGCTGAGCACTTAGACTATTTTGCCACTGAGAGACTCCTCCCACCATTCACAGAGCCCCTCAATGACCAATGTATATAGGATCTGACAGTTGATTAAAATGAAAAATGCCAAGTTCTTTTCCAAGAGTCCAGTTCACTTTCAATACTGTGGTCTGGTCAAAATAAGAAACAAGTACTTAAAATTAAGAAGGTCAGCTCCGACAAAGACTGTTTGGTCAAGAGATGCAGAGTAGCACCAGCCCTGCTCACATCTGTCTGCTGTCCCAGTGGAGTGTAGGAGATGATGGGCAGTATCCAGGTCTGGCCTCCACACAACAGCTCCCAGAACAATCAGTGCCAGACACTGGGCTGGACCTCTGCCCCTGCTAACAATGTCCCTGGTGGTGACACTCACAGCTATGAGGCTCTAATACCACACGGCTCTGAACACTGAAGTAATACTCAACTATGAAATTACAAGCCTTTATTAAAGGGCCACATTCTGCAAGTGAGAAGTCATTTATAAAAAAAAACAGCTTTTCAGAAAACTAGAAATGTGCATGGGATAATTTCTCCCCAATTTATTGGGCCTGCATGTCAATTCCTAAGGAGCTCTGGTAGCATAGTTGTTATGAATCGGGCTGCGAAACTTAGGGTCAGCAGTTCGAAACTACCAGCTGTTCCGAG
>NW_006408558.1:8993456-9005881 GCF_000296735.1 Chrysochloris asiatica | reverse complement strand
AATTTTGTAACAATACAAAAACAAATTAGAAATCCAAAAGATTAATACTAAGATCTCAGAAATGGGCAATACACTAAAAGGAAAAGCAGTAGAGGCAAAGCAATGGAAACTCGAATAGTGAGCTTGAAAAATCTCTCAATACTAGTATGCTAGAAGAACAATCAGAAAAAAAGGAATAAAAAATCCAAAGAAACCCCAAAGTACTATGAAGAGGAACAACTTATAGGTGATTGAAATTCGAGATCAGGAAGAGACAAACACAGAAACTTGTTGATGAGTTACTGGAAGAAAATTATGCTAACATCATAAAAGACAAGAAGATAAACAAACAAGAAGCTGAACAAACCCCAAACAGTATAGATCCCAAAAGAATATCACCAAGACATATCACAATCAAACTTTCCAAAACCAAAGACAAGGAAAGAATCCTGAGAGCAGCTCAGGAAAAATGTAGTTACCTGTCATGGAGAACTAATAAGACTAAGCTCTGATTTGTCAGCAGAAACCAGACAAGAAGGCAATGGGATAACATACTCAAAACTCTGAAAGAAAAAGACAGCAAATCATACACCTAGCAAAGCTGTCCCTCAAATACGATGACAAAATTAGGAAATTTCCTGATAAAACAGAAATTAAAGGAAGTTGTAAAGACCAGACCAACTTCACAAAAACTGCTAAAGGGTGTTCTTTGGATTGAGAACCAACAGCATCAGACAATAACCTGAGCTTACCATACATGACAACACCACACAGAATTCAATCCAGATATAGAAGTATTTAAAGTAAAACAAACCTACAAGACTGAAAATAGGAAATCAAAGATATCAATGAATAATGAAGTCAACTACAAAGCAAAAGAGGGAACAGTATAGATACAGAACTTCCAAATGGCAAAGGAGTCATGCACATTTCAAGATAACAGGTTTAAGCAGGGGAAAAATTAATGTTACAAGGTAACCTCAAAGAAAAACAATACACTACACATCCAAATACTTAAAGAAAGAGGAAAGTCAGGAAGATTTAGTAAACATTAACACAACAAAAATGAAAATGGTAAGAAAACCCACAAATAAAATGAACTCAGCATAGAAAATTATATGGAACAAAGAATCTGGGAGCATTACAAAACACACACACACACACACACACAGAACAATGACAACAATCAATTCATACTTATGGATAATTACACTGAATGTAAAGACATTAAATGTATCAGTCATGACACATAAAGAAAAGAATAGATAAGAAAACAAGATCCTTCAAATACTGTCTACAAGAAGCATACCAAAAAGATGGAGACAGCCTAAAATCCCATCAACAGAAGAATGGTTAAACAAACTTTGGTACATACACACAATGGAGTACTACACAATGTTTAAGAATAATAACAAATCTGTGAAACACCTCACATCATGATTGAGGACATTACGCTGAGTGAAATTAGTCCATCGCATCAGGACAAATATTGTATGAGACCAATGCTGTAAAAAAGTTAATAAAAAAACAACAACAAAATTTCAAGCCTTGACTTGCAATATTGAAAGTTTCTATGGGCAAAATATTGAATGTGCAGAAAGCATTAAAAGAAGATGGAAGGAATACAAAGTCACTATACCAAAAAGAAATAGTTGATGTTCAATCATTTCAAGAGATGCCATGTGATTAAGAGCAAATTATACTGAAGACGTTCAAGGTGAACTGAAGGAAATGGCAAAGAACAAGGCACCAGGAATAGATGGAATGCAAATGGATATCTTTCAACAAACTGATGTGGGACTGGAGGCACTCACTTATCTATGTCAAGAAATTTGGAAGACAACTACCTGGTCAACTGACTGGAAGAGATCTGTATTTATGCCCAAAGTGGAAATCATGGGACAATATCGTTAATATCACATCAAGTAAAAGTTTGCTAAAGATAATTCAAAATGGCTACGGCAGTACATTGACAGAGAGCTGCCAGAGGTTCAGGCCGAATTCAGACAAGGGCGTGAAACAAGGGCTATCACTGCTGATGTCAGATGGATCTTGTTTGAAAGCAGAAAATACCAGAAAGATGTTAACCTGTGCTTTATTGACCATTCAAAGGCTTTTGATTGTGTGGATCATGACAAGCTATGGACAACACTGCGGAGAATGAGTATACCATAACACTTCATTGTGCTCATGAGGAACTTGCACATACACCTAGTGGAAGCTGTTCGAACAGAACAAGGTTTAAAATTAGGAAAGGTAAGCACCAGGGTCGAGCTCTGGTAGCGTAGTGGTTACGAATCGGGCTGCAAACCTCAGGGTCAGCAGTTAGAAACTGCCAGCTGTTCCGCGGAAGAAAGATGAGGCGTTCTGCTCCTGTAAAGATTTACAGACTCGGAAAACCTGTACAGCGTCGCTATGAGTTGAAACCGACTCCACGGCACATAACAACAACAACATTCACTCTGTATGCTCAGCAAATAATTCAAGAAGCTGGGTTATATGAAGATGGACATGGCATCAGGATTGGAGAAAAATCACGAACATCCTATGATATGCAGATGATCTAATCTAGATTGCTGAAAGGGATGAGGATTTAAAAATTTACAGATGAAGACCAAAGACCACAACCTTCGGTCTGGGTTGCAGCCTCAATGTAAAGAAAACAAAAATCTTCAACACTGGACCAATCAAGATAAATGGAGAAAAGATTAAAGTTGCCAAACACTTCATTTTGCTCAGATCAACCATCAACACTCATGGAAGCAGCAGTCAAGAAATCAAACAACGTATTGCATTAGGCAAATCTGCGGCACAGAACACTTTAAAAATGTTCAAGAGCAAAGATGTCAGCTTGAGGACTAAGGTGCTATCTGATCCAAGCCATGGAATTTTCAATAACCTTATTTGCACGTGAAAGTTTGGCAATGAAAAATGAAGGCTATAGAATTGATGCATTTGATTTAAGGTGCTGGAGGAGAACATTAAAAGTTCCAAGGACCACCAAAATGCCAAACAAATTTGTGTTGGAAGAAGTACAGCCAGAATGCTTCTTAGAAGCTAGGATAGCCACACTCCGTCTCTCATACTTCAAATATACTATCAGGAGGGATCAGTCCCTGGCAAAGAACATCATGCTTAGTAAGTAAAAAAGAGGGAGCCACCACCACCCCCTCCAAGGAGATGGGTTGGCACAGTGACGGCAGCAATGGGCTCAAGTGTAGCAACAACTGTGAGACTGGCACAGGACTGGGCAGTGTTTCATTCTATTGTACATAAAAGGACGCTATAAGTTGGTACGAACTTGATGGCACCTAACAACATCTACTACTAGCCTGTGATTATGGACCCATTTTGAAATGTATTCCTAAGAAGTAAAGAGTAAACTGGGGCTTTGGAGTAAAGATTACAATGGGACTAAGTATTAAAAGAATGTCCCCACCTTATTAAAGGATGTGACTCAAGCCACAACCCTTACCTTCCCTTGAGAGCATAGGATGACCCTAATTTATAAGATTACTTTGGACAAGCTCTCTCCCTTGCCTTGGGTCTTACATCTAGCTCATAACATCTGACCTCCAGTTCGTGGGATTTTCGGCCCATTACCTGACCTGATTCACCTGCTCCCGCAGGCTCGGGCATCAACAGCCTTCATCTGATTTGTGTTCCTCAGCTCCCGAAGCTATGTAAGTGAGAAGATTCCTCCTGAACTCTGAACTATGGATTTGGGACTTGCCAACCTTCGCACTTTCATGAGCCATTTCTTTGGACAACTGTGAGTTCTGGGAGACATTGCAGTGTATTGCAGGACCCTGGGATTTGAGGGAAGGGAGGAGTGGTGATTGACATCAAGAACATGTAAGAGAAGTTGAGCAGTTGGGACATCTTTAACCTCCAACTCATCGGGTTCAGCCTTGTGTTGATTTTTATAAAAGAGATTACTCATGCACACGGTCTATAGAAAGGCCAGCAGAGCATCTGACCTGCAAGCACCTTGTACTGCAAACATACCCCAAAACAAGAGTTATATTAAAACTGTCTCCTTATTCTCAAGGACTTAGTAAAATAAAGGAAATGGCAAAGAAAAAAAAAAAAAAAAAGTCAGCTTTGGTTTGGTTAAATTTCTACATGCTCAAACTATATATAACAGAAAGTTATATATACCGCATTACTCCCTTTTTATCCAAACCCAAGCATATCAAGAATTCTGCCTACATCTCCACAGAAGCACATCGTAGGCAAACACATGTGAACAAGCTGACCTTCTTCAAAACTTACTGTCCTTGTTCAAAGCAACAGGTTTTAGCCATAAGGATGTAGGAAGGATACCAAGACGATATTGTGGTTGTTGTTAAGTGTTGTCAAATCAGTTCTGACTCATAACAATCCTGGATAGGGTTTTCAAGAAGCAGCTGGTGAGTTTGAACCGCCAACTTTGTGGTTCAACCTTGTGGTCCAGTGCGTACACTCAGTACCACAGCAGGACTCTACCAGGATGACAGGGGAATGGATCCAAGGCTTTTAAATGGCATGATCTGTTTCTAAGAAGCACTGATGGCACAAATAGTTAAGTACTTGGGAGACAATTTGAATCCACTCCATGGGTCTTTGAGTGAAAGACTTGGTAAACTACTTCCATAAAAATTAAAGCCAAGGCCCTCAAATGAGGCGGTGATACAGGCATGAAGTGACTGGCTTACAGCTTTTAAGAGGGAGTTTAGTTTAAGATTGTACAGGGGAAGGTAAAGTCCCCACTGAATAGTTTTTAATCTTGTCTAGACAGGTCTGGTAAAAAGAGATGGGGATAAGATTCTTATGATTCAATAGTGAGTAACTGTTATCATAACCAATTGCAATTGTCACAACTATAAAGGCAGAAGTTGTACAACAAAAAGGGGGGAGTAGTTGCTCTTACAGTCCAGGAAGAGAGAACCCTAGGACCATCAAAGGAGAAGAGCATGAGTGGAATGCAGGACCTTATCCAGAGAAGCAGCGACACCAGAGGTGGAGTCAGAGATGATGACATGGAGAGAGGGAGCAGCTGAGGACTCTGGACTCAAGGAAAGTGAAAGACTGAGTGCTTGTGGCCAGGAGGCAGGCTTACAGAATGGAATGTGCCCTTTGTTTAAATTAGTATATATTCCTGAGTGTTTTTGTGTACATCACTTACCCGCACCACCACCCCCCCCAAAAAAAAAGAAGTAAATACTGTTACTGTTGAATGATGATGTATGGAGAAGACTGTAATCATTGCCATGAAACGATGAGTGTAAAACCAATGTTCTTCCTTGTAAACTAACACTCAATTCACAATAAAAACTTAAAAATACTAATAATAATTTAAGCCAAGAAAATCCTATTCAGATGCTACACTCTCACATGGGGTTACGATGAGTTAGAATAAACACCACGCACTTAACAACAATCTATTTCTGCTCAGTACTCCTACTTCTGACATTCCTGGAAAGAATTAATTAAATCTGAAGTTTAGGAAGAAAGACATCACTAACCCTCATAGTCAGGGCTATCCAAGATACAGATGGTTAAGACTGCATTCAAATTCAAATTCAAAATAACCACCAGGTAACAGAAGCAGGCAAACTGCTACAAGCACATGTAACTGATCTGAAATCTACTTACTTTCCTTGTGTCATTAGATCTCCTCTCTCAGAAGCCTTAAGTAAAAATGTTCCTTCCTAGTTCCTCACAAAGTTAACAGAATAACCTTATGATGCACCAGTGTGACTACAACACCCATATACCTCAAATAATTAAGAGCAGGGATTCAAACAAATACTTGCATACCAACGTTCATGACACCATTATTCACAATAGCCAAAAGGGGCAAACAACCCATGTGTCCGTCAACAGATGAATAAACAAAATGTGATATATTCATATGATGCAATATTATTCAGCCATAAAGAGAAGTGAGGTTCTGATACGTCTTACAACAGGGATGAACCTTGACAAATTTATGCTGAGTAAAGTAAGCCAAACACAAAGGACAAAGTATGATTTCATTTATATGAAATATCCTGAACAGGTAGTTCCATAGAGGTAGAAGAAGTCCTGTTGGATAAAGCACTGGACTGTGAGGTCAGTTTGAACCACAAGGTCGGCTGTTCAAACTCACCAGTCGTTCCTTGGAAACCCTGTACAGAGTCGCTATGAGTCAGAACTGACTCAATAGTATTTAACAACAACATCATAGAGGTAGAAAGTAGATTAATTACTAGAGAAGGGAGTTAAGAGAAAAGAGCCCTGGTGGCACAGTGGGTTAAGTGTTGGGCTGATGATCAAAAGGTTGGCGGGGGGTTCAACCCACCAGCCTCTTTGCAGGAGAAAGATGGAACCGTTTGCTCCTGTAAAGACTGACAGTCTTGGAAATCTTATAGTGTTGCATCCTGTCCTATTGGGATCAGAATTGACTCTATGACAGTAAGTTTTGGGGTGGTATGGGATGAGAGGAGAGTTACTGCTTACTGGGTACTGAATACATCTCTACCTGGGGTGATGAAGAAAGTGGTGAAAACACCACTGAATGATTTCCAATAGGTTGGGACTGGGCTGGCTAAAAGAAATGGGGATGAGACTCTTGTGGTACAACAGTGAATAACTGCCATCAGGACTGACTGTGAGGGTAGGAAATATAGAGGTAGATGTTTTTTGACAAAAGGAAGAGAGTGATTGATTTTGCAGCCCAGAAGTGGAGGTCCCTGGGACCATCAAGTGAAAAGAACGGAGAGCGGGACCCTACCCAGAGAGGCAGTGATACTAGGGATAGAGAAAGAGATGTTGACGTGCACAGATGGAGCAGCTGGGGACACTGGATTCAGGGAGAGAGAAGGGCTGTGTGCTGGCGGCTGGGTGGGGGTGGTGGTTCTGTGTGGTGTACCCTTTGGTTATGTGATGATACATGGAGGGGACTGTAATCATTGCAATGAAATGAAATATGATAGGATGAGTGTAAAGCTGATGTTCTTCCATGTTGTTGTTGTTAAGTGCCGCCGAGTCGGTTCCGATCCATAGCAACCCTGAACAGGGTTTCCGAGGCTGTAAAGCTTTACAGGAGCAGAAAGCCTCATTTTTCTCCTGTGGAGCAGCTGGTAGTTTTGAACTGCTGACCTTGCGGTTCGTAGCCCGATTTGTAAACACTACACTACCAGAGCTCCTTGTAGACCTCACAATAAAAACTTAAAAAAAAAAAGTTGTGAAAGCAAACAGTGGGGATTCATTACACAACACTGTTGAGTTTGATTAATGCCACCAGATTGTACCTTTGAAAGTGTCTAGAATGACAAAGTTTATATATTTTATGTTTTGTTATTGTTATAAAGTGCCATCAAGTCAGTTCCGACTCACAAGGACTCTGGATAGGGTTTCTGTAGCTTTTTAAAAAAATATCTTTGAAGAAGCAGAAAGCTTCATCTTTCTGCCACAGAGAGGCCAGTGGCTGGAACTGCCAGCCCTGTGGCTTGCGTTCCTGTGCTTCTCCTTATCCTATGGAGCCACAGTAAAAACACAATATTAAAATGCCCCTAGACACTCACTGTCATCTAGAATGATATTTTCATACAGGATCTGATACATACTTTATTAAAAAGTTGTATAACTAGTAAAGGTGATCAGTAAACTCTAATGGTTGCAGCAATAAATACAAAATATGGCAGACAGTGGCAGCCAACTCTACTTCATACCCAAGAGTCACCAGTGGTGACACTGCCATTAGTCCCCAGGAAAGGAGCAAAGGACCAATGTGCAATGAGTTTTGTACAAAACTAAGTTCCAAGATTATGTCCTCTCTCCTATTCTGGTGTTAAAATGTATTTTATTTGGTTGGGTGGTTAGCTATGTGCCATGAAGTCGGTTCCGACTCATAGCAACCCTGTATAGGGTTTCCGAGGCTGTAAATTTTTACCAGAGCAGAAAGCCTCACCTTTATCCTGCGAAACAGCTGTTAGTTTCAAACTACTGACCTTGAGGTTAGCAGCCTAACTCATAACCACTGGTATACACACACAGTGGGTGTGTATGCTGTAGGATAAGCGCTAGACCGCCAACCACAAAGTCAGCTGTTCAAACCCACCAGCTGTGCCTCGGAAACCCTACACAGGGTCGCTACAAATAGCAACTGACTCAGTAGCACGTAACAACAACAACAACAACAACACATAGTGGTGTGTTTTTCTGTCTGCTTATTTATTTCTGTTTTAGTTTACTTAATTGGCACATTTTAAATAAATTGGAAACTGTTTATCCAGCTTTTTAAATCTACTGTTTTGTTTCATGTTTTGTTTTTTTTTTTAATCCTCAAGTCTAGAAACCAACGAATAAGATTAGCTAGAAGTAGTCAATTTGAAATAAATTAGTTAAGCAATAGCCTGGCTAGAAAACGATACACTAAGAAAAAAAATCCCTTAGGAGTATAGATCAGTGATCTTGGAAAGTTATTCCCAGTGTATGTAATTCATCATAAAAATGTACACTACACTGTTATCCCAGAAAGAGTACTATTCTAGCTATCAAAGAGAGCAATACTTGAAAAACCCTTAAAATCACATTACCATGCTAATGTTACCTATTGGAACTGTAACTCTAGATCAAAAAAGCACATTTTTAAAACTGGATAAGGCCACTCAAATTTGACACCATTATCTTGATAAGTCTTCCCTACCACCACACTCCTGCCTACCTCCTCAAGCATTACCCTTGAATGAAATGCTTCCAAGGATCTTCCTCACTGTCACAATGTAACCAATACCTGTAACAATTTGTACAGTGAATACTCCACTAGAATTAGCTATGTAAATAAAAGTAGTTAAACACAGAGAGCAAAAGAACAAAATAAAACAATTTTAAACCTTAGGAGTTTGTTATTCAAATTTTAAAAATGCAATTATAAATGTAAGTTTAAGAGGGCACTCAAAGCATCAATTCTGTGGACTAGTTTTATTAAACTGCAGAATTTAAGCACATTTGAAAACTTAAATCTGTTCAACAAATTGGGTTTCTTATATAGAGCAGCTCCAAGATTTGGGATAGATCTGCAGAGACTGGCAAGTGAGTGTCTGGGCATTTCACAGCGCACTCTGAGTTTTCTCCAAGGCTCCCTCCCAGCCTGAGATGCATGAACATCTGTGGTCATTCGGGTGGGTGTATAAACTAGGGAGTGTCTCCTGAAGACAACACAAAGAGTCAACAGCAAAGAGTAAGCTTCCCTTTCCTCAAAGGCTTCCTTCCTGTGCCCTGTCTTTAGAAAGAAGTTTTTTTAAAAAAAAAAAAAAAAGGCTCCAAACATCTTCCTCTGAAGAAATTGCAAGCAGATGACTCCTAACAACATCAAAGCTCATCACACCTACAGACCAGATTCTGAAGGGCTGCAGGGAATCCAAAGCTCCAAAGAGATGATGAGAAAGCCCAACCAGAAAGGAGATAAAGAAACACACACACCTACACTCTCTAACCTAGGGTTGTCCCACAATAATGAATATTGGGATTAACTAGAGTTTGGCAGGGTTAGATTTCAGAAACAAATAAGCTGCCAAATGAAGGCTTTAAGCTATCAGCTCTGGAAATGTCATCTCTCCACCCCCATACAAACATACTTATTGCATAAAACAGCTGTACGTCTGGAAGAACACCCTAAAAAAAAGAAAAAAAATTCACTGGTTCACAAAATGAGTATAATGTGAAAACTAGAAGAAAGATCGAAATCAAGTAGTTCTGATAATGTTCTATTGTTCTTGTTGTTGTTGTTACGTGCCATGAATTGGTTCCAACTCACAGTGACCCTGAAATAGGGTTTCCCAGGAGCAGCTGGTGAATCTGAACATAGGCACATGCAAACACTGCAGTCTGAGCCGGCATAGGAGGCATTTCGAATGTCTGTATGGAACTCAGGCTACTTAGCTAGCTGATAAGAGCCTCAGATATCTGGAGTTAGCTGCTCTCTTATTTCACTTGACACTTTCAATTCTTCTAGCATCAGCTACTGCATGAAAACAGAGCCTTCCAAGCTCAGTGACCCTGTCCTCCCTAGTTCCTGAATGCTCTGACAAGTAAATTAAAATGCTAATAATTTCAGCCCCTATAAACGTTACCTGCACACTCCTACTGGACTCAACTCTATGTTTAAGTGGAGTAGGGGTAAATCTGAATTTTAGAGCGAGATGAAATATATTGCAGATTAGCTGGTCCAATTCTTGAGTTTTACAGATGAAGACGCTTCGATCCAGAAGGATGAAAGATGAGCACAAGGTTAGTGGCAGAACCAGACAACCCCATACTTCACATAGCTCACGATCCCCTCCTGTGCCTGATGGGGTCTCCGGGACTCTGGAGTTGTACTGAAGTGTGATGATGAGAGTATCACATAGTCACAGAGCCTGAAGCAAGAAACTGTGGTTAGGAAGCTAAGACCAGAGAGCCAAAGAACCTATAGGTCCTGACAAGTCAGTATCAGGGAAAGAAACAAGCATGAACCAACCCCACAGCTAGATAACTCAGGTAACACCTTCCCCTCTTCTGCAATTCAAGTTAAAAAAACAAATAACCAGAGGCAGTTTAATTAAATACACCCAGCTTGGGAGTCCTTCAGTTGTGAAATCAGATTTTTTAATTTGGTTAAACCAGACTTGTAGTTTTCAACCTTGACTGCACATTAGAATCAACTCTTTAACCCTGGGTGTTGAATCTTGAACATTCAACATGGTTGAACTTTCAGAAGGCTACGGTATCACTCTCCCAACCCTCCAAGACTCCCCAAATTGGAGTCCTACCCTAAGATAGTGTAGCAGTGACAAGTCATGTCTACTTTGCTCTGATGAATTCCTGACTCCACAGATCAAAGGGCATAATGAAATGGTTGTTTTAGCGGCTGAGTTTTGGAGTGGTTTGTTAAGTCACAATAGTAACTGAGATGTCTGGGAAGCTTTTACAGATTATTTAAGGTACACTATCTGGGGCTGAGACCTACACATCTATTTTTAGAGAATCCCAGGTGATTCATGTGCAACCACGGTGGAAAACTACATACAGCTACTTAAAATTAATAAATAAATTTACATAGATTTTAAAATTCAGTTCCTCAGTTGTAATGGCCACATTCGGACAGCAGATACTGAACATTTGCATCACAGTAGAAATTTGTAGAGTGCTGGACTACCCTATAAAGAGTTCCTGAAGCTGTAAATCTTTATGGGAGCAGGAAACCTCATCTTGCTCCCAAGGAACCGCTAGTGTATTTGACCTGCTGACCCTGTAGTTAGCAGCCTAACGCATAACCCATTATACTACCAAAGCTCCTTCTCGTCTAGACTCCTGATTAGCAAAGTTTGATCCTGAACCAGCAAGACCATTGGAAACCTGTTAAAAAGACAAATTTTTAAGATTCACCCCAGACCTATTAAATCAGAAATGGTGGGAAGATAGTTCTCCAGATGATTCTAATGCATTTACTCAAGTCTGAGAGCCATTGGTCTTGTTGCTGCCCATACCAAATCATTTTTCCTCCTCATCCTATCTCATATTTAAATCTCTACATTGTCAACTTACAGGTTCATTATGGTGTAACACAATAATTCCTGTGCCAGAATATTAGAAAGATATGTTTCTGTATTAGCAAGCTCAAGAATGCCTTCCGATCGTAAGCAAAGAACTCTTAAAAAAAAAAAAGGGGGGGGGGTTGAACAACCACTAGAAGAGAAATAATAAGAACGTTCATACATTGTGAAGAATGTAATCAACTGAACAAGCTGTCACTGAACAACTTGTTTAACAATTATTGAATGGGAGCCTAAACTGCTATGTAAACATTCACCAAAGACACAGTATAATTTTATTTTAAGTTTGATGAAAATATTTTCAATTATTTATAGTCAGGGTTTGCAACTAATTAAAAACGGTTCAGTTTATAACTAAAGAAGCAAAACTGGAACTGATCCATTTGGGTGAAGCAAAAACAACAATGGGACTGGGAATGATTACATGTCAAAGTTTTGGAATGGAAGATTCAAAAGAGGCACAATCAGTCCTTTCCAGCTAACGCAAAATGAACAATTGCCAGGGGTGTAGAAATGCCACACGTTCAAAGCAGGCGAGTCAGCCTCCATGTTTGAGTCGGGCAACTCTGTCTCTGAACCTGCCAACAAAGAGATCTGGTTGCTGTGTGAGGCTCTACTACCCTGTTTTCTAAGAGGGAGAGTCCATTTCCAGCATGGCAACATTTACCTGAGGACAAAATTCAGAAGTTATCATCCCAGTTTATCCACATTGTACAAATTCAAGTGCATTCTTGTTTTGCTTTGTTGGGCTTGACTGAACTAGGAAGAACTGGTTTGAAGCCCTGTTTATTCAGTTAAGAGAAACAACTTTAATGTCTAAAAATATGTTCTTGTTATTGTTAAGTGCCATCAAGTTGGTTCTAACTCATAGTGATCCCATATGGT
>NW_006408558.1:8980214-8992656 GCF_000296735.1 Chrysochloris asiatica | reverse complement strand
TTGAACCGCTGACCTTGCAGTTCAAACAGCTTTGCAGTATGGTACATTAACCCACAGCGCCACACCAAGACTCCACAGCATAGTATATACTTTGCTCCATCTCAATGACTGCGTTCCCTTCAATGCATCATCAATGATCCCGCTTCCTTCCTGTGATTCTTGTTTCTGTTCTACCTTCTTTTCCAAACCTTCTGAATTCTGTCCTTAGGTAACTGTTGCCATTTCCATCTTGAATGGTTGATCATTCCATCGTGAGCAGCCACCTTGCCAATGTTGCTGTCTAGCTACTGCTTAGTTGAAAATTGGAAATGATTTTTTTTTTTTTAAACTCCACCTTTTGGACTATCCACAATTAATTATCTTGATTAATCTTGGTAATGGAGAACAGTCTAGAGAAATACTACCTTCAATTTTAACACTGAGCTATGATCTTAAAGAAAAAGGAAATCATTTATTTCTTAACACTGAAAGTAGAAAAGAGATTTGAAAAAAAGCTTTTCATAATAACAATTATGAAAAAGCAATACTTTCTGTGTATTGAGTATTCTTGAATTTACACATTGAGAACCCAAAAATGAATTATATATATAGTCCTTAGCTGGAGAAGTCCCAGAATCTCGCTAGTCCCAAAATCTGGGAATTTTACCCTAGAAAAAAATGTAGAACAAGAAAGACAGAAACCAAAATAAACAGACTAATAAATTACTTCAAGGAAAATGAGAAATGATTATTAGAAATAATCACAGAAAGAGGACATTAGTATCTTCATACTAAAATCATAAAACACAAGTAGGATCCTTACTCATTCAATCTGTACACTGAACAAATAATCTAAGAAGCTGCATTATATGAAGAAAAACATGACATCAGGATTGGAGGAAGATTCAGTTAACAACTACAATATATAAATGATACAACCTTGCTTGCTGAAAGCAAAGAATACTTAAAATACTTACTGATGAAGATCAAAGACCATAGCCTTCAGTACGGGTTGCACCTCAATGTAAACAATGCAAAAATCCTCACCACTGGACCATTAAACAACATCCATATAAATAGAGAAGAGATTGAACTTCTCAAAGACTTCATTTTGCTCGGATCAACCATCAACACTCAGGGAAGCAGCAATCAAGAAATCAAACAACTTATTGCATTAGGCAAATCTGCTGCACAAGACCTCTTTAAAGTGTTGAAGAGCAAAGACATCAGTTTGAGGACTAAAGTGTACCTGATCCAAGCCATGGTATTTTCAATAACCTCACATGCATGTGACAGTTGGACAGTGAATAAGGAAGACTGTAGAAGAATTGATGCATTTGAGTTATAGTTTTGGAAGAGATTATTAAAAGTGCCATGGGCTGCCAAAAGAACAATCTAAGTGTTGGAAAAAGAACAGCCATAGTGTTCCTTGGAGGCTAGGATGGACAGACAGACTTCGTCTCTCCATGTTGTCAGCAGGGACCAATCACCGGAGAATACAATCATATTTGGTAAAGTGGAGGGTCAGAGAAAAACAAGATGACCCCCAGTTATATGGATTAGCATAGTGGTGGCAGCAATGGGCTCAGGTTTAGCACTGATTGTGAGGCTGGTGTGGGACCACATGGGTGCATATGAGTCTGTGCTAACTCAAGGGCACCTAACAACAACAACAGGGAATAAGTCAGAAATTTGAGGGGAAAAAAAGAGTGCTTGAAAATTTTTAAATGAAGGCATAGCTAAAAATTAAACATAAGAGTCTGAAGATAAAGTTGTAGAAATCTCCTAAAAGTTTAAAAAGAGAGAAAGAGAGAGAAGTTACAGAAAAACTGAAAACCATGAAAGGAAATCCTACATCCAGATAAATGTTACAGAAAAGAACAGGGAAACAAAGAAAACAGAAAAAAATTGAAGGAGGAATTTATTAATAAAGGAATTCAAAAATTATTTTCAAACAGAAAATAATTCCAGATAAAAAATCTCATGATAGTGAGTTCTCAAAAGAAGAAAGAAAATATCCTATAAGAGTCTAGATAGGAACCAACTAGGTGATCTCCAAATAATTAGAAATGCAAATAGTTTTGTGAATCTCAAAAGAAACACTGGAAGATTAAAAAAAACACTGAAGGTCATTAAGATAACATTTGATGCCCACCCAAACTATGAATAACATAAGGGAGTAGAATGGAGATATTTTCATGATTTCAAAAAAGTTTGTTTCCAAAACATTTTCCCTTTCTTATGAACCTTCTGAAAAATGTGACCTCTACCAAAAAAAAAAAAAAAAAAAAAAAGGGCAGTACACCAAGAAAGAAGAAAATGAAAACAAGATTCCACACAGAGGGGAGGTCAGGGGAATCCCCAGAACAATGGTCACAGGGAAGCCCAGGATGAGAAGGCAGCAGAGGAGATTATATACCAGTCCACAACAGAGGAGGTTAGAGAGACCAAAGAGAATTGTCTCCAGTGTGAGAGACAGATTTATTTATAACAGAAAGAAATCAACAACAACAAAAAAAGTTGCTGCTAAGACTGCTTATATACAAGCTAACACCTCATGAGATCTGGTTGCTTGGTTTGAAGGTTTAGGGTCATAGTTTCATGGGATATCACAATTAATTGTATTACATGTAAACAATAGCATGTTTAGTGTTTCTTTTCTACCTCATAGCTTGTTATGAAGTACCAGGGTCTTAGGAGCTTACAAAGAGGCCATTAAAAACACAATTGCTCTCTATTACATAGAGAGAGTCATGAATAGGAAGAGGGTATGGAGTGCAGGCCACGGTTAATTATCTCCATGAACAACTGCCTCCTTTGCCAAGAGACCAGAACTGCCTGGTGCCAGGCTACCATGACTGGGCATTTTGATCAAAGATTCCACTGAAGAATCAAGAGTGAGAAATGAAGAACGCTATTTGAAAACTTCATGGACTCTCGACTTTCTGGAGCCATGGAGGGTGGACAAGCCCCTGAGACCATTGCCCTGAAATCATCTTTAACCAAAAAGATAAACTTTACACCAAAATTATTACCTGAAGTCATTCTAAAATCAAACAATAGTTTAGTTTGTTGTAAAATCAGTTTAGCTTGGCTAGTAAAAAATGTCTGCCTTGAGCATTCTGCTCTTTTAGGAACTATTTACATGGAGTTGAACTGACAACAGAAATTAGAAAGATTAGATAGTTTATGCTAATAGAGGAAGGATTCTAAACAAGGGTAAAAATGGTTTTACCATTGATCAAAGAATGTGATCAATGTCACTAACTGGTACTTGTATAAGCTGCTGAACTGGCATGTTTAGTTATGTGTTTCTTTAGTAACAATTACAAAATAAAAGTTAGGGGAAAAAAAGAGAGTGAGTCTCTAAAATGAAACCTGGAGAATACCTGATATCTTTCAGTGTCTAAAGAGATGAGTCAGACAAAAGGCAGAGTTTGAATACTGAACCCACTAGCTGCTTCCCAGAAGAAAGATGACGCTTTCTGCTCCTGTAAAGATATACAATATGCAGATGACACAACCTTGCTTGCTGAAAGTGAAGAGGACTTAAAACATTTACTGATGAAGATCAAAGAACACAGCCTTCAGTATGGATTACATCTCAATGTCAAGAAAACAAAAATCTTCACCACTGGACCAATAAACAGCATTTTTATCAATGGAGAAAAGACTGAAGTTGTCAAAGATTTCATTCTTCTTGGATCAACTATCAACACCAAGGAAGCAGCAGTCAAGAAATCAAATGACGTATTTATTGCATTAGGCAAATCTGCTGCACAAGACCTTTTTAAAGTGTTGAAGAGCAAAGATATCAACTTGAGGACTAAGGTGCACCTGATCCAAGTCATGGTATTTTCAATAACCTCATATGCATGCGAAAGCTGGACAGTGAATAAGGAAGATCGTAGAAGAATTGATGCTTTTGAGTTATGGTGTTGGAGGAGAATATCAAAAGTACCATGGACTGCCCATAGAACCAACAGAACCGTTTTGGAAGAAGTGCAGCCAAAGTGCTCTTTGAAGGCCAAGATGGCAAAACTTCTCTCATAATTCAGACACATTGTCAGGAGGGACCAGTAGCTGGAGAAGGATATCACTTTTGGTAGGATATCTTTCTTCATGTTTGGAGAAGGATATCATGTTTTGATATCATGTTTTCCAGAGAAAAAGAGGAAGACCCCCAATGAGATGGATTGGCCAAGTGGCAACATTGATGGACTCAAGCGTGGCAACAGTAGTGAGGTTGGCCCAGGATCAGGCAGTGTTTCGTTCTGCTGTGCATAAGGTCGCTATGAGTTGGTACCGACTCGATGACACCTAACAACAACAACAACAACAAAGATATACAAAGGTGCTCAGGTAGTACAGTGGTTACAAATTGGGCTGCGAACCTCAAGGTCAACAGTTCAAAACTACCAGCTGTTCCATGGGAGACAGATGAAGTTTTCTGCTCCCATAAAGATTTACAGCCTCGGAAACCCTATACAGGGTCACTGTGAGTCAGAACTGACTCTACAGCACATCATGATGACCATGAAAGATATACAGTCAGTGAGTTTGGGTTTGATTACATAGAAAAAGAAGTAATTAAAGGGAAAAACAAGAAAGCCAACAATTATCGACTCCAGGGAAAGACACTATAATAGAACAGGACTCAACTGTAAACAGTGTGCTATATAGTCATATGAATAATATATACTAACGATTGATTCTCAACTATCATAACTGAATTACATTGAGTTGCGTTTCCAAAAATACGTATCACCTTGACTGGGGCCTGATTCTAAGTGGTTTGGTAGTTATATGAAGACTCTCCATGATGTCATCCAATGTGATACATCAACAAATTGACTTAAGGGTGGGCCACAATATCTTTAATCCTATCACAACCCTGATTTGGTATAAGGAAGTCTACCAAGGGTAGGGCTTGTAACACCTTTTATCTTACAGGAGATAAAAGTAGAGAGAAGTGAGCAGAGAAAGAGGGTGTGGCACTGTAGGATCAGTATTGGACTACAAATCACAAGGTCGACAGTTCAAATCCACCAACTGCTCCTGGGAAACCCTCTTTAGGGTCCCTATGAGTCGGAGCCAACTTGAAGGCAATTAGCAACAACAGTACTACCAAGAAAGAAGAGCGGGATATGGCGTGTGTCTTGGACTTGGGGCCCCTACACTGTGAACCTCCGAGATCCAGGAGAAGGTTGATGCCAAGATGTATATGGAGATCTCCAAGAAATGCTGTGCCTACAAATGCTGAAAGGAAACAAGGACCTTTCTACAGAGTAGACAAAGAGAGAGAGTCTTCTAGCCTCCTAAATTGTCAGAGAATAAATTTCTCTTTGATAAAGTCACCCGGTTGTAGCATTTCTGTTATAGCAGCAGTAGATAATTAAGACGCCAAGTGGCCCCCCACAAAAATGCTGTTTTCAGTTGCCTTTGAGTCAATTTTAACTCGTGTGTGTGTCAGAGTAGATCTGCGGTGCACAGGGTTTTCAGAGTAGATTGCCAGACCTTTCTTCCTAAATGCCTTTGGGCGGGTTTGAACCACCCACTTTTGGCTAGCAGTCAAGGGCTTAAGTTTGCACCACCTAGTACTCCTCAAACAAAAATATATTAGGTAAATG
The DNA here is from genome assembly GCF_000296735.1 of Chrysochloris asiatica. Classification (NCBI taxonomy): domain Eukaryota; kingdom Metazoa; phylum Chordata; class Mammalia; order Afrosoricida; family Chrysochloridae; genus Chrysochloris; species Chrysochloris asiatica. The sequence continues at coordinate 8,987,047 of NW_006408558.1, read as the reverse complement.
GGGGATGGGAGGAGGAGTATGGAGGTGGGATGGGTATAAGGCAGAGAAAGAGAAAAATCCTCACTTTTCATGGTGGTGGTAGTTGTTGTTAAGTGCTGCCGAGTTGGTTCTGACCCATAGTGACCCTGTATAGAGTTTCTGAGGAGTGACTGGGGAGCTTGAACTGACAACCTTGCCCTTCTAACCGACTTTGCACTCCAGTGCATTAACCTACAGAGCCACACCAGGACTCCACAGCAACTCTATGTTGTTATTAATTGCTATCGAGTTGGTTCCAACTCATGGCAACACTGCATAGTGTTTCTGAGGAGCAACTGGTAAGCTTGAGCCACCAACCTTGCAATTCAAACAGACCTTGTAGTCCTGCGCTTATCCTACAGCACCACACCAGGACTCCTAGAGACTCTAAGGACAGAGTAAAATGCCCCAAAGAGTTTTCCTAGGCTATAATCTTTACAGAGAAGATCATCAGATATGTCCTCCTTCACGCTATTCATAAATATGGAGAGAAATTCCAGAATTAGCTAACATCACTCACCAGGTTGCCTCTAGGAAAGAAATGAAGATTTTTTAAAAATCATACCTCTATAAGTCTTTCATATTTGAAATTACATGCATGTAAGAACGTGGATTTAAAATAAAACAAAACGAAAAAACCAAGAGCTCAACCTCTTACCCACTAAACCCATGTTTTTGTTTAATTATGAGTTAGACCCTATTATTGAGCTGTAAAATCAATTCGGTGAGTCATAGTCATTTTTTTTTTATGAATTAGAATAGGATGAGATAGAAAAGAACACAGCTGTAGTACACAGAGTATTTTTCAATGAATCTTTACACACACACAGACACACACAGGACCATAATGCAAAAAATATTTTTAACTGTGAACATGACAAAGTAGTTTAAAAATCAACACTCTCGGCTACGCTTCCACGCTGCTTTTTAAAGGAAGAGACTTCAATGTAATTTTATTTTAAAGCATAGTATAATGTTGACAGCTAATGAAAACAGTGTATTATAATGTTCTTTAAAGTTCTAAGACACCTAACAACAACAACAACAACAAAGGAGGCCTGGTGGGTTGCTGTGGGTTAATGTGGCAGATTTCAAAGTTATTTTAACTGCAAACTCAGTGGTTCAAGCTCACCAGCTGCTCTTTGGAAACCCTGTACAGGGTTGCTATGAGTCAGAACCGACTCCACGGCACATAACAACAACAACAACAACAACAAAGGAGGCCTGGTGGGTGGTGTTGTGGGGTAGGCAATGGGCTACTAACCACTATGTCAGCCATTTGAACCCACCAGCCACTCTGAGGGAGAGAGCTGAGGCTATCTGCTCCAGTAAAGATTTCCAGTCTTGGAAATCAACCCAAAGGGGAAGTTCAGCTCTGTCCTATAGGGTTGCCGCCATGAGCTGGAATCAACTTGAATGTTCTTTCCCATACTGTTGTTGTTGTTGTGAAGTCTCGTCGAGTCAGTTCCGACCCATAGCGACCCTGTATAGGGTTTCCAAGGCGCAGCCGGTGAGCTTGAACTGTCGACCTTGCAGTTCAAACAGCTTGGCAGTCTGGCGCATTAACCCACAGTGCCACACCAGGACTCCATTTTCCCATACTAGTGAACAATAAACACTCCTGGCTTTCTTACAGTGAACTCTGTCATCACTGAGCCAGAGAGTAACACAGACAACAGAGAATACAATTCAAAAAAATCACACAAAATTACTTTATAATCTGCAATGTCGTTACTTCTTAGGGGATTTACCTTTTTCATTTTGTAGGATTTTGATTAATATTTAAATTTCTGGTCTCTAGAGAGTCCTGAAGGCATAGTGGCTAAAGCTACTAACCAAAAGGTCATTGGTTCAAATCCACCAGCAGCTCTGTTGGAGAATGATGCAATGACATGCTGCCATAAAGATTTCCAGTCTTGGAACCCCTATGGGCAGTTTTCCTCTGTCCTATAAGGTCGCTAGAAGCCTGAGTTGACTGTATGGCAGCGGGAGAGAGACCTGGGCAGTAGGAAGCACTCTATAAGCCTTCGGAACAGATGGGCCACCAGCTTGGAAATAAACATTTGCAATCTTTAATGCACAAACTAAATAATACATTTGTAGTTGACCAAGAGACAGATGACCTTCCATATATTTTTCAAAGTATACCATCTACCGTACAGTAAGGAAAAATGAGAAAGAAGTTAAATAAAACTTAGATGTAAACCTTTTCTGAAAGCCCAAATTTAGCCCAGTATTTCTTTTTACTTAGCTAACTTAGATCTACACTTTGCTTTATAAGTTTTCCTTGCAATTCACTTGCAACTCCATTCCACTCTGGTTATGGTAAAGCTTCGCTTCCTAAAAATTATAAGAATTGAATCCATCAGTCTGTATTTTTAAAACTACCATTATCCAAACAGGATGTAAAAAAATAAAAGCATGAATAAGCTCTTATCATATTGATATAGAAATTATCAAAGATACTAGCTAAGATTTATATCAGTTTTCGTGTGTGTGTGAGTACACATGTCTGTGTAGTGAAGAGATGGGACTAACAGGTGGCAGAGAAGTGAAAAGGAAACTTTTCATTATCTTGTTGCACTTCGGATATTTTGGCTTCAGCATCCTGCTCCACACATCTCCACATATAACCCAGAAGTCATCTGTGGCAGGTATACTTTCACTTTATTTGACAAACGAGTTTCTCTGGCTCTTGCAAAATGAACACTGTAAGTACCTATACACCAGCAGCACCAGCACAAATGCCACCTGTCTCTGCAAACTGGACTCCTCGTGTGGCTCTGTAGGAGCAGCACTGCTCTGCAAATCACTAGGTCGGCAGTTCAAACCCACCAGCTGCTCCTTGGAAACCCTGTACAGGGTCAGTATGAGTCAGAAGAAAGCACCTAACCACAACATGTCAATTCCACAATACCCTCTAGGTACTAAATGAGTGGGGTTCAGACACAAATAAGTAGGAAAGTTGCCTGGCTTGGGGAGCTCACAGCTTCAAGTAAGGACAGAAGAGGAAACGGGTGATTTCCAAACAATATGGTACATGTAAAGACAAGTATACTCCTACAGTTTCTGAATTGTTTTTGAACATTTTTCCTGTCTCTTCCCACACCTCTGGAAGATGAGAGTCTATTGAGTTGGCCCAAGGTCTGTATTTCTCTTTACCACACACAGTATGAGCTGAACTTCATAAACGTCTCCTGGACAGCAACGCAATGGAAGTTTTAGAAACAAATGTCTGTATTTTCTTAATGCTTCAGAACATGACCAATACACAATTCAACTATTAACCTGGAGCTATTATAACCCTACAGTTTAGACCAAAACAAACATTTTTAAGCTCAGAAGTCCTATGATTTATTAGTCCTCGACATGTCATTTTGGCTGATTCCATAAACCACTGCCATCAAGTGAATTACAACATACAGCGACCCCACAGAAAGAGTAGAACTGCCCCACAGATCTCCAAGGATATAAATCTTTACAGAAGCAGACTGCTTTCTTTCCCAGGAAGGCCCTAGTGGGTTCCAACAGCTAACCTTTTTGGTTGGTACCCAAGTCTCCTCAACTGCGAAAGAATTAATTTCTGTTTGTTAAAGCCATGCACTTGTGGTATTTATTATAGCAACACTAGATAACCATGCTGCTGTTAAGTGCTGTTGAGGTGGTTCCAATTCAGAGTGATCCTGTATAGAGTTTCTGAAACAGCTGGTGGATTTGAACCGCTGACCTTGTGGTTCTAACCTTGCAGTCCAGTACTTATCCTACAGTACCACACCAGGATGTCACTAGATAATTGTTGTTGTTGTTAAGTGCTGTTGAGTCGGTTCCAACCCATAGCGACCCTGTATAGGGTTTCCGAGGAGCAGCTGGTGAGCTTGAACCATCGACCTTGCAGTTTAAACGACTGTGCAGTCTGGCACATTAACCCACAGCACCACACCAGGACTCCCACTATATAATTAAGACACCAATATTAGTTTGAGGACCTCTTAAGCTTTAAACCTTTAGACTTCTAGTTAAGAAAATAATAATATTCTCAGTATTCACCTCATTCACCCTCTCTCTGCCCCTAGTTTGTCCCTAAACAAATAAGAGAAATGAATTGCCAGTATAACATGAAGCATTGTTGCAATTAATCAACCAAGAGCCCAAGGGAGCAACTGTTTCTATTTTTAAATGCACTGTTACTTTAAGAGAAAATCCGGTGGAGAAATATGAAACCAAGCTGCATAATGAAAATCCAAATGCATTTGATGTCTTCATCCTAGCAAAGACAGTAATCCTAATCTACAAGTAGCATTGTTTCCACTTGGTTTGTCTATAAAACCAGGACACAGAGAGCAATCCCATAGAAAGGACCCCAGCTACCCTCAAAAGCACAAAATAAGAAAATACCCATATTTCAGTGCTAGTCTTATAGCTCCAGATAAGGGATATTCCAATAACCAGGCAGATGGATAAATAAAAAATAAATCAAAAAAAAAAAAAAATCAGCCTACAGTTCTTAAAAGATTCTGATTAATAATGGCAGTAGCAGTCCTGAAAATGATCAACTGATTATTTAGCATTTCTAACCAACTGTCCACAGTTATCCAAATTCCACAAAATTAAATGTTTCCTTCCACAAATGACAAAGCTTCATTTCAATGAATAGTAACAAACAGTAGCACTCATGGTTAAGAGTGACAAGGAACAGGTGTCAAATCAGCAAAGGCAGAACACATCATCAAACACAACAGCCAAATAACAGGAGTTAAAACATGCTACCTGTTTTGAAGAATCTGAACCAGCAGAAGTTTGTTTTTTTTTTTCTGAAACAATATAGCAATATCCAATTTAGGGGGGAAAGCTTTGGTGAGAGGGACACTGATTCAGTTCAGACCCAAAGCAACCCTGCATAGGGTTTCCAAAGAGCAACTGATAAAACTTGAACCGCACAACTGCACATCTTACGATTCAAACCAACCTTACTGCCTCTGAAACCTTATACAGGGCAGCTATGGGTGGCACTGTGGTTTAATGCGCTGGACTGCAAAGTCGGTTTAAACAACAAGGTCGGCAGTTCAAGTTCACCAGCTGTACCTCGGCAACACTATACAGGGTTGCTATTGGTCAGACGCGATTCTACAGAACTTAACAACAAATGGGTCGAAGCAACTCTATAACAATGAACAAACAGGACTACAGGTTGAAAAATTTTTGTAAACTGGGTTAAAATTGCTACACTTGACACAAAAAAGCAGGGAATCCCCAATCAAAGACCCTAGTGGTGGTTATTTGCCATGGAGTCGGTTCCCACTCATAACGACCCTGTACAGGGCTTCAGAGACTGTAAATCTTTATAGGAGCAGAAAGCCTTTTCTTTCTCCCGCGGAACACCTGGTAGTTTTGAACTGCTGACCTTAAGGTTTACAGCCTGATTCGTAAGCACTACGCTACCAGAGCTTCTTAATCAAGGGCACTATCTCCTCATAATTTCTTTTCCAAAGATTCGCAGAACTATGCTTGACCACCACATGATTCTAGAAATGGTAGCAATTCTTTCTTTAGCAATAAAGTAACATCCCCTACTTCAGAGTTTTTTTCAGTGAAAACCTCAAAAGCAAAATTCACTAATGTAGTGTATCAACAGGTGAATTACAAATACACTCATGTTCACTTCTGAGATGAATTAACTTTGCAAAACCTTTTTTTTTCCCTTTTTATGCTTTTACAAACTACTGCCTTGCTATATTGAACTAATTCCAAGTTTTCACCGAAGGCATTTACTAAAATAAATTCCTAATGTTCAAATTATTTTAGGGCATTTTCCCATACAGCTACAAGAACAGGGCAGAATTAATAAGGATCCAACAGTTACTACTTTTCAAATGCAAATATGTTGCCATCAAGTAAATGCAGCCTCCTTTTAAACATCCCCCACTGTCTACACAGTTCAGGGCACTACTTTTGTTTCCTTGAAAATCAAAATTCCCGCATTACATTCAGGCATTATCTCAACACAGCACCAACAAAAAAATAGGTTTTAAATGGTCCAGGCCTGAGCCTGCATCGTACAAGCCTGTTTTGCTTTATTGTTTTGGGTGGGTTATTTTCTCCCATTTTGCAGACAAGTCCCTAAACAATTCTGCCAAGGGAAGCAAACAGTGCAAGCATGGAAAGGATGAGGGGCACTGGGCTCTACAACCAAGAAGGCCTTAGGCAGGTCATTTGCCTGCTTCGGGTTTAAGTTTTCATATGTGTAAAATGGGGCCGTCACACTAATCATCTTTATGGTCCGATGCTTACCCCCTCCCCCCTCAATTTTGGGTATCTTGAAGACCTTCAAGGGTACAGGTGACAAGCCCCATATAGACTCTGGCGGGCTATGGCCAGGATACCTAGCCAGATGCCTCTAGATGGGACGGCAGAAGGGAGGTATAGAGGGAGGAGAGGAACTTGGACTTGCAACAGCTTCAGACAACACCGTGCGACAAACTTGAAGCCGCCCTTCTAACAATAGGAAAGAGCACTCCTATTTTCCTGGCCCCAACTTGTAGGATCTCTCCCCTCCCTCTCGGTGCCCGCCTTACCTTTCTCCCTGTTTGGTGTTAGAAGGAGGAGGGTGCAGAACCGTTTGATTCCCTTCCATCTCTACCACGCACTTGGTGTTCAGTTCCAGTTCTAAAAGCAAAAGGGGAAAAAAAAAAAAAAAAAAAACGTTGCAAACATCAGCATCGGTCTCTCCAGCCGCTTGGGCGCGCCGCGCTGGGCTCTCTCCCAGGAGGCGGCCGAGCCGGGAGCCGGTGTGCCGGGCGGCCCGGGTCTCCGGAACG
>NW_006408558.1:8969962-8979611 GCF_000296735.1 Chrysochloris asiatica | reverse complement strand
GGGTGCCCGCGCCCTGGGGCGGGGGGTCGCAGCTGTGCTGGAAAAGGCTGGGCGCGCCCACGCGCGGCGCCCACCCAGAACGCGTCAGATTGGACCGGGTGGGAACGGCGAGAGGCGCGGGGCTCAGTGGCAGCTGGAATTCCGGGCGGGAGGCATTGTCTTCCCAAGTGGGGGGCGCTCCGGCCAAGCCTGCTCGAGGGTCTGCGGGAAGCCCCCGGGGCCGCTGTCACCCACAGGCCCAGCCCTTGGGGCAGTATGGAGGACTCAAATAGCCGTGCCAGGTGGGCAGGCCTTACCCACAGAATTGAATACGCCTCAACCGAAATACCGGCGCACCGCCCCCTCTGCCGCGCACTGAGCGTGCAGCGGTATTTTAAGATCGATATGATGAACCGAGACTAGAAATTAATCTATGAATCTGCCACAGAAAGATTGTGTATTTGTAAACAGTGTTCTAGCTGCCCTTCCCTTCCCTTCCACTTCTCTTGTCGTGGGAGGGATGTCAAGAGGGCTGGGAGGGTCATTAACTCTTACATAAGAATTTAATAGCAAGGGATTCTGGAGTCCTGCCAAATAGAGTCTGCTGCCAGGGCGGAACTGGGCGAATCTGATTTATTCTGTTTGGTTCAACAAGTGCTTATTGAACGCTTGCTATGTATCATGCGTTTTGAAAAGCACAAAAGAAGTCTGATTTCCAGAGTTTAGGGCTAGAGGATCACAGTTTTATTGAAATGTGGAAATGCATTCATTGATATTCATTCACTAAAATTTGAACTGAGGGCCTATTGTATGCAGGTTGCTGTGGACAATACACGCATAAATAAAGCGATGGATTCTGTTCACCATAAACGGCAATAAAGACACATATAAGGGTATAGGTGGTCAAGTAGTATGAGAGAGGTTAGTTCTGTCTCCAACAGGCGAGACTTTAAGGATCATCTGATGCTACTTCTTCACCAATATATTTTCCGGGTAAAATGGATAGTTATCAAAAAAGAGGAAGACCCCCCCAATGAGATGGATTGAGATCGTGACAAAAACAATGGGATGAAATGTAAAACAATTGTTAGAACATCACAGGACTCATCTGTATTTCGTTCTGTTGTAAGGTCGGAACTGACTCCAAGGCACCTATTTAGGGAGACCAGTTGGGTCCCACTACCAGTGAAAGGCGTGTTGCATTTTGTCTTTCCTCTCCATTCCTACTGTGGCAAACCTGGTCTGTCCATCCTTTCATGGACTCACCAAACGTGTACTGACTGCTTTCTGTTCAGTAGATACAATCTAGCCTCTCAGGATATATTACTGAACAAAGGAGGCAAAATTAACAGGCCCCTGGGGTAGAGGCACACAATCTAGTTCAGTGCGAAGTGTATCTCTTCACCTTTGGACTACTGAGACATCCTTAAGGGTTATTCTTATAATCTCTTTTAGGGGGGTGGGGGGGGTGAGGCTTCGAAAGTTCCTGGAAAAATGGATTTAAAAGATAATTTTCCTTTCTTTTTTCAATGGAGTGTGCTCTCTATAATTTTGTTCAGATGACTGCAGAACCTGGAAAAGCTGTTGCTGCTATTGATACATAACACTGCGATTGGTCTTTATATAGATACATATTGATATAATTTGAATTTTTGGAAACTTCAGCTGTGCTGTCAACTTTGAAAAAAGTATCCCAGTTGTATCATGTTCAGTTGGCATTGTACAGAAATTAACAGCCATATTGGTCTAGAAACGTTCAACTTAATTATTTTTTCCATTTATATAGGGGTAACGCTGTGGGTTAATGCACCAGATTGCAAAGGCATTTAACTGCAAGGTTGGTGATTCAAGCTCACCAGCTGCTCCTATGAAACCCTATACAAGGTCCCTATGAGTCGCAATTGACTCGATGGCACTTGACAACAATGCACTATATTAAATATGTAAACTCTAATCTACACGGGTTTGATTATAGAAATTAATAGTCTCTAAATAATGAGAGAGAAAAAAAAAGATAGTGGAATTTCTCCACAAACTTTTTGAAGCACATTCATATGTCCAGCTTCCAGATTGAGTTTCATTAAATTAACATTTATCCTTTGATTTTGCATGCTAGTCCATTGTTAAAAAAAAAAAAAAAAACTCCTGATAATATGGCCTACCCTATTGGAATCGCTGGAGTACTGGTTTAGCGCTGCAGGTTAATGTGTAAGGTTGTTGGTTCAAGCTCACCAGCTGCTCCTCAGAAACCCTATATAGGGTCATAATGGGTCGGAACCAATTCAATGGTACTTAACAACAACAACAACTATTTGAAAAAGTGGCAGTTTAAATCCTCCCAGAGGTGTCGCTGAAGAAAGGCCTGGCAACCGGTTTCTGAAAAGTCTGTAACACATGGGATGGCTGTAAAACCGAATAGACTCAACGGCAATGGGTTGTTTGCTTGTTTGTTAAGTCTAATATTACCTCCCACTATTCTTGATATTTTTCACTTCATCCAGGACCTTTTCACAGGTGAGATTCCATCCCTATGCTAAGCCATTGTTCTAGCAGTTTCCATCAATAGGAATTATAGTCAATTGAATTGTGTTCTTCCCTTCAAAAAATCAGATTCAAGTCCTAAACCCTGGTACCTGTGAATGTGGCTGTAGTTGGAAACAGGGACTTTGCAGATGCCATCATGTTAAGATGAGGTCATACTGGATTAGGGTGAGCCCTAAATCCAATGACTGGTGTCTTCATAAGAGAAGGGAGAGGGTGACTTAGAGACAAACAGAAGAAAGCTATGTGAAGACAGGAGGCAGGAATGGGAGTAATACATCTAGAAGCCAAGAAATACTACAGTCACCAGAATCTAAGAAAAGCCTTGAGAGGGAATATGGCCTTGTCAACATCTTGATTTTGAACATCTAGCCTCAGAGTAGAATGAGTACATTTTTGTCATTTTAAGCAACCCAGTTTGTGGTAATTTGTTACTTTAGCCCTAGGAAAACGAATACAGGAATTGCTTTTTCCTTCTCTCCTTCTCTCTTTTATTCTCTGCCAGATAATGAAAGCCTTGAATAATCTATATGAGAAATTTCAACTTTATTCTAAAGACAACGAGAACTGAAATGAGGTTTGGATCTGGGACTGACATGTTCAAAATGATAAATATGGTAGCGCTATATAGGAGTGTCTTATGAAAAACTATCCAGAAGGCTGTTGTAATCATGCAGCTGAGAGACAAAGATGGTATGGACAAAGCCAATGATAGTGGGAATGGAATAGAAGGAACAGATGAAGGACCTACTACGGAGATAACAGTGGAACAACTTCAAGATTAGTGGGATAAAGCAATAGAGGGAGATGAAAAGTTTGAAAGTGACTCAGGTCTGGAAGAGTGATAGTACCACAACACACCATGAATGGATGAGAAGGAGAAGGGTCTTCTGGTGAGCTGCATTGTTAGTTTGTTGTTGACTTATATTTGAATAGCTTCCATTTGGTCTTTGCTGAATGGTTCTTCCTTCTCCTTTCCATTTTTTAAGGTGCCATGGTGACACTGTGAGCTATGTGTTTGGTCAGTAGTTCAAAATCACCATCTACTCTGTGGGAGAAAGAGCAGGCTGTCTGCTCTTATAAAGATTTACCCTTCGTAGCATTCCTAGTCTGTGCTCTAGGATCCCTAGGAGTTGGAATGAGTAAGAATCAACTCAGTGGCAATGGGAGGGCCCTTCCACCAGGAGGGAAGGATTTGGGTTCCTCAGTGTCTTAGTTTCTTGGTGCTGTCATAACAAAATCTTACAAACTGAGTGTCTTTAAAGAACAGATATCTAAGAGTCCAAACCAGAGTCTCAACTTGGCCATATCTCCTGTCAACTGCCTCCAATCCTTAGCATTCCTTTCTGTATCCATTCCATTGTCACATGGCATCTCACCGTGTATGTCTCCATGTCCGTTTTTACTTTTTTATGAAACACGATTCAGAGTGGATTAGGACCCACCCTGCTCCAAATCTGTGCTAAAAGAACAGCCAGCCTTAGAAGCTAGGATGGCCAGATTTCATTTCTCATATTTCAGACATGTTATCAGGAGGAACCAGTCCCTAAAGAAAGACATCATGCTTAGTAAAGTGGAGGGTCAGAGAAAAAAGGAAGACCCCCCCAAGGAGATGGATTAGCACAGTCGCAGCAGCAATGGGCTCAAGCGTAACAATCATGAGGATGGCACAGGACTGACTCAGCAGTGCTTCCTTCTGTTGTGACTTGAGCCACTATAACTCAGTGGCAACTAACAAACAACACCTACTCCAGTATGACCTCACGTTAACTAATAACATCTTCAAACGTCCTCTTTCTAAACAAGGTCACCTTCACAGTTATAAAGATCAGGATTTTCACAGGTCAACCAGTACCACATTTGCAGACATTTGGCAAAGAGAAATTCAAATAGAACCGGAATTTTAACTGGACAGACTTCTTAAGAATGTGGAACCTGCTTTGTAAGATAAGTACATTGGACTGCTAACCCACAAGGTTGGCAGCTCGAGCCCACCAGCTGCTCCTCTGGAGAAAGATGAGGCTTTGTACTCCCATATAGATTTACAAGGTGCAGAAACCCTCTACAGAGTTGTTAGGAGTCAGAACCAATTCAGTTGCACTTAACAACAATAATTTTGGTATGTTTGGTCTTTTTCTTATCCTGGCCTATTTACTTGAAGTGGTTAGTGCTTCTCTTCAGGGATAACAAGGAAAGTTCTGGGAGCTAGACAGATAGTGTTTCACTCTGGAGTTAGTCTGAGGAAATTTAGCTGAAGGCTATGTTGTTGTTAAGTGCCGTTGAGCCAGTTCTGACTCATAGCAACCCTGTCTTGGTTTCTAAGAAGTGGCTGGTGAGGTTGAACTGCTGACCTTGAGTTTACAACTGAACTTGCAGTCCAGTGCATTAAACCACAGTGCCACACACCAGGACTCCAGCTGAAGGCTATATGACAACTTAAATTTTGAGCATCTGGTTTGTGAAGGCTGAAGTTTGCCATGGGAGCCCTAAATCCATTTTATGTCTTAACAGAAATTCTGCCTCCACTGAGTACTTTTTGACTGTTATCAAAGCTTTGCCCTCAATAGAGTGTGTTTGAAAGTAGATTACTGTGATTCCCCTAACCGGTCCTGGGAGGGCCAGACTTGCTCTCAGGGATTTGCCTGGGAGTGCCCTTTATGGGAATTGGAGTGCCAGAACCACGTGGTCATGAGTCAGACCCTAACCAAGGTGGTTGCAGAGCTCCAGAACTCCAGAACAGATCGTGTAAACTCTTCTAATCTGCACTACTGTGTGCATGCAAATAATGTGTCCTTGCCCACTTCTGTAGTCCCACCTGTGACTATGACGAATGAATAACAAAATGTGCAAAGACCTGGAGTTAAAAAACCAAAGGAGAAGAACATGCTCAGAATTTCTCAAGTTGAAAGAACGGAAGGAAAAAATTCAAGGCTCAACTTGAAATATTGAAAGGCTCCGTGGTCAAATAAGGAGCTCTGGTAGCGTAGTGGTTACGAATTGAGCTGCGAACCTTTAAGGTCAGCGGTTCGAAACTACCAGCTGCTCCGTGGGAGAAAGATGAGGCTTTCTACTCCCGTAAAGATTTATACCCTCGGAAACACTGTACAGGGTCGCTATGGGTCGGAACCAACTCGACGGCACATAACAACAACAACAACCATGGTCAAAATACTGAAGGATTCAGAAAGCATCAAAAGAAAATGGAAGGTATACAGAGTCACTGTACCAAAAAGAAATGGTCGGTGGTCAACCACTTCAAGAGGTAGCATATGATCAAGAACTGATGGTACTGAAGGAAGAAGTCCAAGGTACACTCAAGGTATTGGCAAAGACCAAGATTCCAGGAATTTATGGAATTGAATACAAATTGAAATATCTCAACAAACTGATGCAGCACTGGAGGCATTTACTCGCCTATGCCAAGAAATTTGGAAGACAGCTACCTGGCCAACCAATTGAAAGAAATCCATATTTGTGCCCATTCCAAAGAGAGGTGACCCAAAGAACTGCAGAAATCATTAGAAAATATCATTCATATCACATGCAAGTAAAATTTTGTTGAAAATAATTTTTAAATGGCTGCAACTGTACATAACGGGTACCTGCCAGATTCAGAGGCCAGATTCAGATTCTTCAAACCAGACTGAGAAGAGGATGTGGAATGACTGATATCATTGCTGATGTCAGATGGATCTTGGCTGAAAGCAGAGAATACCAGAAAGATGTTTACTTGTGTTTTATTGACTATGCAAAAGTTTTGACTATGGATCATGACAAGCTATGGATAACATCATGAAAAACAGTCATTCCAGAATACTTAATCATGCTTCTGAGGAACCTTTATATAGAACAGAAGCAGTCGTTCAAACAGAGCAAGGGGATACTGAATGGTTTAAAACCAGGAAAGGTGTGTGCCAGGGCTGTATTCTTTCACCATATGTATTCAGTCTATCTACTGAGCAAATAATCCAAGAAACTGGATTATATGAAGAAGAGCATAGCATCAGGTTTGGAGAGACTCACTAGCAACTGGTGATATGCAGATGATACAACCTTGCTTGCTGAAAGTGAAGAAGATTTAAAATACTTACAGATGAAGAGCAAAGACCACAGCTTTCAGTATAGCTTGCTCCTCAGTGTAAAGGAAAATCCTAACAAATGGACCAATAAATAACAGCACGATAAATGGAGAAAAGGTTGAAGTTGTCAAAGATTTCATTTTGCTTGAATCCACAATCAACACTCATAGAAAGACAGTTAAGAAATCAAACACCCTATTGCACAAAACCTCTTTAAAATGTTCAAGAGCGAAAGTACCAGTTTGAGGACTAAGGTGCGGCCTGACCCAAGTCATGGTATTTTCAATAACCTCATATGGAGGTGAAAATTGGACAATGAATAAGGAAGAGCATAGAAGAATTGATGCATTTGAGTTATTGAAGGACCCTGCTTCTGATCAACAAAATTGCATTGCAGCTGCCCCTAAGTGGCACCGAATAAAATCCTGCTTAAGCTTCCGGTCTGTTGAAGAAGAATATTGAAAGTACCATGGGCTGCTGGAAGAACAAATAAATCTGTATTGGAGGAAATACAGCCAGAGTACATGCTCCTTAGAAGGCAGGATGGTGAGACTCTGTCTCTCATACTTTGGACATGTTATCAGGAGGAACCAGTCCCTGAAGAACATTATGCTTAGGAAAGTGGAAGCCCAGTGAAAAAGACCCATTAGTGAAGACCCCTAATGAGATGGTTGGCACAGTGGCACTAGAGCATAAAGACAATTGTGAGAATGACACAGGACAGGGCAGTGTTTCACTCTGTTGTGCATAAGGTTACTATGAGTCGGAGATGACGGGACAGCACCTAACAACAAAAATCACCAAAGAACTCCATAAGCAACTGATATGGCTCTGTCCTCAGTCTGCATATCTCATTCACATGATGGTTTGTTATGAAGAGTGTGGTAATAAGGCTTCACTTTGGAAACTGGAAATCTCATGCATTGATAAGAACTGGCAAACTAACTGAACTCAAACCTCCCAGGGACTTTGGAATCACCTGGCTGCGTAACACTAAGTTCTAAAGCTAATTCCATTGGAAGTAAGCTGTCGGGCTGATCTAAAAGAAGCTAAGGGCTTGAGTTTGAGGAGGATTAAACAGTGATCATAGAGCAGGTGAATATTCAAATGACAGACTTGCTAGAAGTCTGGTTTAACAACTGATCAATCCGTTTAGGCTACAGTATGCCAATGTGACTTCTAAAGGTTGCATTGTGTCCCCTTAAAATATATGTTGAAATATTAATCCCCCTGGATTTGTGTGAATATGACTTTGTCTGGGAATAAGGTCTTTGAAGATATTATCAGTTAAATTAACATAGGGTCATAATGGACTAGGTTGGGTCTTCATCCATTTTGAGTGGTGTCTTTACATAAGAAGAGAAAGAGACAGAGAGACAAAGGCAGCGAGATTAAAGTGGAGTTTGGTTTTGCTGCCACAAGCCCAGGAGCTAGGAGAAATAAGAAAGGATCTTGCCCTAAAGCCTTCAGAGATCATGGCCTGTTGACATGTGGTCTTGTGGCCATCAGAACTGGGGGAGAATATATCTCTGTGGCTTCCATCCACCCACTTCCCTTGTATTTTGTTATGGTGGCACTGGGAAACGAATACAGTGTACAACAGCCTTTGAATCTTAGAAAAACAAAGCTTCATCTCTTACATAATCTGTCATGACGGGTTAATTGATGGAGCAGTTCATAGTAGGGATAATGTCAGTTTTTTTTCTGTTTTTTTTCTGGTTTTGTTTTTATATGCATGTGAAGTGGATGAAAATACCTTGATGTGGGTTTTTTTGTTTTTTCCCATGCTCTCGCTCCACGTAAACAAAGTGACCACTGTTATGACTTTCTTGTGTGTACTTCCAGGTTTGTTAGGCATATAAAATGTGACTGTATACTGGAGTATACTGAGAAGGGATATTGCTGAGTGATACAATATATGGTTGTTCAACTCTACCAAAAAATGGCAAATTGTCCCTCAATGTAAATTACTACTGAGGAAGGAGTTCTGGTAGCGTAGTGGTTATGAGTTGGGCTGCTAATCTCAAGGTCAGCAGTTCAAAACTACCAGGGGTCCCACAGGGGAAAGATGAGGCTTTCTGCTCCCGTAAAGATTTAAAGCCTCGGGAACCCTGTACAGGGTTTGCTATTAGTCGGAACTGACTCCACAGCACATAACTACCACCGCCACGATATACCCTTACCAGGAATCCTGATGTGGCATTGTAGGATTAGCACTAGACCACAAGGTCTGTTTGAACCTCAGGGTTGGTGGTTCAAACTCACCAGCTAATCCTCGGAAACTCTATACAGAGTCGGTGTTAGTGGAAACCAACTCAATGGCACTTAACAAGAACAACAATATATCCTTACTGACAGTTGGTATCATTAGCCTGCACTTTCTGCTACTCCAGTGGGTATAAACTTATGTCTCAATTAATTTATATTTCACCAATTTCTAATTATATATTTATGATACCTTTTTATGTCTTATTTACTCATCAAATATTTATTGAATGTCTACTATGGGACAAGTACTCTTCAATATACTTGGGATATATCACAGAGCAGAACAAAAATACATGGTCTCATAGAACGTGAATTCTATTTGCCTTTCATATTTCCTTTTCTGAAAAGAATCCTTATTTAAACACTTCAACTCTTTCTGTTTGGTGGGTGTATGGTACACATTGTACACTCTGCAAACTTCTCCTCAGATATGGCATGTGTCACTTCTGTTCAGTTTTCATTGGACAAAGGAAGTCATATGGTCAAGCCTAGAATCAATATGGCAAAGAAGAAGAATCATCTTCCCGGTTCCCCTCACTCCCCGCCAGCCCCACTGTGAAGAGATCCAAGAAACTTACCTCCAATAACATATTTTGCAATATTTAATAATAGCAAACACCTATTATCCATTAGCTGCATACCAAGCACATTATTCAAACCTCTATGTTATTGTTTTTTGTTGTTGTTGTTGTTAGGTGCCATTGAGTGGGTACCAACTGATAGTGACCTTATGCACAGCAGAACAAAACACTGCCCAGTCCTGGGCCAACCTCACTATTGTT
>NW_006408558.1:8961598-8963517 GCF_000296735.1 Chrysochloris asiatica | reverse complement strand
AGGGGGGAAATCTCAACCTTAGAAACTTAGGGGAATATTGCATTTCTCTGTGGACATCCAGGGCTCATGTTTGGAATTAAATAAATATAACTGAACACTAAGATGAAAAACAATTTGCTATTAACTGCCAAGTGGCTAGATCTGTTACACTCGGGCCTATAGGGCCTTGAACCTCTGCACGGTCTGCAACAAGAATCCACATACTGGGCATGCCACAACAACAATATAACTTTCAGATGTGTTTTCCAAAAATAATATTACCAGTCTACATATTTGTAGTATGCATGTGAGTTGTTTTCTTAGGGTAATAATAGATTTGCCCTGACTCATCTATATTTTGGGGCACAAAAATGATAATATAATAATAGTATGTTTACATTGAGATTTATAGTTTAATACTATTGTTAGTTGCTATCAAGTGAGCTCCAATGTGTGGTGATATATGTATGTATAAAAGAATGAAGCATTGCTTTGTCCTGTAGCATCGCCATTATCTTTGATATGTTTGAACTCATTGTTCAGGCTGTTGTGCCAAACCACGTCATTTTCTCTGGCCCTCTATTTTACCAACTATGATGTCCTTTTCTACGTAGAAGAACGGGTTCCTGGTGTGGCGCTGTGGGTTAATGTGCCAGACTGCAAAGCCATTTGAACTGCAATGTTGGCAGTTCAAGCTCACCAGCTGCTCCTCGGAAACCCTATACAGGGTGGCTATGGGTCGGAACCGACTCAATAGCACTTAACAACAATAGACAACATATTGGTTGATTCAAAAACAAGGTATGGATAAAAATAAAGCAAGCTGCCTTGCTCTCACAGTTAGTAAGGGCAATCCAAAAGAAGAATCCTCTTGCAAAACATCTTACAACATGGTTGAACCTGGAGGACATTTACACTGAGTGAAATTAGTCAATCACAAAAGGACAAATATTGTGTAAGACCACTGTTGAAAGATAAGGTTTTCTTGATAAAAGAAAACTTTTATGATGGCTACAGGGGTAGGATGGAAGGGAAAAATTCTTCACTTGTTAGAAGGCTGTGGTTGTTAAATGCTGTAGAGTTGGCTCTGACTCATAGCGACCCTGTATAGGATTTTTGAGGCGCAGCTGGCCTTGTGATTCAGTCTGCTGCTGATTCTAGATCCACACCAGCAGTCCCTGCTAGAGGGTAGACACGTGTTAACTTGGGTGGCGGGGAAGGCAACATCAACAAGAGGGAGGTTGGCAGAGGAAAGATGAAGGTAGGGGAAGACATGGAGGAATGCAAGGATTCAAGTGAATAGAAGTAAATACTATTAACTGATGGTACATGGAGGGGATTGGAATCATTGTAAAGAAACGAAATGTATGATTTGCAGAATGTAAAACTGATGATCTGCTCTGTAAACCTTTACTCAATTCACAATAAAGTTAAAAAAAAAAAAAAAAAAAGAGTCCTCCATGGGCTGAGATGCCATCACAGGAATTTATGTGAGCTGCTTGCTTTGAAGGTGCATGGCCAAATCAGCTTCCTGGTTCTCTAACAGCACTCAGGATCTTAAAACCCCTGGTGAAATTTCAGGTTTTCATTTTGCTTCTGGACCTATTCCTGTCTCTTTGCCCACTCCTTGTACCTTGATGTCTTGGAGACTTTCTTAAGCTAGCCTCCTCCTCTGACTCACAGAACACAGACAATTATTTGTAGGACTCTTGTCTCAAAGTTGGTACACTAGTACCAACATAGATAAGCAGTTCATTATGTACAATGGATACATCAGGACATTAGGGCTTAATTCTTACACAACTTGGTTGAAAAAGGGAACTGGTCTTATAGTTTCCACTCTACAAGATTCCGATGTCTGTGCTTTATTTCTTGGATACGATTGTGCCCTACATGCCCCCACTCATTGGGAGCTTTCAGTCAGCAAATAATTACTGATA
>NW_006408558.1:8951755-8961488 GCF_000296735.1 Chrysochloris asiatica | reverse complement strand
GTTCCTTGTGTTTTTGCTGTATGCTGCTGAGTCAATTCCAATGAAAGGTTTTGGGTTGAACTTCCCTGAAAGGTGTCTGGTGTGGCGCTGTGGGTTAATGCGCCAGACTGTAAAGCCATTTGAATTGCAAGGTCAGCAATTCAAGCTTACCAGCTGCTCCTCGGTTGCTATGGGTGGGAATTGAGTCAACGGCACTTCACAATAACAATCTTTATGGGAGCAGATCACCAGGGCTTTCTCTCATGGACTTGCTAGTAGATTCAAACCACCGATCATTTGGTTAATAGCAAAGCGCTTAACTATTCCACCACCAGAGCCCTTAATTTCCTTTTTATCACACTAAAATCAAGACAGACAACTAGTGAAAATTCCATAGGAAAAGCACACACTAATTAATATTAAGCAATATTTCTCTATTCATGGAAAGGAAAAGACTCTGCCAGAATATTAAGCATACAAGTCCACTCCTTTTGAAGATCATTTTAACTATTATTATCATCATCATTATCTTTATATCATTTTTATTATTTGTACAATTTAACTGCTTTTTTGGTTTTAACTTTTTGTTGTGAACTGAGTGAAAGTTTACAGTGCAGAGCATCCATTTTACATTCAGCAAATCGTACGCTCTGTTTCATCTCAATGACTCCAGTCCCCTTCATGTAACAGCAGTCATCCTACTTCCTCCTATTTCCATTCCACCCTCCTTCCCATCCTTCTCCACTTTGTCCTTAGGTAAATGTTGCCCTTTTGATTTTGAACGATTGACCATTCCATGGTGAACATACCTGATGCTGTAGGATAAAGCCCTGGACTGTAGTAAGGTCGGTTTGAACTGCAAGGTCAGAAGTTCAAATTCACCATCTGCTCCTCAGAAACCATATACAGGGTTGTTATGAGTCAGAACCGACTCAACAGCACTTAACAGCAACAATACCTTACTAGTGTTGTTGTCCCTCTACATACCTATCTAGGGTTTGGATGAAAATTAGACCGGGAAGGTAAGTTACTTTCCAGACCTAAAGGGTGGTTGAGGGCCATATTCTTGGGTTCCTCCAGTCTCTTTCTGACCAGTAAGCATGCTCTTTTTTCTTTTTGTAAATAAATTTGAGTTTTTATTGTAACTGTTATTTTTAACTTCCTGCAGCTATTAGCTGCTCTCAGGTCTACTCTGGACCCAGGGTGACCCAGTGCACAACAGAATGAAACTTTGTCCTGTGCGACCTCATTCCCATCATTAGTTGTGGTCATGCCATTGAGATCCATAGAGTTGTTTTTTGTTTTGTTTTGTTTGGCCATCCATTTGATCTTTATTGGTTACATATTGTTGATTACTCTTACTTCTGAATGGAATGTTTTCTTTTCAATGGTTGCCACGTTAGAATTCCATTGTGTAGCATACTTCCTGCTGCCTTTGCAAAAACTTACATCATTCTTCCAAGAGCTGAATCTCTGGAAGGATCATCCAATTGGCCAAGTGTAGGTCTCAAAATGCATTTATAGGCCCGTATGTGGTGCTATAGGATGAGCACTGGACTACAAATCACAAAGTTGGTGGTTCAAACCCACCAGCTCCTCCTTCTGTACAGGATTTCTTTGAGTCAGAATTGACTCCATGGCACTTAACCACAATTGCTTCCCAGCCTCTGGATTTTCTCAGTAAATTCTCTTCATGCCACTATGAGGTTGCCCAGTGGATTTGCTGTGGTTGGGGTACCTGACTTAAGAACATTCACACTGGAAACCCCACTATTGCATGGATCTTGGAAATGAACAGCAAGGAGAACCTTGCTCCTGCTACAGAAGCTGAAGTGGGACAAATCTTCTGCCTTCACGCCTTGACAGCTGGGACATAGCCTGTTAACAGTACTTCCCAGCAGAGACTGCAGAGGTTGGGGAAAGGTGAGCTGGTGAGGGCCTGTGTAGAGAGCTTCTGGAATGTTCTAATTGGAAAGTTCTGGGGGCAGGACTTTGTGTTTGCTTTATCTGGACTTCTTTAGCTCCTTCTTTTCAGAGCTAGTTTTCCAGACTTCCTGTCTCTTCATGAGTTACCCACACCCCACTACCATTTCTTTTTAGCCTAATCCCACTGTGATGCTATAGAATCAGCATTGGACTGCTAACCACAAGGTTGGTGGTTCAAACCCACCAGCTGCTCCTTGGAAACCCTATATATATAGCATCGCTATGAGTCAGAACCAACCCAACAACAACAACAATCCCACTGCCAAGGTTCCTAGGTGACACAATGGTTTGTGCTTGACTATTAATCTCAATGGGAGCATGGTGGGATAAGCACTGGACAAGGTTGGTGGGTGAAGCTCAACAGCTGCTCCAAAGAAGAAAGATGAAGCTTCATCTCCCACAAAGATTTACAGTCTCAGAAACCCTATACAGGGTCAAAGCAACTTACCACCACCAACAACAATTAACCTAAAGGTTTGAGGTCCATAGAGTTTTGATTGGCTGAATTTTGGAGGCAGATCACCAGGTCTTTCTTCCTATTCCATCATAGTCTGGAAGTGCCACTGAAGCCTGTTCAGTATCACAGCAGCACATGAGCCTCCGCTGACAGAGGGGTGTTGGCAGAATGCATTAACTGAGGACTGGACCCAGGTTTTCCCACATGGACGGCGAGAATTTTACCACTGTACCACCACTACCCACTCTCTATTGTTGTTGTTGTTATTATGTGATCTTGAGCCACAAAGTGGCTGGTGAGTTTGAACTGTTACCTTGCAGTCAGAAGTCCAGTGCTTATCCTACAGTGCCACACCAGGACCCCTTGTTGTTGTTAGGTGCCATCGAGTTGGTACCGACCCATAACTACCTTATGCACAGCAGAACGAAATACTGCCCTATCCTAGGCCAACCTCATTACTGTTGCCACGCTTGAGTCCATCCATGATGCCACTTGGCCAATCCATCTCATTGGGGGTCATCATCTTCATTATATGAAGAAAAACGTGGCGTCAGGATTGGAGGAAGACTCATTAACAACCTGCGATATGCAGATGATACAACCTTGTTTGCTGAAAGTGAAGAGGACTTAAAACATTTACTAATGAAGATCAAAGAGCACAGCCTTCAGTATGGATTACATCTCAATGTAAAGAAAACAAAAATCCTCACCACTGGACCAATAAACATTCTTATCAATGGAGAAAAGATTGAAGTTGTCAAGGACTTCATTCTTCTTGGATCACCTATCAACATTCATGGAATCAGCAGTCAAGAGATCACACGACATATTGCATTAGGCAAATCTGCTGCACAAGAACCCCTTAGCCTCCCAAAAAGTCCACTATCATCGATTTATTCCAACTCATAGCAACCCTATGTAGGGTTTCCAAGGCTGTAAATCTTTATGGGACGAAGTCCTGGTGTGGAGTTGTGGTTTAATGCACCAGACTGCAAAGTTGGTTTGAACCTCAAGGTTGGTGGTTTAAGCTCACCAGCTGCCCCTCAGAAACCCTATACAGGGTCACTATCAGTCGGAACTGACTTGATGGCACTTAACAACCACAACAACAAAACTTCCTTAGTCTTTCTGGTGGATTCGAACTCCTAAACTTGTTGTTAGCAGCCCAATGTACAGCCCACTATTTAGCCTCCTAGGGCCTCATTAAACACAGTTATTTGTTTGCACTGACTTTAGCTGTCTCCTAGAAAGTATTTAAAATGGAAGGAAAACAATTCCTGCAAAATCTTTTTCCAGGGAAGGTGCCTTCCTGTGAGCAGGAAGGAGTTGGGTTTCCATGTGAAATGTTTGCTGCTGGATGATTTCTTTATCTGTTTGCTGGTAAGCTGTTTTCCAGGTAGCAATGCATATATAACTTTGTAATTTTACAAAGTGTTTCCTAAAGACCTTGCCAAAATTCGGAAACAACTTGAAGAAATATGACTTTAAAAATGACTGTTCTTTTTCAAACAAGGAAATCCCACATTTTTGTGGAAGAAGTAATGCTCTGAAGTGACAGTGGACAGATGTGTTTCCAAAAATAGATTGTAAGACAGCATTTGTAAGACTTGTAAGAGCCTCTCTGGTTATATGAATGGTTTCTTCAGAAGAGTTAAACTAAGTTCAAGCATCTCTTGATAGTTTATGGAATCATTATTATAAAAAGTCAAAATATTTTCATATATTTGAAAAGGAAAGAAAGGAGAAACTATCATTTTTCCCATAAGAACTTAACATTTAAAAACATAACTAAATATGATATGTGGAGTATTTGAACTCGGACTCAAACAAACCAGTTGGAAGCAGATGTTTGGGGGCCAATAAGGGAACTTTTAATATGGATTGGATATTAGATGTTTAAAAGAAATTATTATTAATTTTGTGAAGTATATGAATAGTATTTTGGTTATATAATTAAATGTCATTTTTCTAAAAGGGACATACTGAAGAATATTTAGGATTTGCTTTAAATATCTTAGCAAGTATCATTGCTGTTGTTAAGTGCCATCAAGCTTGTTTCAACTCATAGCGACCCTATATAGGGTTTATGAGTAACAGCTGGTGGGCTTGAACTGCCTTATGGTTCACAGTCCAGTGCTGATCCTACAGCGCCACACCAGGAGTCCAGCAAGTATCATAGAAGATACAAAAGTGACAAAAAGTCAATTCTTAATATAGGTGATTGGCATGTCAGAGTTCACTATAATGTTCTCTCAGTTTATAAAGGTTTAAAATTTTTCATAACAAAGTCCTTTAAAAACAAATGCAAATAAAAATTTTAAAGGTGCACTAATACAACAAAGAAGTCATTTCTCACATAAAAAAATCAGAGATGTAGCTCACAAATGGAAGTAATACTCATTGAATCTTAAATGGCTTATTTGCAAACCTGTTGTTGTTAAGCGCTGTAGAGCTGGTTCTGACTCATAACAACCCTAGAGAGGGTTTCCCAGGAGCAAGTGGTGGATTTGAACCTCGACCTTGCAATTATCCTCCAACACCAAACCAGGACTCCTAGTGCAAAACAAATTAATTTTTTCAATGAACTTTGTCAATAATCCATGATTACACACAATGATAATATTCAGCACATGAACACAGCAATGATGAAGAGGTCAGAAGGTTAAAACAAAATGTTTCACTTAAATTCATCCCAAAATGCACTTTTAGATGAAAAAAATAAAGTCTATTTTTGTTCTTAGTATAATTTGTAATAAAAACTGTTCTTATCACATAAATGAACTGTAATCCTAATACCTTCACTGATGATTGAATTTCTTCTTTAATATAGAAATTAATTGTATATATATTTTTAATTAGTGGAAAAGTAAAAGCTAATTGCATCATCTCTACAAATCAGGAGAGTGGTGATGAACACAGAAGCCACCTGTTGTTGCATAGAGTTCTGGTGACACAGTGGTTAAGTGCTCGGCTGCAAATCCAAAGGTTGGCAGTTCCAACACCAGCTACTTTGTGGGAGAAAGATGTGTCAGTCTGTTTCCATTAAGATTCAGTCTTCAAAACCCAATGGAGGTAGTTCTACTTTGTCCTAAAGGGTCACTATGACTTGAAATTGATTCGTCAGAAATGGGGGTTTCAGATTATTGCATGGATTTAGACGCCGTAGGCAAAACACTTGACCTCAAGGTTGGCTTAAGGCTATACAATTTTACAGGAGCAGAAAGCCTCATCTATCTCCCACCGAGTGGTGGGAGATTTGAACTGCTGACCTTTTCGCAGCAGCCTGATGTGTAACCACTACATTACCCAGGCTCCTTTTAGGCAAGGAGATTGCTAATGAAAGAGTACTTTCTTGTGACCAACTTCCTGTTGTCAGCACACTTCACAGCATTTTAAGTGTGCAGATTTCAGCTTAAGTCACAGCCTCATCCTCTGTTAGGACTAGCCTGAAGAACTAGTATTTGAATGTGGAAATGAAGAGCCTCTGGTAACAGAACTCATCCAAAGGACATAAAACCTAAGATGGTGAAGATTTTGAATACAGTGCTTTTGTGCTAATTCTGCTTCAATCGGTTGTTGTTGTTGTTAAATGCTGTTGAGTTCGACCCTCAAAAATGTGAGAAGTTGGCTAGACCATGATTATCAGTATTGTGTATTTGTTCTCCATTTTGTGGTGTATTATAAATCTCAACTCTATGCTTGTGGTGGAGTCCCGGTGTGGCACTGTAGGATAAGCCCTGGAGTGCTAACCAAAATCAATTTCAGAAATTTTAAGCATTCAGATTTTATGGAGGTAGAGTTTCTTTTTGGAGTGGGAAGGATTTTTATTGAGTCCATATCCCCTGGTGGTGGTGGTGGTATGCCGTGGAGTCGGTTCCTACTCACAGCAACCCTGTACAGGGTTTCCGAGGCTGTAAATCTTTAAGGGACCAGAAAGCCTCATCTTTCTCCCATGGAATGGTTGGTAATTTCAAACTGCTGACCTTGAGGTTAGCAGTCAAAATTGTAACCATTATACTATCAGAGCTCCTTCCATAGATACACAGAACTCAGTTTTCATTCATTTACTCACGAGATCAATGTTGTTGCTTGGTGCCATCGAGTTGGTTGTGACTTATAGTGACCTTATGCACAACAGAAGGAAAGGCCGCCCAGTCCTGTGCCAACCTCACAATTGTTGCTAAGCTTAAACTCATGGAGCCAATCCACTGCGTTGGGGACTTTCCTCTTTTCCGCTGATCTTCCACTTTACCAATAGCATGCATCAGGTCAGAAAAGCTTCTAAATTTTTTTAAGTCAAAATTCATAAGGGAGAAAAAGATATTCAGCAAAAAGTGTCTCATTTCTGTCCCATAGCCACCTTATTCCTCTTCCCACATCAAGAAATACTACCTTTTTCTATGTTCCCTTGCAAAGATATCCTCTGCATCTCTAAGCAAATTTGTAGATTTTTGCCTCCCATTAAAAATTTTTTAACTCAAATTTTAGCATATTATTTGTAGTGTTCTGCACCTTGACTTTGCCACTTTATAATGTACCTTAGAAATTATTTATATCAGCAGATGAATAACTTCTTCCTTTTGGTTATGACTGCGTAAGAGTTTATAATTTAACCAGTTTTTTATTAGCACCAGACAACATAATTTATATCACAGTCAAGTAAAATTTTGCTGACGATGAATCAAAAACGGTTGCAGCCGTACATCAACAGGGAGCTGTCGGAAATTCAAGCTGGCTTCAGAAGAGGACATGGAGCAAGGTTTATCATTGCTGAGTCAGATGGATCTTAGCTGAATGCAGAGAATACCAGAAAGATGCTTATTTGATTATGCAAAGGCACTCAATTGTGTGGATCATAACAAGTTATAAATAATATTGCAAAGAATGGGAATTCCAGAAGACTTAACTGTGCTCATCCAGAACCTGTACACAGACCAAAAAGCAGTTGTTCAAACAGAACAAGGGACTATTGAATGGTTTAAAATCAGGAAAAAGTGTGCATCAGGGTTGTATCTTTTTATTCAATAGTTATTAAATCTGTACGCTGAGCAAGTAATCTATAAAATTGTACTACATGAAAAGAACACACCATCAGATTTGAAGGATGGTTCATTAACAACCTTGCTTGCTGAAAACAAGGAGAACTTGAACAACTTACTGATGAGGAACAAAGAATATAGCCTTCAGAATGGACTTCCTCACAACTGGATCAGTAAATAATATCATGGTAAACAGATAAAAGATAGAAGTTGTCAGGATTTCATTTTACTTGGATCCACAATCAACACCCATGGAAACAGCAGTCAAGAAATCAAAGGGCATGTTGCATTGGGCAAATCTGCCGCAAAAGATTTCTATAAAGTGCTCAAAAGCAAAGATCACTTTGAGGAGTAAGGTGCACCTGACCCAAGCCATGGTATTTTCAATAGCCTGATATGTATGTATGTATTGTTGTTGTTGTTGCTAAGTGCTGTTGAGTCAGTTCTGACTTGCTGGGACCCTATATAGGGTTTCCAAGAGCAACTGGTGGATTTGAACTTCTGACCTTTCAGTCAGCAGTCCAGTGCTTATTTTACAGCCCCACACCTGGGCTCCATATTCATGTGAGAGCTAACCAATTATTAAAGAGGACTGGAGAAGAATTTATGTATCTGAATTAAGGTCTTAGTGAAGAATATTGAAAGCGTCATAGACTGCCAGAAGAACAAATCGATCTGTCTTGGAAGAAATACAGCCAGAATGCTCCTTAGAAATCAGGATGGAAGGATTTGGTCTTTCATACCTTGGATATATTGTCAGGAGGGATCAGTCCCTGGAAAAGGACATCATTCTTGGGAAAGTAGAAGGTCAGAGAAAAAGAGGAAGATCTCCCAATGAGATGGACTGACACAACAATGGGCTCAAACAACCATTGTGAAGATGGCACAGTACCAGGTAATGTTTTGTTGTGTTGTGCAGAGGGTTGTTACGAGTCATGGCTGTATCGATGGTACCGAACAGCAACAACGACTTGTCAGTGAGTGTGACCAGACTTTGGCTTGCTTGTTTTGGACATGTTATTAGGAAAGACCAATAGCTAGGGAAAGACATCATGGTAGATAAAGAAGAGAGGCACCCTCAGTGAGATGGACTGGAAATGGATACCATGGTCTTCAGCATACCAAGGATCGTGAAGACAGCACAGCACAGGTCAGTGCTTTCTCTTGTTATGCATAAGGTCACCGTGGGTTGGTTGTTACCAATAGTTTGCTCTTATAAACAATGTTGAAGTGAATACTCTTAAATGTATAATTCCATTCCCATAAGTCTCTAGGAAAATATTCATAGAATTGGAGTTGCTGACTCAGATGACTTGAACATTTTGATAGGTCGTTACCTTCCATAAAGGTTCTACTAGGTTGCATTCTCATCAGCAGTGTAGGCACATGCTTGTTTCTCTACACCTTTGATAACAAAGTGTAGGGGCGGGGTGTCTCAGAAATCCATCATTTAGGCTTTTTTGCTGTAGAAAAAGTAGTTAACTGACAGTTCCTACTGCTGTGTTCTAACTCCATCAACATGCATGCATTGAGGGCAGGCTTTCCACAAGCTGTGCTCAGTCTGTGGCTGACTACATACAAGGTACTAAGGAAAGCCCAATCCTGAAACATGTGAACTCCTCTCCTGGTGACTTCACTTCAAGAACAGCAGTCTGGTCAACCTCTCTTAGCACCATGATCTCTACAGTTGAAAACACTATTTTATCTTACTCTTTCCTCCTCTCTCTCTCCTTCACAGGGGTCAGCTCAGCGGGGTCCACAAGATCTCCCTGCCACCTCCAGATCCCTTTTCCATTTTCCTTCACCAGAATTTCCCCAATTTGTCTCTTACATCTCTAATCCCACCTTGGTACAGGTCTCTTTACCTGTCAGAAAGCATACTGTTGACCTCTAGCAGGGAGAAAACTCATATCTTAGTAGATTCTGTTTCTCTTTTGTATAATTTTCACTTGAATTTTTCTTATTATGAACAAAGCTGGGCATTTTAATATATTGCTTGTCTGATCACCAAAGGTCAGTAGTTTGAACCCACCAGCTGCTCCAAGGGAGAAAGATGAGGCAGTCAGCTTCCATAGAGATTTATAGCACTGAAACTCTGATGAGGTAGTTCTTTCTAGTCTGTACTATACGGTGGCAGTAAATTGGAACCAGATCAATGGCAATGTGTTTTGTCGTTGTTATGTTACATAAAATATATATTTATGGTTTATGTAAACGTAAGATCATATTTATATAATGTATATAAAAACATTAAAATATTTTATATAACAAT
>NW_006408558.1:8940055-8950135 GCF_000296735.1 Chrysochloris asiatica | reverse complement strand
AGAAAAAGAGGAAGACCCCCAACGAGATGGATCAGCCAGGTGGCATCATTGATGGACTCAAGTGTGGCAGCGGTAGTGAGGTTGGCCCAGGATGGAACATTGTTTCGTTCTGCTGTGCATGGAGTCGCTATGAGTCGGTTCCGACTCGATGGTACCTGACAACAACAACAAACAACAATGTCCTTCATTAATTATATAAAACATATTCTACATATTAGGGGCTTCAAACGTCTGTGGAAAAATCTCATTATCTTTAAATCCCATTTCTCCAGGAGCTTTCTGACCTAGTATGGCGCTGTAGGATAAGCAGTAGACTGCAAGGTCGATTTGAACCACATGGCTAGTGGTTCAAATTCACCAGGCACTCCTCAGGAACCCTACACAGGGTTGTTATGAATCAGAACTGACTCGATGGCACTAAACAACACGACAACAATGAGCTTTTTGAAGCCTCCACATACTCTTATCCTTTGCTCATTATTCTATTGGGTTTTAATTAGTTCTTTATTACTAAGTTGTAGAATCTCCTTGTATTTTAAATAAATGAATCATTTGTCACATGAGTTGTAAAAGTTTTTGTATATTTGTCTTCTGTTTTTTCATCTAGAAATTATTTATTTTTTGTCAGAATTGGTTTTTTAGTCTTTCATGGCATCTAGGTTTTGTTCACACTTTGTAAGTCTCTGTCACTCATAGAGGATTTAAAAAGTCTCCCATCAGTAGTTTTTTTTAAGCATTTAAATACTTAATCCTTTAATTTATAAACATATGTGGTAAGAATCCAAATTTACTTTTTTTTCCAGATGGCTACCAATTATTCCAGCACAATATGTTAGATAATCCATGTTTTCCCTGCTGGTTAGAAATATCATTTTAACCATATACTCAATTTGCATTTGCATTTGGTTATTCTTTTTTATGCTTCACTCAATTCTACCTATCTGTCTCAGACAGAAGATTTGCCTTTTATTATTATTATTATTAATCTAGTATTATTTTTAAAAAATAAAATCAAAGAAGCAAGTATCCAAGACTATGACAAATTTATTCAAACCCTAGCCAGAGCAATACATTCAACAGATGAATTGGTCTTTGGGGAAAATATTATGAAATCCAACATCTGATCCTCATATGGTGAGACCAAAGTCCAAACCAAAACTATTGCCAGTATTAGCCAGTACATCTTGGTTTACATAGAGAAATAGTTGGCTTGTCCACCACTCGTCTGTCAGTTTGTCTTACTGTGGTGGCTTGTGTGTTGCTGTGATGTTGGAAGCTATGCCACTGGTATCTTAAATACCATCAGAGTCATCCATGGTGGACAGGTTTCAGCTGAGCTTCCAGACTACAACAGACTAGAGAGAAGGAGAGATGGACTACTTCTGAGTATTTAGTCACTGAAAACTGTATGAATAATAGTGGAACACAGTCAGAATAGCACCAAAATATTGAATATTGAAGCATGATGAAGAGCAGCAGAATATTGTTAGATACTGTGCCGGAAGATAAGCCTTTCAGGCTGGAAGGCACTCAGATAAGATTGGGGAAAGCTGCCTCCTCTAGCTACAGTTTACCTTGATGACGGGAATGGAGTAAACATCCATTAATAATTGGAACATGGAATGTATGAAGTATGAATCTAGGAAAATTGGAAATCACTGAAAATGAAATGGAATGCATAAAATCTATATCCTAGGCATTAGTGAGCTGGAATGTACTCTATCGGCCATTTTGAATCTGACAATCACTATGCCAGGAATGATTAATTGAAAAGGAATGGTGTTCCATTCTTCATGAGAAAGAATATTTTAAGAACCGTCTTGAAGTACAATGCTGTCTGTGATAGGATAATATCCATATGCCTACAAGGAAGACCAGTTAATACAACTGTTATTCAAATTGGCATACCAACCAATAAAGGCAGTGATGAAGAAATTGAAGAATTCCACCAGCTTCTTCAGTCTGAAATTGATCAAACATGCAATCAAGATGTATTGGCAATCACTGATGATTGAAGCAAAGGTTGGAAATGAAGAAGGAACAGTAGTTTAGAAAATACAGCCTTGGTGATAGAAGCAATGCTAGAGTTCGCATGATAGGATTTTGCAAGACCAATGACTTCTTCATTGCAAATACCTTTTTTAAGCAACATAAATGATGACTGTACACATAAACTTCACCAGATGGAATGCTCAAAAATCAAATTGACTACATATGTAGAAATAGATGATGAGAAGGCACCATATCATCAGCCAAAACAGGGGCAGTCTGTGTGGAACAGACATCAATTGCTCATATGGAGTTCAGGCTAAAGTAGAAGAAAATGAAAACAAGACCATGAGAATAAAAATATGACCTTGACCATATCCCACTTGAATTTAGAGACCATCTCAAGAACAGATTTGGTGAAATAAACACAAATGACCAAAGACCAAAAGGAGTTGTGGGATGACATCAAGAACATCATACAGGCAGAAAGCAAACAGTCATTAAGAAGACAAAAAAGATAGAAAAGTCCAATATGGATGTCAGAGGAGATACTGACATCTCCAGCATAGAGATGCTAAAGAAAATAGAAGAAATGAGGATGAAAAAGAGCTGAACAAAAAATTTCAAAGGGCAGCTTGATAAGATGAAGTCAAATATTATAATGATATGTGCAAAGACCTGCAGCTAGAAAACCAATAGGGAAAAACATACTCAGCATTTCTCAAACTGAGGGAAAATTCAAGCCTCGACTTGTAATATTTAAGAATTCTATGAGCAATATAGTGAATGATGCAGAAAGCATCAAAAGAGGACGGAAGGAATACACAGTCACTGTGACAAAAATAAATGGTCGATGTTCAACCATTTCAAGAGGTAACATATGAATGAGAGTCAATGCCATTGAAGGAAGAAGTCCAAGGTGCAATGAAGGCACTGGCAAAGAATAAAACTCAGGAAACTGATGGAATACAAATTGAAATCTTTCAACAAACTGGCACTGGAGGCATTCACTAATCTATGCCAAGAAATTTGGAAGATAGCTAGCTGGCCAAATGATTGAAAGAGATCCATATTTGTACACATTCCAAAGAGAGGTGACCCAAAGGAATGTGGAAATCATCAGACAGTATTATTAATATCACATGCAAGTAAAATTTTGCTAAAGGATAATTCAAGAATGCTGCAACAGTACATTGACAGAAAACTGCCAAAGGTTCAAGCCAGATTCAGAGAAAGATGTGGAATGAGGGATATCACTGCTGAAGCCAAATGGATCTTGTTTGAAAGCAGAGAATACCAGAAAGATGTTGACCTGTGCTTTATTGACTATGCAAAGACTTTTGATTGTGTGGACCAGGACAAGCTATGGACAACGTTGGGGAGAAAGAGTATTTTGGAACACTTCATTGTGCTCATGAGGAACCTGTACATAGACCAAGAGGCAGTCGTTCTAACAGAATAAGGAATAAGGAACGCTGAATGGCTTAAAATTAGGAAAGGTGTACACCAGGGTTGTATTCTCTCACCATACTTATTCAATTTGTACTGAGCAAATAATAAAAAAAGCTGGATTGTATGAACAAAGACATGCCATCAGGATTGTAGGAAGACTCATTAACAACCTGCATTATGCAGATGATACAACATCGCTTGCTGAAAGCAGAGAACTTAAAAAATTTATTGATGAAGATCAAAGATCACATACTTTGGTATGGGTTGCACCTCCAAATAAAGGAAACAAAAACTTCACCTCTGGACCAACAAATAACATCAAGATAAACGGAGAAAATATTGAAGTTGTCAAAGACTTCGTTTTACTTGGAGCAACCATCAACACTCACAGAAACAGCAGTCAAGAAATCAAATGACGATTTGGATTAGGCAAATTTGCATAAGACCTTTTTAAAGTGTTCAAGATTAAAGATGTCAGTTTGAGGACTAAGGTGTGCCTGCCTCAAGCCATGGTATTTTCAATAACCTCATATGCTTATGAAAGTTGGACAATGAATAAAGAAGATTGTACAAGAATTAATGCATTTGAGTGATAGTATTGGAGGAGAATATTAAAAGTACTGTGGACTGCCAAAAGAACAAACAAACCTGTGTTGGAAAAAATACAGCCAGAATGCTCCTTGGAACTTAGGATGGCCAGATTTCGTCTGTTATGCTTTAGACATATAGTCCTGGAGAAGGACAACATGCTTGGTAAAGTGGAGAATCAGCGAAAAAGAGAAAGACCCCAGACGAGGTGGCTTGGAACAGTGGCAATATCAATAGGCTCAAATGTAGCAATGATTGTGAGGTTGGCACAGCACTGGGCGGTTTTTCATTCTGTTGTGCATAAGGTCAGTATGAGTCGATACCACCTTGACAGCACCTAAGAACAACAAGCTTGTTTGTATTCGTTTGTGGGTCAAATTAGCATGTTGTTGGATGATCCTAAGATTTAGGGCAAGACATTGACTGTACCATTTCTCTACTCACCTTTTTACTTTCTCCCAAAGCATTGTTCCAGTTTCTTTTTTTAATGAGCCCACATACATTCCATTTATATCTTTACCACAAATCCTCTTCTGAAAACTGGCAGAATTTTAAGTTATAGGAAGTTTTGAGGCAGCCATAAGACAATGTCTCATAGATCTCCAACTGCGGTAAGCATAATTGACCAACAGAGGCCCAGCTCTGAAATTCATTGTGGTGTTTGTGCTGAGGTCACACCTTTGATGGGCTGCCTCCAGTCAATAGCTGAGGACAGCAGAGATGCTAAGGCAGGCTGGGTCCTGGAACACCAGGGATTTCTCTCACAACCCACTTTGGCTCAAGGATTTCCCAATGGTCTTTCTGAGTCTTCCTGTGACTTGCACGGTGACCTAGGATACTTCTGCCCAACTTTCTCCCTCTTCCCTTCACAAAGAGTAAGACTTGCATGGTGGTCCCATCGATGGCTCTCCTTTGCCCAGCTTTCTCCTTTTCTCTCATAGAGACTTTTTCCCTAATAACAGCCATACACAGTTAGCCTGGTTGTACATCTCCTTCTTGGAAGCCCTGACTAAAACAACCCTCCTGCACTTACAGCATGAAATATGTTCATTGTTGCTTTCTCTGAATACCTATCAATATACCCTTGGTTCTTGACACTCTGATTGTATTTTAGGAATAACTCTTCTTCTCAGTTGAGTATAGCTTCTAGTTTCTAAACTACAGAGCTGCAATCAAACACCATTAAATCTGTGTGTCAGTAAGTTAGGACTCTCAGACTTTAGTAGTCACATAGCAGGGATGAATGGGATATTCATGCTAAGAACAATTGGTGTCTTACTAATAATACAAAGAGATAATTTCAACCTGAACTTCATAGGGGGTAAAGCCAGAGAACTGAGCATTTTCTGAGCTCATTCTTGTCTGAGGGTGTAGCAGTACCAGTGCATCATCCTGACCCACCCAGTGTTGAGTAGACACACCTTTCAATTTGGTTCAGCATTCACTCATCGTGCTCTGTCTAAAGAAGTTAAGTGTTTCCAATGGTGTGATCTAATTTCCAACTTCTTCCTCTTTCCATCTTTACAGAGTCTGAAATTCTAGAGCAAATATTATCTGAGGGTTAATGCTTAATTGGACTGGTGTGGCACTTTAGGATTAGCATTGGACTGCTAACCCCCAAAATCAGCGGTTCAAGACCACAAGACACTTGGAAACCCTACACAGGGTTACTGTGAGTCAGCAACAACCAACTTGGAGCACATAACAACAACCACGCTTAATTTGTAATCATTCCTCAAAATTGCAGTACAAGTTGCTGTTTTTCTTAGCATGAAATGCTTCCTGGGAGAGCTTTTAACTTCCAAGTGACCAAATCCTTTCTAGTTCTGGCCTGCATGATGCACAGTCACCTTGGAATGGCTCTGAGACAACTTCTGAAGGTGAGTCTTTCCTTTCAGTGCCTTTGGGACTAGATCAGTCATGTCCATTTCATTGCTGATGAGGTGTTTGTGTGAAAAGAACTCTTTAAATCATTTGCTCAGCAGTTCTGATTAACATTTAATATTTGACTCCTAAATGTGAGAATATAGACTTAACCTACTTCTTCCACTGTGGAAAGGAGAGTATATACAAGTAACATATGAGTGGAGTTAATCTGGGAAAGAATTGAGGGAGGGAAAAAATTATGTGATCTCAAACTTTTCAGGGCAAGATTGTATCTCCCTCACTAAAATGTACCATTCTTACTTCAAAGGTTCCTGTCTGTTTTTATACTTTCCCAGGTTGGAAAAACCAGTTGCCATCAAGTTGACTCTGACTCAGGATGACCCACAGAGTGCTCCACAGAGTTTTCAATGCCTGATTACTCAGAGTCACCCCACCTTTCATCCAGGAGCCTCTGGTGGCCGCAATCCACCAACATTTCAGTCAAAACCCAAGAATGTTAACTGCACCATCCATGTGATAGGTAAATCCCACGTGCTGAATCTCAATTCAGTCCTATTTTCCCTCTTGATCTTCATGCTCTAGTGTCAATGGGATGTTATTGTTGTTGTTAACTGCTGTCAAGTTGGTTCTGACTCATAGCGACCCTGTATAGGGTTTCTGAGGAGCAGTTGGTGGGTTTGAACTGCCAACTTTGTGGTTCACAGTCCAGTGCTACATCGTCTCACCAGGAGTTGTTTGTTGTTGTTGTTAAGTGTCATTGAGTTGGTTCCTACCTGTAGCGACCCTGTATAGGATTTCCGAGGAGCAGCTGATGAGCTTGAACTGCCAACATTTCAGTTCAAACCGATTTTGCAGTCCAGCGCATTAACCCAGGGCGCCACACCAGGACTTCCCAGGAATTGTTGTTGTTGTTGTTGAGTGCTGTCGAGTCGATTCCGACCCATAGTGACCCTGTATAGGACCTCCAAGGAGCAGCTGGTGAGCATGAACCGCCAACCTTGCAGTTCAAACAGCTTTGCAGTCTGGCGCATTAACCCACAGCGCCACACCAGGACTCCAGGAATTGTTAGATGATGCCAAAATTGACATAGCAACCCTATGTACCACAGAACACTGTCTGGTACAGTTCCATCCTCTCAATCAGTGTTGTGCTTGAGCCCATTGTTGCAGCCCTGTGTCAATCCATCTGTTGAGTCTTCCTCTACTTTACCAAGTGTGATGTCTTTCTCCAGGTACTGGTCATCCATGATGACTTGTCCAAAGTACTTCTTCCAAAAAAGATTTGTTTGGTGGTCTGAGAACCAACAAGAAGAGACAACATCCAGAGATTGACATACATGGCAGCACCTCCCTGAATTAAATCAACAGAAAGAAGAATTGGTAACAAAACAAAAAAGATTTGTTTGTTCTTCTGGTAGCCCATGTTGTTGTTTGTTGTTAAGTGTTGTCGATTCAGCTCCAACTCATAGTGACCCTGTATAGGGTTTCCGAGGAGCAACTGGTAAGCTTGAACCGTCAACCTTTCAGTTCAAACAGCATTACGGTCTGGCATGTTAATCCACAGCACCACACCAGGAATCCATAGTGTAGTCAAAATTCTTGGCCAGCACCATAGTTCAAATGCATTGATTCTTCATTCTTCCTTATTCTTTGTCCAGCTTCCCCATGTTATGAGGCAACTGAAAGTCTCAAGGTTTGGATCAGGCATACCTTTGTCCTTAGGGTGACAGCTTTGCTTCTGAACATTTTAAAAAGGTCTTTTGCAGTAGATTCACCAAATGCACTACATCATTTGATTTCTTAACTGCTGCTTCCATGTGCATTGATTGTGGATGCAAGTAAAATGAAAATCCTGACAACTTCAGTCTTTTCTCTGTTTAT
Organism: Chrysochloris asiatica; assembly: GCF_000296735.1. Taxonomy (NCBI): domain Eukaryota; kingdom Metazoa; phylum Chordata; class Mammalia; order Afrosoricida; family Chrysochloridae; genus Chrysochloris; species Chrysochloris asiatica. The sequence goes on along the minus strand of NW_006408558.1, from coordinate 8,942,338 downwards.
CACGATGTTGCTTATTGGTCCAGTTGTGAGGTTGTTTGCTTTCTTGAAGTCAAAGTGTAACCCATACCAAAAGCCATTGTCTTTGATCTTCATCAATAGGTACTTCACATCTTCCTCACTTTCAGGAAGCAAGCTCGTATCATCTGCATATAACAGATGAATTTTCCTCCAACCCTGATGCTGCATTCTTTTTCCTATAGCTCATTTTCTTGGGTTATTTGCTGAACATAGAGGTTTAATAAGTATGATGAAAGGATACACACTTTTAGTTAAAATCTACACAGTTGAATGCCATTGCATAGTCAACAAAACATAGGCAAATGTCTTTTTTGGTATTCTCTGCTTTTTTCCAGAACCTGTGTACCATCAGCAGAGATGTGACTCATTCCATGCCCTTTTCTGAATCCAGCTTGAATTTCTGGTACTTCCCTGTTAATGTATGGCTGTTTTTGAATTAGCTCAAATTTTTACTTGCATGTGATATCAATAATTCCACATTCTTTTTTTTTTTTATCACCTTTCTTTGAAATGGGTACAGATATTTACCTCTTCCAGTTGGTTGGCCAGGGCTTCAAAATTTCCTGGTATTGATGAGAATGCTTCTAGCATTGCTTCTATTTATTGAAATATCTCAGCTGGTATCCCATCAGTTCCTGAACCTTGTTTTTTGCCAATGCCTTCAGTGCCACTTGGATTTCTTCCTTCAGTATCATTAGTTCTTTCTTTCTTTTTCTAAGTTTTTATTGTGAATTGAGTGACAGTTTTCATGGGAGAACATCAGTTTTACACTCATCCGATCATGTTTTTGAAAGGGAAACAACAACCCAGCGTTGCTCATCAACCATACTGCACACCAGCCGGCCTGGCTAGAGACTTTTATTAGGGGTGAGGAAGAGGAAGGTGACCTCTGCCTGAGATTGAAGGCAGGAGGCAGAAGAAGAGGAAGTCAACGAGAAGGGAGTGGTCTTATATAGGTTCAACAGGAAGGGCGTGGTCATTGCTGGGGTGATTTAGCTCTGGCCTATCAAAAGCCATGTTGCCTTTTAAACTACTCGCCTTGTAGCTTAGGGCAGGGAAACAGAAACCTAAGATTACAAAATGGAGTTAAAGGGAGGGGAGAGGGAAGAATCTGGAAGGTACAGCCTAATATGGTGGGCCTGACTGTGACTGACTGATTATTGTAACAGTTTTGTTTCATTGCAATAATTACAATCCCCTCCATGGATCAGCATTCAACAGTATTTGCTTCTATTCTCTCTGTTTTGTTTTGGTTTTTGATGTACACAAAAACACTCATGAATATATAATCATGTAAACAACCAAAGGGCACATTCTTCTACAAGCCTGCCTCCTGGTTGCCAGCACACAGCCTTTCTCTTTCCATGAATCTAGAGTCCTCAGCTGCTACCTCTCTTCATGTCCTCATCTCTGCCTCCATCTCTGGTGTCACTGCTTCTCTGGATAGGGTCCCACATTCCACTCATGCTCTTCTCCCTTGATGGTCCTAGGGTCCGTCCTCTTCAATGGTGGATTTTGGGGAAATAGATAACCAGACCTTGCTATTGAGTCATCTGGGGTAGACTCAAACTTCCAACCTCTCAGTTAGCAACTAAGAGTGTTAACTAGTTGTACTACCTAGGGAGATACCCTTACCTCACAGTCAGAGTATTTACCATAAAATCTATGAACCCTAAGCCTCAGGCCCTTCACTTGCATGGACTTCTTTCACAATTTGTTCCAATTTTATCACTCATTGGAAAGAAATATTTTGCATAGTAAGTTTGTATTCACTTTCATAAAGAGATTCCTAATTGTATAAAGAGTCCCTGGTGGGGTAAACACAAGAAAGATATAGTAATCTGCTTCTGAAAACTCAATCAATGAAAACCCTATGACACACATGGGGTGCCCATGAGTTGGAATAGACTTGTTAGCTACTGTTTTGTGTGTTTTAATTTAAAAGTTGTTATGATGGTTAAGGTTATATGTTAATTTGGCTAGCATGATTCTCATGATTCAGTCTTGCATTAGTTTCAATATCTTCTGACCTTCCATTCTGGGGCACATGATCTACAGATTTGGGGGTTTGCCAAATCCTGCTACCACACAAGTCAGGAGACACCTCCAGCCTGCCACCTAAACTCTGGATTTGGGACTTACCAGCCTCCACCAGTGTGTGAGCCATTTCCTTGAAATGACTTGCTGGCACTTTATATATATTGTTGTTGTTGTTCAGTGCCGTCGAGTCGGTTCCGACCCATAGCGACCCTGTACAGGGTTTCC
>NW_006408558.1:8936912-8939168 GCF_000296735.1 Chrysochloris asiatica | reverse complement strand
GACAACAACAACAACAATGCTACCAGAACTCCATGTGTATGTATATATATATATATATATGAGTTCCTGGTGTGGCACTGTAGGATAAGCACTGGACTGTGAACCACAATGTTGGCAGTTCAAACCCACCAGCTGCTCCTCAGAAATCCTGAACAGAGTTGGATTCGACTCCATGGCACTTAACAGTATCAGTAAGTGACCAGACTGGCAGTTCCATGAGGACAAGGAGCACATGTGTCTTGCTCAATGGTAAATCCTCTGTACCCAGCATTCAGAACTAGTTTGATAGTAAGTAGGAATTCAGTAACTATTCGGTTGAAAATTGAGTGTTAACAGATCATGGTAAGCATTTGTCATAGTAAGTACTTGACAAATTGTTCAATTGTTGTTAAATGCCATCGAATCAACTCTGATTCATAGGGTTTCCAAGGAGCAGCTGGTGGAGTTGAACCACTGACCTTGTGATTAGTAGCCAAGTGCTTATCCTTCAGTGTCACACCAGTCCTCTCTAAATGGAGTTTTTATAAATGAGAAATCAGAAAGGGAAAAGGCTTAGAAAAGATGTTTCTAAGCAGCAGTATGCAAATGTAATTGGTTTTGAACTTACCATCATTGTCTATTAGGAATATTCAACATCACAGGTACAAATTGCAGGCTTAAGAATGTAAATGTGTCCCTTTGCTTAAAAATGAATGTATTCTCTCCATTTACTGTCATATAGCATATCTCCAGGTTTGGGAAGCAGTCTGCCCTTAACTGCAGGAGTGTTACAAAGGACGACGGGATGTTTGCCAAGTTCCAAGCTCCATATCTACAATGCAGGTGAAATAATTACAACAAACATCTATCTGACTGTCCTTCTGAGACAGGTGATTTTCTCATTCAATGATGCAATGATGGCTGGCCTTTTTTCTAATAGCTATGGAGAATTGAAAGCCTTCCAAAGAAGCCAATCAGATTGGAGTAGTAGGAATACTGGGCTATGTAGAGTGTGTGTGTGAGCCTCTGTAAATGAACTTCCAGCGGAATCCTCTGGGAATAACAATTACCGCCAGCAGCCTGTTCTATTAATACAATGACTGTGCCAGTAGGAGAGGCCTGCCTCTACCCCCTCTCAGCCCCTCCTGCCTTCTCCAGAATCCTCCCTAGAAGTCGCTCACCCTCCTCATCATTATCATAAAGAATGGCTGGAATGTGAGGATAACTGGAACTAACCCCTGCCGTTTCATTGTCTGAGTCTTAAACACTGCTCTAGTCTAGTCAAAGGGAAAGAAAGTGGAGGGACAGCCCAGCTTATAAACAGTGGGGACAAGATGTGAGTGCCATCCACTGCCGCCCTGAAACACTGGGCTATTTATCACACAGAGGCCCATCTGTTCAAGGGCAGAGGAATGCGATTTGCTGGAGGAGAAAGGGAAGAATTGATAGCAATAGACCCAAGCTTTTTTCATTAGAGGGTTTGAAAAATAGCCTTTCAAAAGAAAGACACCTTTATATTCCAATTGAGTTATGAATTTAAAAGCATCACTGGGCTGAAGTTCATCGTTGGTTTTAGTCAAGCTTAAAGATTCAGTAGGCTCTGAACCTTCCTCAGAATTCAGAGAATTCTGCTCTGTTAATAATTTCCCTTAGGCATCCTGGTAGCGCAGTGGGTTAAACATTGAGCTGCTGCTAGCCATAAGGATTGGCAGTTCAAACCCCTCAGGTGCTCCTCCAGAGACCGTAATGATTTACAGTCTCAGAAACTCAAAGGGGGCAGTTCTACTCTGTCTTAGGAGTGGGTGGTTTTAAAGGAATTCCCTGAATTTTTGGCAATTATTTTTGTACAAGCAAAGAAGAAATAAATCATTTGGTTTATTTTAGGGCAATCTGAACTCAAAGATAAAAAGGAAGGAATATGATAATGGATTTAGGTAAGAGACCTTTGCAAAAGACTTGCACACAACCATCTTAATTCTCAGCAAGGAACATCTCTGAAGACAATTTTCCAGAACCAGCAAAATCCTCCTTTTATCCCCAGTTTGCTGAAAATTCACAATGATATACTTCAGTGTGAGCCTGATTCCTATGATATGATAGTTGTCATTTTTTTGGACTTTTGTAGTCCTTTTCAATTTGGCAATTAATGTCTTGCGGTTCTCTGAAACATTCTTTCATTATTGCACTGAAAATTTTCTCCTTTCCATTGTCTCTAGTCTATGTCTTTGTAATGTCTATTCGTTGGATTTTGGACCTCCTGGTGGTGCTGAGGATTAG
>NW_006408558.1:8924701-8936562 GCF_000296735.1 Chrysochloris asiatica | reverse complement strand
TGCGGTCAAAACCCTAGCCAATGGGGTGAAACACAGCCTTGAGACTCGTGTCAGGGATTAAAAACCTGAGTGGACTGCCCACTCAGTGTGCTCGCTGGCCTGTTCCTGTATGTACGGCTATGCGCAGGCACCCTATTGCAGGAGTAAATTTTGCTTTGCCAAGGTAATTTAGTCTCACCGAGTGTCTTTTATGTGACATTGGGATTCATTTCTAACAATTTGATGGCAATAGGTTTGGGTTATTGGGTTGGAATGATTCTCTAATTTTCTTGTCTTTTTATTCCTATTCTCCCTTTTTATTGTACACCCTGGGTGATTCCCACAAATATTATTACATACCATTCCTACTGACTAAAACTTTTTTTTTTTTTTGGTTAGCCTATTTTTATTTCTAAGAGCTCTTGCTTAAATTTTGTTTTTTTCTTAGTATCTTGTCTTATTTTCTATTATTATTCTGAAGATATTCATTCTAGTTTTGTTTTTAAAAGTTTTCTTCTGTTGTTTATATCACTTTTATTTCCTTGGGGTTGTTTGTTTTTGACTCTCCCATGGCTAAATTCACTTACCCATGAATGTGAAGCCCTGGTGTGGCTGTGTAGGATAAACCCTGGACTGCTAACTGCAACGTCAGCAGTTCAAACCCACCATTTGCTCCTTGGAAACCCTATACAGGGTTACTATGAGTCAGAACTGACTCTCTGACAATTAACAGGAAAAAACAACAGCCCAGAAATATTGTTGTTAAGTACTATCGAGTCAGTTTTGACTCATGACAACCCTGTATAGGGTTTCTAAGGAACAGCTGGTAGGTTTGAACTAACAAACCTTTCATTTATCAGTCCAGTGTTTATTGTACAGAGCCACACCAGATAGATGTATATCCATACCTCTGGAAATCTCAAAGTGAGAACCAGACATATTGCCTGAAGTCTTGTCCACAGTAAGGTTCTGCCTTCTCTGCTTTCCTTTATGATCACCCCTGAGTCAGGTCATAATGCTGCAATAGTTAACTGATGGTGGCATATGTGTGACAAAATCTGCAATCACACTGAAAGTTTTATTCCTTAGTAGGAACTCCAGTGAGACCATAGGTATGGGTTGAGGAAACTAAGGCATGCAACAGGAATAGGTGACATGGAAGTCATGCAAATTACTAGTGAATTTGTTGCTGTTATTAGGTGTCCTCAAATCAGTACTGATTGATACCGACCTGTGCACAGCAGAACGAAAGACTACGTTCTCCAGCACCAATCCCAATCTCACAGTCATTGATATGCTTGAGCCCATTGCCACTGCCACTCGTCTTCCTCTTTTTCACTGTCCCTCCACTTTAACAAGCATGATGTCCTTCTCCAAGGACTGGTCCCTCCTGATAATAGGTCCAAAGTATGAGAGATGAAGTTTAGCCATGCTGGCTCCCAAGGAGAATTCTGGCTGTATTTTTTTCAACACAGATTGGTTTCTTCTGGCACTGCAGAGTACTTTTAACATTCTCCTCCAAAACCATAACTCAAATGCATCAATTCTTCTATGGTTTTCCTTACTTCCAACTTGTACATGTGTGTGAGGCTATTCAAAATACCCTGGCTCGGTTCAGGTACCCACTATTCCTCAAACTGTCATCTTTGCTCTTGAACACATTTAAGAGGTTTTTGTGCAGCAGATTTGCCTAATGCAATACATCGTTGGAGTTTTTTAACTGCTGCTTCTATGAATATTGATAGTTGATCTGAGCAAAAGGAAGTCTTGGACATCTTTGATTTTATCTCCAATTATCATGATATTATTTATTCATTCAGTTGTGAGGATTTCTGTTTTCTTTATATTGAGGTACAACCCATACTGAATGAAGGCTGTAGTCTTTGATCTTCATCAGTAAGTAGTGTAAGTATTCTTTGCTTTCAGTAAGTAAGGTTGTATCATCTGCATATCTCAGGCTGTTAATGAGTCTCCTCCAATCCTGATGCCACGTTTTTCTTCACAGAACCCTGCTTTTTGGATTATTTGCTCAACATAAAGACTAAATAAGTATGGTGAAAGCATACAACCCTGATACACACCTTTCTGATTTTAAACCATTCAGTGTCCCCTTGTTATGTTCAAAACACTGCCTTTTGATCAATGTACAGGTTACTCATGAGCACAATTAAGTGTTCCGAAATAATCTGCAATGTTGCCCATAGCTTGTCATGCATGATCCACACAATCAAAAGCCCTTGCGTAGTCAAGAAAGCACAGGTAAACATCCTTCTGGTATTCTTGGCTTTCAGAAAGAGCCATCTGACGTCAGCAATGATATCCTTCATTTCACATCTCCATCTGAATCTAGCCTGAACCTCTGGCAGCTCTCTGTCAGTGTACTGTTACAGCTATTTTTAAGTATGTTCAGCAACAATTTACTTGCATGCAATATTAATGATAGGTCCAATGATTTCCATATTCCATTGGGTCACTTCTCTTTGGAATGGACACAAATATGGATCTCTTTCAATCAGTTGGCCAGGTCTTCCAAATTTCCATATTCCATATTCCAAATTTCCATATTCCATTGGGTCACTTCTTTTTGGAATGGACACAAATATGGATCTCTTTCAATCAGTTGGCCAGGTCTTCCAAATTTCTTGGCACAGATGAGTGAGCACCTCCAGTGCTGCCTCAGCTTGTTGAAAGATTTCAGTTTGTATTTAGTCCATTTCCAGAGCCTTGTTTTTTGTCAATGCCTTCAGTGCACTTTAGACTTCTTCCTTCAGTATCATTGACTCTTGATGACATGTTCCCTCTTGAAATGGTTGAACATCAACCATTCTTTTTGGTACAGTGACTCTGTATTTCTTCCATCTTCTTTTGATGCTTCCTGCATCATTCATCATTTTGTCCATAGAATACTTCAATATTGCAAGTCAAGGCTTGAATTTTTCTTCAATTCTTTCAGCTTGAGAAATACTGAGTATGTTCTTACCTTATGGTTTTCTAATTCCAGGTCTTTGCACACTTGGTAACATTTGACTTTGTCTTCTCGAGCTGGCCTTTGAAATTTTCTGTTCAGTCTTTTACCTCCACATTTCTTCCATTTGCTTTAGCATCTCTGCTCTGGAGAGGAAGTTTCAGTGTCTCCTCTGACATTCATTTTGGTCTTTTCCTTTTTTTATATCTTCTTAATGATCTTTGGTAGCTCTGGTAGCGTAGTGGTTATAAATTGAGCTGCGAACTTCAAGGTCAGCAGTTCAAAACTACCAGCTGTTCCGTGGGAGAAAGATGAGGCTTTCTGCTCCCGTAAAGATTTACAGCCTTGGAAACACTGTTCAGGGTCACTATGAGTCAGAACTGACTCCACGGCACGTAACTACCAACCACCAATGATCTTTTGCTTTCTTGATGTCATCCCACAACTTTTCTAGTCTTCAGTCATGAGTGTCTAATTCACCAAATCTGTTCTTGAAATGTTCTCTGATTTCAGGTGGGATATATTCAGGGTCAAAGTTTTGCTCTTGTTGACTTGTTTTAATATTCTTCAGCTTCAGCCTGAACTTGCAAATGAGCAATTGATGATTTGTTCCATAGTCTGTCCCTGGCCTTGTTTTGCCGGATGATATGAAGCTTTTCCACCATTTCTTTTCAATGCTATAGTCAATTTGATTTCTGTGTATTCCATCTGTTTAGGGCCAGGTATATAGCCATCACTAATGTTTTTAAAAGAATGTGTTTGCATTTTAGTTCATTAACGCCTAGGATATCGATGTTTATGCATTCCATTTCATTTTTGACAATTTCCAATTTTCCTAGATTCATATTTCGTACATGTTCCAATTATGAATGGATGTTTGCAACTATTTCCTTCATTTTGTGTTGTGCCTTCATCAGCAAATGAAGGTCCCGAGGGCTTTACTTGATTCTTGTCATCACGGTCAACTCTACTGTGAGGAGTCAGTTCTTCCTCAGTTGCATTTTAAATGTCTTCCAACCTGAGGGGCTCATCTTCTGGCACTGTCTCTGACAATATTCTGCTTCTCTTCATCATGTTTCAATATTCAATATTCTGGTGCTGACAGTGTTCCACTGCTATTCGTAAGCTTTTCAATGACTAAATAAATATTTGGAAATTGTCTGTCTCCCCTTCTTCCTAGTCTGTCTTAGTCTGGAAGTTCAGTTGAAACCTGTCTGCTATGGGTGGCCCTGCTGGCATTTAAAATATCCATGGCATAGCTTCCAGAATCACAGCACTGTACAATCCACCACAGTAGGACAGACTGACAGATGAGTGGTGAACAGTGGCTTTATGACTTGTTAGCCAACTAGGTCTATAGCATTCCTTACTGATGGTAAAAAGGAACCCTGGTAGTGTAGTGGGTTACACGCTGGTTGCTAACTGCAAGGTCAGCAGTTTGAATCTCCTAGTTGCTTCACAGGAGAAAGATTAAGCTTTCTGCTCCTGTAAAGATTTACAGCCTCGGAAACCCTATAAAGAGTCACTATGCATCAGAAATGGCACACTCAATGGCACACCACCACCACCACTATCACTGATGCTAAAGCAGTACCGAGCTCATTGGAATTGGGGTGTGTGTGTGTATATGTCGTGCTTTTCAACTAGTGGACTTCATAACAGGTTGATTATGTGTCACGCCAGTTTTTTCATTGAAATAACCCAAAAATACCAGTTTCCAGAGACTTTTTTCAGAAACCTTTTTTTTTTTTAAGTTTTTATTGTGAATTATGTGATAGTTTACATGGGAGAACATTAGCTTTACATTCATCCTATCATATTCATTTCATTGCCATGGTTACAGTCCCCTCCATGCCTCATCAAACATCCAAAGGGTACACCCCACAAGCCTGCCTCCCCCACCCCACCCCCAGTCATCAGCACACAGGCCCTCTCCCTCTCTGGGTCTAGAGTCCCCAGCTGCTCCATCTCTCAATGTCATCGTCTTTGCCTCCATCTCTGGCGTCACTGCTTCTCTGGGTAGGGTCCCGCACTCTGCTTTTCTCCCTTGATAATTCCAGGGACCTCCGCTCCTGGACTGCAAAGTCAACCACTCCCCACCTTTTGCTACAAAACATCTACCTTTATATTTCCAACCCTCACAGTCAGTCCTGATAGCAATTATTCACTATTGTACCAGACAGATTGGAAACCTCTCAGTGGAGATTCTACCTTCCTGTGCATCCTGTGGCTCTAGGCTCCCTCTTGAAAGCTTGTAAGCCAGTCACTTCTTGTCTTTGTAACACCTTGGGTAGCCAATGTCTAAATTGCCCATCCCTGTCTATCCTGTGTACTGAGGGGATGGGAATGATCCTCACTATAAAGATTCATTCCCTCTTTTGAGTTACTATATCCATAAATATAGGTAAAATTTCATCAAATTGTAACAGATTACTCTTTTTTTCCTCTTCTTTTTCCACTAGTTGAGTTCTGATCATCCAGCCATTGAAGTCAGGTCAAGTGGGTACTATTTGCAAATATGGTTGTTCTTTTGCATCTCCCCTTACTTCTTATCAGCTGGATGCTTCAGTCTCCACTCTAGTCCTCTGTGGCCATGTCACTGTCTCTGGCTGGGCCCAGTAGTCCCCAGAACTTGCCATACTGCTGGCCAACCAAGTCTCAACCTGGATTCACAGGAGTCTATTGAATGTGGTCAGACTTAGCTCACATCTTCATTGCTGTTTCCCTTCGCCCTCCCCACTTTCCCTTATCAGTGACCAATGTGGTCACCAGCCAGACCACATTCCCTTGAGTCTTAGTTTTGGAAGGGGGTTTGCCCTGGGGGACCCGACCACTTGCCTTGATGGCTCCTGGGCCAACAGTTTGCTTGTTCTTATAGTAGTCAGTCATACTGCCATTATTGTTTTTGATTTTTCCTGCTGGTCTTTCTTTCAATAAGTATCTTCCATTCTTCTAGCCTCTCCACGCTGGTCTGCTTATCCTTTCAAGTGGTTATTTCCACCTCAGAAGATTCAGGATGCTACCTATAGTCTTATGTATTGTAGAGGCTCCACAGGAAGCCTCCTTCACTGGGTAAGTTGTAGCCACATTTTAGGTATTCCAATCAGTTATAGGCTGAAGACGGACTTACAAGCTTTCTATGGTGATGTTTCTGGCCATGCCTTTCAGAAACCATTTTGTACAGAGAAAATCTCCCCAGTATTTTCTAAGGAATATAAGCCTTGCTGGACTCCTGGAGTGGTGTTGTAGGATCAACTCTGGACAGCAAATTAAACCACAAGGTCAGCAGTTCAAACCCACACCAGCTGCTCCTCAGGAACCCTACACAGGGTCACTATGAGAACTGACTCTATGGCACTTAACAACAACAGTGAGCCTCACTGTCAGCTTTCCAGAAGCATGCTAAGAGATTTTAGCTGGGGTACAACTACACAGCATTGATGATGTCACCATCTTCCTCCCTTTTTCTCTTTTAATCGCCTCCTCTGCCATCCCGATCACCTCTGCATCTAATTAGGACAAAGAGACTAGGTAGAAGCCATCTCTCAGATTACAACAATGTAATACAAGCGATATAGTTGGTACCATTGAATGGAATACATGAAAAATGTTAAATTGAAAAATGTAGTGTTTTGTATATTTTTATAAAAAGCAAACAATGCAGCTGCCACCACTAGGATCTTGACCTGTTTCCTATGCATAGAATCATGCAATATACTAAGAATGAGTCTTTGAAATCTTATATTTCTGACATTTTATAAATAAGCAAGCTAGTACCCAGTGTCCTATCCTAATGCAGTTTTCCATGGACGTGTTGTGACTAGTCCTAAGGTCACCTGTGTCCCTGACTCATGTTGGCTGCAGTGGAGAGTTAGCAGATACTGGTTTGAATGGACAAGGCCAAGGATGTTTGGTGAACTTGGTTGAGAGTAAATTCCAGGTCCTCTTTTTGTGTTGACCTCTTTGGGGACATTAGAGATAAGTCATTTCAATCAGGGCTTTGAACTGGTTCAGCCCAGTTCAGCCATAGCTGATGAAGTGGACCCACAGTTTAAAAAGGTAGGTGAGACCTCCTCAGAGCAAACCTGCTTCCAAGACTGAGACTCAAGTGGAATACAGGAGCAGGCATGTGGTCTGGCTGGTGACCACGTTTGTCACCAATAAGGGAAGAGGGGGAAAAAACAGCAATGAAGTTGCAAGCTAAGCCCAACCATATTAAATAGACCCCTGTGAACCCAGGCGGAGATCTGGATGGCCAGCAGTATGGCAAGACCTGGGGACTCCTGGGCCCAGAGGCAGTGACATGGCCACAGAGGACTAGAGCAGAGAGTGAAGCGTCCAGCTGATATGAAGTGAGGGGAGATGCACAAGAACACCCATACTTGCAGATAGTACCCACTTGACCTGGCTTCGACGGCTGGATGATCAGAACTCGACTAGAAGAAGAAAGAAGAGGGGAAAAAATAAAAAGAAAGTAACCTCAACATAGACATTGTCTACCCAAAATGGGGGGGGGGGGCATAAAGGCAAGAAGTGACTGGCTTACAAGCTTTCAAGAGGGACATCAAGGGAGAAGAGCAGAGAGCGAGCGGGACCCTACCCAGAGAAGCAGTGATGCCTGAAATGGAGCCAGAAATGATGACGTGGAGCGATGGAGCAGCTGGAGACTTTAGATCCAGAGACGGAGAGCGACTGTGTGCTGAAGACCTGGGGGACACGGGGGAAGGATTGCATGGAAGGGATTGTAACCATGGCAATGAGATGATATACGATAGAATGAATGTAAAACTAATGTTCTCCCATGTAAACTATCACATAATTCACAATAAAACATTTAAGAAAAAAAAAAAAAAAAGAGGGAGCCTAGTTCCAGACGGGGTGGGGGAAGGTAGAATCACCACTGAATGATTTCCAATCTGTTTGGGACTGGGCTGGTGAAAAGAGATGGGGATAAGACTCTTGTACAACAGTGAATAATTGCCATCAGGACTGACTGTGAGGGTAGGAAATATAGAGGTAGATGTTTTTTGACAGAAGAAGGAGAGTGACTGATTTTGCAGCCCAGGAGTGAAGGTCACTGGGACCATCAAGAGAGAAGAACAGAGAGTGGGACCCTATCCAAGAGGCAGTGACACCAGGGATGGAGATAGAGATAATGACATGGACAGATGGAGTGGCTGGGGACACTGGACTCAGGGAGGGAGAAGGGCTGTGTTCTGGTGGCTAGGGAGGGGGAGGGTGGACCTATGTGGTATACCCTTTGGGGTTATTTGATGATGCATGGGGAGGATTGTGCTCATTTCAGTGAAACGAGATACGTGGAGCTGATGTTCTCCCATGTAATCCTCACAAGAAAAAATAAAATAAAAGGTAGGTGAACCAGGGTAACAACTAGAATGGAAAAAAACACAAGTCAAAGCCTAGCTAGAAACTTAGATAACACAAACAGCATTGTTGCACAGCAACCAAATCTCTTGGTCAGTTGAGTCCAAAGCAGTGGTGTCCAACTCAAAGATGGAGGTCAACACTGCTTTGAAGGTGTGTTCTCTCCATGATCTTGGCAACAAACCAACGTTCCACATCAGTTTCCTGAAAAGGGCTCATTACACCTCTTCCTAGTCTCCCATTCTAGGGATTCAACCTGTAATTTTTCCAGTTCGAGTTAGCATTCAGTATCACTCAAATTTTAAAAATGCAAGTCTGTTCTGGTTTTACTTCATCAGTCACGACTGAACCTGTTCAAAGCAATTCAGAGTCCTAGCTTAGATTGGTTTCCCCCCAGGATGTGGAGCCATTTATCCCTCTTGTTTGCTCAGTGCACTTTTTCTTATGCAAGTCTCTCCTTGCTTCCTCTTGCTAGTAGTGCACTAGATCTAGAGGAATGATATTAAAACGAGAGTTGGAAGCAGGAATGACAAATGGGTTTCAACTTGTTTGTTACTCCAGTTATTTGTTTATAGTTACTTAGAAGGCTCTTTTGAGAAAGGCTTTTAAATCTGTCCAGCTCTAGCATGAAAAGGCAGGTAATTTGATTAATCCATCATGTATTCTGACAGGGTCACTGTTTTTGTTTTCTAGTGCTACTGTAAGAGACATACCACAAGTAGGTGGCCTCAACAAACAGAAATTTAATTTTTACAGTTTAGGAGGCTAGAACTCTGAATTCATAGCACTGACTCGTCTGTCAGCTCTGGAGGAATGTCCTTGTCTTTTTACTTTCTGCTTCCTGTTTCCTTGGAGATCTCCATGTGCCTTGGCATCTATTTTACTCCACCTTCCATGTGATCAGTTGTTAAATCTCTTTTATATCTCAAAGGAGATTGACTCAAGATACACTTTACATTAATCCTGCTTCATTGACATAACAGACAGCCCATTCCCAAGTGAGACTATGATCATAGACAAAGAGGTTAAGATTTGGAATTCTGGTGTGGCACTACAGGATAATGCACTGGATTGCAATGTTAGTTTGAACTACAAGGTCAGCAGTTCAAACCCACCAACCATTCCTCGGAAACTCTATGCAGAGTTGCTGTGGGTCGGAACCAACTCGATGACACTTAAAAATAACAATTTGGGGGACACAGTTCAATCCACAACAGCAACTATTCTAGGTTGAGTTCCACAGAATTAGCCTCTGAGACTCAGAAAATTGAATGCCAGTAAGTTTATTACAAATGACACAAGAGAACAACAACACTTGTACAGACGTGAGGAAACCAAGATATGATACTGCAGTTACGGCAATTGGCTAAGGTCTCAGCCAATCTCATGATGATCTCTAGAGTCAGACTGTCCCAACTGAAGCATGGGTACCAGAACTTCTTATCAACATTTTACCTTCCACGTTGAATGTGGGAGCTTATAACTTTGGGCAAGGCAGATCCTTTAGACTAAGACAACTCCTGGAGAAAGATGTAATTATTAACTATCACCAGCCAACACTCCTGGAAGCTGAAGTAACGAGCATGTGGGTCCTAAAAGGTGGGCGAAAAATGAGGCTTTCTGCTCTCATAAAGATTTATGGTTTTGGAGTGCTTACGGAGCTGTTCTACTCTGTTCTATGGGATCACTGTGAGTCAGAATCAACTCAATGGCAGTGAGAGTGGGAACGGAGATGTGGGTTGCATATCACCATTTTCATTACAGCATAGAATTAGGAATGGCCCTGCATTTGCCAGATATTTGGTATTCCTGGCCTTCTGTTGTAGTTAAGTGCAGGTGAGTTGGTTCCAATTCATAATGGTCCTATATAGGGTTTCCTAGGAGCACCTGGTGAGTTTGAATTATCAGCCTTGTACTTAGCAGTGCAGAGCTTATCCTACAATGCCACACCAGGACAAAGAAGTTAACCCCATTTGCTTTAGGTGTAAGCCTTAGGCCACAGACGCAAAATAAGAAGACCAAACAACATACAAGGTCTAGTCTAGCTCACTATACTGACTGTTAGTTTCCTGGGGCTGCTGTAGCAAGAGTAGCTCAAAGTGAATGTCTTAAAATAACATACATTTATTGTCTCACTTTTCTGGAGACCAGAATCTTAATGTAGGGTGTCAGCAGGAGCATACTGTCTCTGAAGGCTCTAGGGAAAGATGTTTTCTTATCTCTCAGCTTCTGACAGAGGTATTCTGTGTTCTATGGCGTGAGGTTGCAACCTAGCTCCATCTTCATATGGCTGTCTTCCTTCTGTGTGTGTCTTCAGGTATCTTCTCTTCCTTTATAAGGACACCATCCAGGTTGCATTGGTAACCACTCTACCCTAATCTGACCTTAACTAATAGTGTCTTCAAAGACCCTACTTCCAAACAAGCTCACATTCACAGGTATAAGGGTTTGGACTTCAATATATCTTTTTGGGGAATACAATTCAATTCATAACACTAATGTTTGGGATCAAAAGCCCTTCTTATCATAAAGTGTTTGTTGCTGCATAGCCTTGTTTGTTGAGGAACTCACATGGGGTGACTCACAATTGCTTCATAAGCAACTGGAGAGGATTCAGGTTTTTGGGGTCTTGGATTCTGGTTATTTTTCTCAGTATTCAATCTGTGTTGGAGACATGACTATCATCTCTTTAATGCTAGTGCTGTAAGATCAGCACTGGACTGCAAACCACAAGGTCAGCGACTTAAATCCTCCAGCTGCTCCCTGGAAACTGTATATTGGGTCACTATGAGTCAGCATCGACTCGATGGCTCTTAACAAGAACAATCATAACTAATGATGTTACTCTCCTTTGCTTCCCCCACCTTGCCTCTCCTCCCTGCCTCCTGACTCTGGGGGTGGACATGCTGGAGGGTGTCAGGGCCACAGTTTGGCTTTCTCCAGAGTCCACATTGACTTGAGAAGAAGTCAGAATGTGGTGTTGAGTTTGAGCCCTTGAAAGACGTCACTTAAATCTTAAGGGTTCTCTACAATCCTATTTATTTCGTATCACGCCCCCCACCCCCACCCTGCCCCATCCCAATACCTAAAATCTTCCCTTTAAATAGCCAGAGATGTCGTTAGCCCACAGGCTAGAGCTAGGATCAGAATGTTCTTCAACCTCATCTACATACTGTACAGAAATGGCGCATGCTCTTCCACCCAGGTGGTGTTGATACTGTATTAACACCAACATGTCAACATTCCCTAGCTAAGTAAGGGTGAGCTCACTAAAAATGTGCCATTTGTATTTTTCTGGTTAGGCTATAGTTCTTTCTCCAGATGATTAAATATCTATCTAAGTATCTATCTATTTATCTATGTATCTATCTATGTATGTATATATATCGAGCGCTGGTAGCGTAGTGGTTACGAATCGGGCTGCGAACCGCAGGGTCAGCAGTTTGAAACTACCAGCTGTTCCGCGGGAGAAAGAAGAGGCGTTCTGCTCCCGTTAAGATTTACAGCCTCGGAAACCCTGTACAGGGTCACT
>NW_006408558.1:8914754-8924556 GCF_000296735.1 Chrysochloris asiatica | reverse complement strand
AGAGAGAGAGAGAGAGAGAGAGAGAGAGAGAGAGAAACTGTTTTTCTTATTGTTGGTTGCCATAGAGCTCATTCTGATTCCTGACTACCCTGTGATGTGAGCAGGGTGAACTACTCCTTAGAGTTGAGTTTTCATGGCTGTGGTCTTTCAGAAGCAGATCGCAGGCCTGTCTTCTGAAGGGACTCTGAATGGATTCAAACCAACAACCTTTCAGCTAGAAGTCGAGTGCTTGCTTAATTATTTGCATTATCACCCAGGAACTCCTATAGCTTAAATTCTAAAACTTCTAGAAGAAACCAGTGAGAATGTTTCCATGACTTTGCAGGAGAAAAACATTTCTTAGGCAAGACACAAAAGGCAAACAGGGCAAAACTGAAAAATGAACTTTATATAAATTTAAGACTTCTGATCCTCAAAAAACATCATTAAGAAAATGAAAAGACCGAATTCAGACTTAAAAGAAATATTTGAGATATATACCTGCATTAGGATTCATATCCAGAATAACTGACTCAATGGCATTTAACAAAAACAACACACATACATGTCCAGAGTCATTTATTATCTCAGCAAATAATATATGTTTTTTAAAGTCCTTGTTATTGTTGGTAATTTGTGTTGCATCAGTTCCAATTCATAGCAACCCTGAATACAATTTCCAAGGAGCAGCTGTTGAGTTTGAACCACCAACCTTGCAGTCTAAAGCGATCCAGTGGTTTATTCTACAGTGCCACACCAGGACTCCCTTAAAGTCCTAACAACCAATAATGAAAAGAAAAAGAATGCCTTTAAATAACCCAGCAACAGACTTGAACTGGCTCTTCACAAAGGAAGGCAAATAAATGAAAGGTCAGTGAAGTATATATAGAAAGGTTCTTACAAATCATTACTCATCAGGAATTTCAAATGAAAATGGCAATAAGATACACTCCAGTAAAATAATTGACATGTGATGGCAAGAATGTGGAAAAGCTTGAGCTCTCATACATTGTTGTTGTTGTTAAGTACCATTGAGTTGGTTCCAACCCACAGTGACCCTGGATAGGGTTTCCAAGGAGCGGCTGGTGAACTGGAACCACCAGCCTCGCAGTTCAAACTGACCTTGCAGTCCAACGCATTAACCCACAGTGCCACACCAGGGCTCATCACACATTGTTGGTAGAGCATAAAATGTTATAACCAATTTAGAAAATTGGCCATTTGTAATAAAGCTAACTAACCATCTATCTACCTTGTTGCTGTTAAGTGCCATCGAGTTGGTTCTGACTCGTAGCGACCCTGTATAGGGTTTCTGAGGAACAGGTGATGGGTTTGAACCATTGACCTTATGGTTCACAGTCCAGTGCTGATCTTACAGCGCTACACTATCTATCTTATGACTCATTAATTTCAATTCTAGGTATCTATCCAGAAATGAATGTGTAGGTGTACAAAATGATTTGTATATGAATACTTCTTGTTGTGGTTAAGTGCTGTTGAGTCGGTTCCTTCTGATAGTGACCCTGTTTAGGGGTTCCGAGGAGCAGCTGTTGAGTTTGAACCCCTGGCCTTGTAGTTCAAACGTCTTTGCAGTCTGGCTCATTAACCCACAGCGCCACAATAGAACCTTATTCATTATAGCTACAAACTGGAAACAACCAAACTGCTCATCAGATAAGCAGAATGGATAAGCAGATTGTAGTATAATTATGATGGAATAGTACTTACTCGGCAGTCAAAAACAATGAACTGTTGAAATGAGCAACATGATAGCTAATTCTCACAAATGTTGTTGTTGTTAGGTGCCATCAAGTTGATACCGACTCATAGTGACCCTATCTATGCACAACAGAATGAAACACTGCCTAGTCCTGGGCCAATCTCACAACAGGTGCCATGCTGAAGCCCACTGATGCTGCCACTTTGCCAATCCATCTCGCTGGGGTCTTCCTCTTTTTCTCTGACCATCCACCTTACCAAACATGATCTCCTTCTCCGGCGATTGGTCCCTCCTGACAATATGTCCGAAGTATGAGAGAAGAAGTTTGGCCATCTTGGCCTCCAAGGAGCACTCTAGCTGCAGTTTTTCCAACACAGATCTGTTTGTTCTTTTGGCAGCTCATGGTACTTTCAACAGTCTCCTTCAACACCATAACTCAAAACCATCAATTCTTCTACGATCTTCCTTATTCACTGCCCAGCTTTTGTATGCATATGGGGTTACAGAAAATACCATGGCTTGGGTCAGGAGTACCTTAGTCCTCAAGCTGACATCTTTGCTCTTCAACACTTTCAAAAGGTCTTGTGCAGTAGATTTGCCTAATGCAATACATTGTTTGATTTCTTGACTGCTGCTTCCATGAGTGTTGATAGTTGATCCAAGAAGAATGAAGTCCTTGACTACTTCACAACCACAAACCTTAGATTGAACAAAAGTAGCCAGACACTAAAGAAAAGATACTGTGTGATTCTACTCATACAAAGTTCAAGAACAGGAAAAACTTACCTAGGGAGATGGAATTCAGAATGTGGGTGGGCTACTATTAACTGCAAAAGAACACAAGAGAACACTGTGGTCCTGGAAATGTGTTTTTTCTTGACCTGGAAGATGGTCACACAGGTGTGTACACATATAAAAATTCATTGATATTTTTTTCCTTGTAAAAAGTCATCTTAAAGACTTCTGCACAGTACTGTATATAAGTTATACTAAAAATTTATAAAGCACTAGGAAATGAATACATGATCTTAATATAAAAATGGAAAGAATAAACAAGCATAAAACCATAGCCCATAATCCAATTATCCAGAAGGTTAACACTTTTTCATAAGTTTTGTTCAAATCACATTTTATGTGGATGAAATATGACTGCACATACATTTTTATTATGCTTTTCCCCATATCATCACATCTTAAGCACTTTCTCATGACATTAAACACTTTTCATAAACATAATTTAAGTGCTTGTATCATTATTCATCAGAGAGATAGGTTGTAAATTATTTAACCATTCCCTTAATGTCGGATCTGTGTTTTGCCTTTTTCTCTGCTATAAATAATTCTTAGATGAAGAGCTGTGTGCCTTCATCTAAGTTTTCTATTTCCTGCACTTTAGGTTAGTTACTTAGGCAATGTAAGGAAAACAAAGAAAGAGAGGAGGAGTCTTGGCTTCAACAGCAGGCAGGTTTATTGAGAGTAAACCTGGGAGGGGTACTCTAAGTCACCAAAGGAGACCAAGACCAGTCTGTTCTCTTAACAGACTGGGGTATTTAAGGCAGTGGGGTCCGGATACAAGGGGGGTGGGGTGGGGTGGGTAATGGAGATTTATGGAGATTTTCCTGAAATCTGGAATTACAGGGGGAGGGGTCTCCAGGTATAATAAAGACTTAAGCTTTCCAGGGGAGACCTGAAGCTCAAGCAGGACTTTATTCAATGCTAATTGGGGGTAGTTGCAATGCCATTTTGTTGATCAGGCGCAGGGTCCTTCAAGCAACATCCCCAAATGTGTATTAGTTATAATTTTACAGAAGACAAGAAAAGGTAGCAGCAAAAGCTTACCTCTTGGCTCTTTACCTACTGGCTTAATGTCCTGGTACCTGCTTCTGAAGTTCAGTATTTCTAAACAGACTTATCACTCTTGACTAAGTATTAATAGAGCTCCTCCTCTGTGCCAATCCCTGGATGTGGTGCAAGACAGATGGGGATTATAATGCCATCATTGAGGGTGTTAGGGACTGAGCTTGAAGGAAATATGGAAGAATTAAGGAAAGCTTCTCAGGAGTGGTAATGTTTTAGTTGGTCTGAAAGAAGCAGGACTTTGCCAGACAGGAAAAGGAAGACACGGAGTAAGCAAGGTGTGAAACAATGTTAGGAGCTAGGATCACGGATATTTCTATGTGTTAATGTGGCCCCATCGTATTTTTTTTTTGTGAATTATGTGATGGTTTACATGGGAGAACATTAGTTTTACATTCATCCTATCATATATCAGTTTCGTTGCCATGGTCACAATCCCCTCCATGCATCATCAACCAACCAAAGTGTATACCATGCAAGCCTGCCGCCCAGTCGTCAGCACACAGGCCCTCTCCCTCTCTGGGTCTAAAGTCCCCAGCTGCTCTATCTCTCCACTTCATTGTCTCTGCCTCCATCTCTGGCATCACTGCTTATCTGGGTAGGGTCCCACTCTCTGCTCTTCTCCCTTGATGGTCCCAGGGACCACTGCTCCTAGACTACAAAGTTAATCACTCCCCTCCTTGCTACAAAACATCTACATTTACATTTCCAACCCTCACAATCAGTCCTGATAACAAGTATTCACTATTGTATCACAAGAGACCTATCCGCATTTCCTTTCATCAGCCCTGCCTAGACAGATTTGGATACTACCTAGTGGAGATTCTACCTTCCTCCATGCTCTCTGGATCTAGGCTCCCTCTTGAAAGCCTGTAAGCCAGTCACTTCTTGTCTTTGGAGCCTCCCTCTCCTCATCCCCAAACACACTTTGGGTAGCCAATGTCCAAGTTGTACATCCCCCTCTACTCTGTGTATGGAGGGGATGGGAATGATCCTTGCTGTAAAGATTTGTTCCCTCTTTTGAGCTGCTGCATCCATAGGTGTAGGTCAAGTTCATCAAATTGTATCAGATTACTCTTTTTCCCTCTTCTTTATTCCTCCAGTTGAGCTCTGATCATCCAGTCATTGAAGCTAGGTCAAGTGGGTATTATCTGCAAGTGTGGGTGTTCTTGTGCGTATATGCCCTCTCTTTTTATGAGCTGGACGCTTTACTCTCCACTCTAGTCCTCTGTGGCTATGTCACTGACTCTGGGCTTCAAGAGTCCCCAGGTCTTGCCACACTGCTGGCCAACCAAGTCTCTACCCGGTTGGGCTTAGCTTGCTGCTTCATTGCTGTTTTTCCCTCACTTCCCCTTATCAGTGATGAACGTGGTCACCAATCACAGGGTGTGTTCCCATTGAGTCTTAGTCTTGGAAGGGGGTTTGCTCTAAGGGCACATGACCACTTTCTTTGATGTCTCCTGGGTGAGCAACTTGCTTGTTCTTGTAGTAACAGTCACTTTGCCTATATTGTTTTGTATTTTTCCTGTTGGTCTTTCTTTCAAGAAGTATCTTCTGTTTTCCTAGCCACTCCAGGCTGGTCTGCTTGTCCTTTCAAGTGGAAATTTCCCACCTCTGAAGATTCTGTATGTGGTCAAGGATTCTACCTATGGTCTTATGTAATGCAGAAGCTCCAAAGGAAGCCTCCTTCACTGGGCACATTGTATCCCCATTTTAGGTATTCCAATCAGTTATGGGCAAAAGAAGGACTTACAAGCTTTCTATGGCATATTTGTATTTTAGAATTCTTCTCTGGCAATGTTCTAGGTCTAAAAAGACAGAGGAAATGGAGGCAGAGAGGGGAAGGAAGACAAATAGGAGAATAGGAAACATCTCTGGGTAGCGCAAAATGTTAATGCACTTGGCTTCGAAGTGAAAGGTTGGCGATGGAGTCCACCCAGAGAGAGACATTTGGGAAGAAAAGCCTGGTGAATTGCTTCAAAAACCCAGCCTTTGAAAACCTTTTGGAGCACAGTTCTTCTCCAACACACACAGCGTCAGCACACGTGGGAACTGACTTGGTGACAGCTTATATGTTGATAAATAGGCAGGATTAGTAGAATTTGTGCTGTTAAGTCAGTTCCAACCATAGTGACCATGTTTTGGGTTTTCAAGGAGCATCTGGTGAGCTTGAATCACCAACCTTACAGTTCAAATGGCTTTGCAGTCTGGCACATTAAGCCACAGCACTATACAAGTACTCCAGAATTTGGGTAGAAGAACTGTATTTGAGAGATATTGCATTAGGGTAAAGTTTTAGAACAACTGGGTAGTAGAGATGGAGGGAAGGTATTTTAATCAAGCACAAATTTCTGTGAATTTACAATCCTAGTATGCAGAATAAGCACTGCACTGCTAACTGCAAAGTCAGTGGTTCAAACCCACCATCCACTCCTCGGAAACCCTTTACAGGGTCATTATGAGTTGGAACTTAACTTACAACAAGTAGTATGCCATTAACCAGTTGTATGACTTTTGGGTTAATGCACTGGACTGCAAGGTCAATTGGAACCACAAGGTTCAAGCTTACCAGCCACTGCTTGGAAACCCTACACAGAGTCACTATGAGTTGGAACAGACTCGACGGCACTTAACAACAACAACATGACTTTTGATGAGTCTCAACCTATCTGGGCTTCAATTTCCAACCTGTAAAATTAAAAAATTGGTGTCACCTCCCTTTCCACTATTAATGACAGATGTTGTTGTTGTTGGGTGCTGTGGAGTTGGTTCTGACTCATAGCGACCCTGTACAGGGTTTCCGAGGCTGTAAATCTTTACGGGAGCAGGAAGCCTCTCCCACGGAACAGCTGGTAGTTTCGAACTGCTGACCTTGCGGTTCGCAGCCCAATTCATAACCACTAAGCTACCAGAGCTCCTTTTGACAGACAGATGTTCCCAAATGAACAGAATCTCATTCTTTGCTGTTTCAGGACAGGGCCAACCACCATCAAGAATGGGAAATCTGCTTATCTGTCATACAAGCAATAATTTGCAAGGTTCTTTCTAGCTCAGACAGTAAGATTACAGATTGATCATATTTCTTCACATTCTTCCAGTGGGAAGGAGAAGTAGAAGAAACCACTGTTAAACATGGACATGTAAGGAGTCCTGGTGTGGCACTGTGGATTAATGCACTGGACTAGAAAGTTGGTTTGTACATCAGGGTCGGTGGTTCAAGCTCACTAGCTGCTCCTAGGAAACCATATATGGAGCCGTTATGGGTTGGAAGTGACTCCATGGCATTTAACAACAACAAGAAGTAGTACTTATAAAACAAAACCACTGCTGTCCTGTCGATTCTGACCCATAAAAACACTACAAGAACAGAGCAGAACTGCCCTATGGGGGTTTTCAAGACTATAACTCTGTACAGAAGCAGACTGCCATCTTTCTCCTGCAGAGATGGGTTCAAATCATCCATCTGTTGGACAGCAACCAAGCACTTAGTCACTGTGCTACCAGAAGCCTGTGAAGTAGTGCTTATACAAGTTATGTTGTTGTCAAGTTGGTTCTTACTCATATATCAACCCTGTATAGGGTTTCCAAGGAGCATCTGGTGGATTTGAACTGCTGATCTTGTGGTTCACAGTCCAGTTCTGATCTTACAGTACCACACCAGGATACACACAGAGTTGAAATAATATATTTTCAACTTGAATATATTATTCAATATATGATATATTGAATATAATATATAATATTCCAGCATATATGCTTAAAATAATGTGAGCCTATTCCCATGTTTGGGGATTTGATTTAAAAAAGAGGAATTCTCTTAGTCAGATACAAATAGCAATCAAAAAGCAAAGTAATGAAAATAATCATTGATTCCCTGTAATTAAAGAAGATGCTTGTTGTTGTTGTTGTTATGTGTTGTGGAGTTGGTTCTAACTCACAGAGACCCTGTACAGGGTTTCCAAGGCTGTAAATCTTTACAGGAGCAAAAAGCATCCTCTTTTCTCATGCAGAACTGCTAGTAGTTTCGAACTGCTGACCCTGAGAATAGCAGCCCAGTTTGTAACCACTACGCTACCAGAGCTCCTTAAAGAAGATGCTTGTTGTTGTTGTAAAGTGCTGTCGAGTCGGTTCCGACTGACTGAGATCCATATAGGGTTTCCAAGGAGTAGCTGGTGAGCTTGAACCACCGACCACCGACCTTGCAGTTCAAAGGGCTTTGCAGTCTGACGCATTAACCCACAGCGCCACACCAAGACTCCATAAAGAAGATGCTTAGCTCCTAACAAAAATACTCTCATTTTCATAACCATGTTTCCAGATGAACTTATTATCCAAAATATAAGAAATAGTCTCCGTATTCCCAGATGAACTTATTATCTAAAATATAAGAAATAGTCTTAAAGCTGTTCTCTTGAGCTTTTCCTTATTTTTTGTAAGACAAGGTCCATTTAACTTATTTTAATCCTAAATGCAAATAAAAGCAAGTAAGAAACACTGTGCTCACAGCTATTTTCAAAGGAAGAATTGAACCATCCCTAAGGGAAAAGATTATTCTTTTTCCAAACAGGAAAACAACTCCAATTTTTCCTAGATTTAAGTAATCTGTTTTCAGTATTGGTTACTGATGTTGCTGACTGCTTTTGAGTCGACTTTGACTCTCATGTGTGAGTAGAACTGTGCTTCATCGGGTTTTCAATGGCTGATTTTTCAGAAATAAATTACCAGACTTTTATTTCTTTAAGAAATTCTATTCTGTGTTGCACTACTTATTTTATTATCATTTCTCAAGTTCCTGAGGATATGTGTAAATATTAACTGCCCTTTTTTATTTATGCCCCCAAAGAGCCCACTCCAGATCTTTCCCCATAGTATGCCCAGCAGGCATAATTGTTACAAGTAAAATAAAGTGCTTTGCAGAAACACTACTTTTACCTCATTTTTCAGCATCCCACACAAGTCTATTGAAAAACTTCAGTCCTAAGTGTTGAGTAGGTTCAGACAAGCTGATGTTTGTAGTGGGTTACCTCCTAACTAATGATCTCTGGTAGCGTTGCGGTAATGAGTCAGGCTGCTAACCTCAAAGTCAGCAGTTTGAAGCTACCAGTCAAAGAAACATGAGGCTTTCTACTCCTGTAAAGATTTACAGCTTCGTAAACCCTATGCAGGGTCGCTGTGAGTCGGAACCGACTCCACGGCACACCACCACCACCTCCCAACATGTCTATTAAATGGTTTTAATTTCAGGTGTTAGTGAAAGAATCCAGGAACGAAACTGGAAAAACAGAAGCTTCTTTCCTTTTGGGGACAGACAGAGGTGGGCTTCCAGTAGGGTTGGAAAGACTGAGGTACCCAGCATAGAAAAGTTGTAGAGGTATTGTAGAGCCAACCAGGACCTTGAAAGTGTCTTCTCTCAAGGCTTCAAGTGAGTAGGATTCTTGATCTCTCACACTTCTGGTTCCATGACTCCAGATGAGCTCACAGAGAAGGGATACTAACCAGGAATGGCTGACAGGCACCACAGGCCTTGCCAGAGGATTTGCCAGAATAATATTGTTGTCAGTTGCTGTGAAGTCAATTCCATTTCCTGGCCACCCATGGGTGTAGAGTAGAACTGCTCCACAGGGTTTTCCATGTTGTGACTTTCCTGAAGCAGATAGCTAGGCTGTCTCCCAAGGGGCCTCTGGATGGTTTGAACAGCTCTCGTTCTGGTTAGTGGTCAAGTACTTAGTCATTTGTATGATCAAGAGACTCTTGCCTGATACTATTTATTTAGAATGAACTCTACTCCAAGATACAATTTCACAGATGAGGAAACTGAAACAAGGAACCATACATGACTTTAAGATTCTGAAGCTTGAGGTAAAGGGGAATGGGGACAAATAGGACCAAACAAGGAACCAAATGGGTCAAGAGGATCTCTAGGTGGTTTCCTGGTGTGGCTCTGTAGGAAAAGCCCTGCACTACTAACTTCAAGGTCAGCAGTGAAACCCACCAGCTATGAGTCAGAACCAGCTCAATGGCAATTTAAAACATTAACACAACGGAAATGAAAAGGAAAAGAAAACTCACAAACAAAATGAACTCAGCATAGAAAATTATATGAAACAAAGACTCCAGTAGCAACACACACATACACAAAGACAACAATCAACTGACAATAATCAAACAATAGCAACACACAGAAAAATTACAATAATCAATTCATACCTATTGATAATTACATTGAATGTAAATGAATTAAAGAGA
>NW_006408558.1:8911602-8914264 GCF_000296735.1 Chrysochloris asiatica | reverse complement strand
ACACAGGGAGGAATGCAATGGTTAAAGTGAATAGAGTTAAATGCTGTTAAGTATATGGAGGGAATTGCAACCATGTAATGAAGCAAAGTGTATGATTTGTTGAATGTAAAATTGATGATCTGCTCTACCCTTCACTCAATTTACAATAAAAAGTTCTTTAAAATGAGACACTGTAAATGTAAGTAGCATTTACAATAGCTACTCAAAAGATGAAATACTTAGGAATAAATCTAACCAGAGAAATTAAATCCTACCCAAAGAAAACATTACTACAAGAGACCTACAAAAATGGAAGAAAATACCATGCTCTCAGATAGGAAGACTTAACATTGCAAAAATGTCAACCCTACCCAATCCAGAATCCAACATCATTCTTTAAAGAGATGGAAAAACTAATCATTAACTTTAAATGAAAAGGAAAAGACCCTGGGTAAGCAAAGTACTACTAAAAAAGAACAATGCAGGAGGTCTCTCACTTCCCAATCTCAAAACCTACTACACCGCCTGAGTAACCAAAGTCAGCCTGGTACTACTGGTACAACAAGAGACATAGATCAATGGAACAGAATTTACAGTCCAGAAATAAAGCCATTTACTTTCTGTTGTTTTAGTCACGGAGTGAAGAGTTAATAGTTAGTTACAGCCGTCAGAGGAAACTAACATTCCTCCTTCACCTCATAGATCCACCAACTGGATCCAAAAATCATGATTTTGTTACAGATGCTTCACATCTTCTTTATCTCTTTTCTTTTTTTCTTTCAATGTTTTAAAGAAAACTTCAAATATCATGTCATTTTGCTCTTCCATATTTCGATATTCCTCAGAATTCATAGACATTTTCTTATTTAACCACAGTACCATTATAAAAGCTAACTTATTAACTAACTAACCAGCTGGCTAGTTAATTAAAATATTTTTAATATCCAGGACTTGTTTTTAGTTAGTTATCTGACTGGTTAGTTAAATTTTGGATAACTAACCAGTAAGTTAGCTAGCTAACTGACTAAAAATAAGTCCTTGATACTAGAAATATATTTTAATATTTTCCTTTAACTCTATCCCTGAGGTCTTACTAGAATTATAAGAATTCTCATTTGAATTGTCCTGGGATTTCTAGTTATCTTTCTAGAAAAGAAAATGCCTGTGATTACACACACCATGTCAAGACTTGGCTTCAAGGTATGTGGATGGCAAGTATCTAAAAGTCTTCCACCCTCAAGGATGAAAAATTCTTGGAATCTTTCCTCTAGTAAAAATTATAAAGATTTCTTTTTTCTCCTACCATATTAACTTTTGTCTAGGATTGGCATTCAGAAGCACTCATTCAAAGTCCTTTAGGAAGTGGATGAGAACAAAGCCAAGAGAAAGCAAAATAAGCTGTATTCTCTTTATTTTATTTTATTTTTACTCAATTGTGGAAGGGTTTAGCTTTAAAAAGTGACAGAAGAAGAAAAAAAAAAAAAAGAAAGAAGGTAAAGACCAGGAAGTTACTCAAAGTTAGCTTTCAAGTAATTCCCTCACAAGTTTCTCTTTTATGTAAGAAGTTTCTTTATCTGTTTAAAAAGATAGAATTCTATGCTCTGAATAACTGTACTTGGCAGTCCTTTCAAAAAGTAGGGTGTCCATGGCTATATTACAGTGTTTTCTGTTTATACAGACATACTCCTTTGGTACTTCACTTGTGTTCTCTAAGCTGATTTTCACTTTTAAGAAGATTATTGATTACTCTACCTGCCCCCCAGTAAAAAAAAAAAAAAATGGTAAGGGTAAATCATTTTTACAAAAATGCAGGATTGGCGCCATTTAGGTGATGTGACTTGAGAAGTATAAGTAGGATCCTCAGCTTGAAAAATATAATCTCCATCTCCTACCTTCTTATCTTAGAAGCATCTTCATTTTATGGGACTCCTTGTCAAAATTTCATACTCCTTGCTTGTTCTGAGAAATGGTGGGGGTTAAAGTGGAAGAGTTTGCTATGGCTGACCACTACCTCAGAGCTGTTGCTATTGTCAGGTGTCATTGAGTCAGTTCCCACTTCTGGTGACCCTACATGCAACAGAACAAAACACTGCCAGGTCGTGCGCCATTCTCACTGTGTTGCTGCCACTGTGTCAATCCATCTTGTTGGGGGTCTTATTCATTTTTGCTGACCCTCCAGTTTACCAAGCATGGTGTCCTTCTCCAGGGTCTGATCCTTCCTGATAATACTCCCAAAGTACTAGAGACAAAGTCTCACCATCCTCACTTCTGACTATACTTCTTCCAAGACAGATTAGTTTGTTCTTCTGGCAGTCCATGCTACTTTCAATCTCCTTCTCCAGCATTGTAACTCAAATGCATATATTCTTCTACATTCTTCCTTATTCATCATCTAACTTTTCCATGCATATGAGGCCACTGAAAATATCATAGCTTGGGTCAGGCACACCTTAGTCCTCAAACTGCCATCTTTGCTCTAAAATACTTTTAAAAAGTCTTGTGCAGCAGATTGCCTAATGCAATACATCATTTGATTTCTTGACTGCTGCTTCCATGAGCATTGATTGTGGGTCCAAGCAAACTAATATCTTTGACAACTTCAATATTTTCTTCATTTATCATATTTTTTATTAGTCCAGTTGTGAGGATTTTCATTTTCTTTACACTGAGGTGAAATCCATAC
>NW_006408558.1:8909798-8911107 GCF_000296735.1 Chrysochloris asiatica | reverse complement strand
GGCAGTTCGCTGTCTAGTGAAAGATAGAATTCTTAAAATTGGATATGGAGTATTTTGAGGAGACAAAAGAGAGGATGGTGGTACCCAAGAAGGGAGAAGGGAGAAAAATTGGATAATAGAAAAACTATGACATTACCAAAGATAAATCCCACCAGCTTTTTCTCCCATTATTTCCCCTTTCAGCCATTATGCCTCTAGGGTTGAAGATGGACTTGGCCACCAGGGTAATTGCTAGATAGCTATTTTCTCTCTGAAAACAGAATTTCATCACATGAAATGGGTTTAATCAGACCTTGTGAACTAGCCAAGTGATTCCTCCTCTTCTTTCCTACTCATCTATATATTTGAAACAATTAGTCCAGTGGACTAATGGGTCTTGTGAACATCAGTCTCCATGACCCTGACACCAGAAGAACTAGATAGCAACTACATCCTCCCCCTGTAGACTCTGAAGTCCTTTATTTATAAAACTAGTTTTATTCATGCTTATATGAAACCCTTGGCAAAATAGACAAGCTTATTCCAAATTCCTTTCCCTTTTAATATTTTCTTCTATCACAAAACCAAGGGAAAGAAGAAATGTTACTGACAAGCACACTGCTTAGAGAGTTGGGAGCTAAGAATAATGCATTGTAATTCGAACACTTGCCCACCTTCCTTAGGAGTTTACTGTTCTCAGCAGTTTACCAAAGAAAAGATAAATTCATCAGTAGGTAATTTTGAAAAATAATAGGTAAGGTCCAATTTCAGTGCAAATATGTGAAGAACTTGGAATTTATCATTCCTATCCTTACAACAAGAAAAGTCAAAAACCAACACCTTTTGTTGGCACCATCAGAAAATTGAAGTGACCAGGTAACTGATACCCTGAAATCTGGAAAGACAAGTAAATCCACAAAATAACAACCAAGAGCAGTTTCCCTAGAGCAGAAGTTGCTGTCTTCACAATCTTATTTGAACAAGCACATGGAGATTTTGATGAATTGCTGAAAGTTTGTGTGGATTAGCATGAGAATTTGAAAGACCTCCTTAGGGTACCTCCACACTTTAATGGATTTTACCTTCAAGATCCCTATCAGGTTCTGAAGGTGAAGATCTAAGAAAAACTCCCTCTTGTTTTGAGTACAGACAGTGGAAAAGAACCATTTACAAATACATCCAGGCTGTTCTCTCCAACAAAGATTTGTTCTCAAAGAGGGAAAATATAGAAATAAAAAACTTTATTGGAGTCTTATCAACCTGGGAGAAGCACAGTTTTTTACCAGCAGCCCCCTCTAGCCTTTCTGTCACCCATAAAGAGAGCGGTGGG
>NW_006408558.1:8893294-8906373 GCF_000296735.1 Chrysochloris asiatica | reverse complement strand
TACTCCTAAAGGATAAAATTTCAGCCAAACAATTGGCCTATAAAGTGTGTAATAATACCAAGGAGAAATATACTCGTTAGTACAATCAACCACATAAGACCAAAAGGGCAGCATTTATGCCAAAACAAAGCTCAGAATGCAGTCAAGTACAGGAAAGGATGAATGGAGAAAAGGAACCCGGGAGGAAGTAGGAAGACAGCTGGAATTGAAACAAATGTCATGAAATAAAATGTGTACAAAGGAAAGAAATTTGCTCTGTAAACTTTCACCCAAATTATAATAATCAAAACATTTTTTAATAATAAGAAAATCCCGGGTTCTAATGAAAAAAGCAGACAGAAGGAATTATTCAACTTGAAGAGGTGTCAGTAGAAACTTCCCAAACTGTAATGCAAAGAGAAAAAGAATGGAAAACACAGAACAGAATATTTAAGTACTGTGGAACTATTGCAAAAGGTATAACTCCCTATTGTAATATATAGGTATGTGAAATATTATAATGGACAAGAGGAAAAGATGGGGAATACTATTATAACGTACCATTGTTGTTGTTAAGTGCCATCGAGTTGATTCTGATGATACTGTATAGGATTTCCAAGGAGCGGCTGGTGAATTTGGAGGCCAGTGCTTATCCTACAACACCAAACTAGCACTCCTCCACTTCCCATAAAGTAGCATAGTACTATTTCAATGTGGAATTATACTGGCTGCAAATGTATATTGCAACTCTAGTGTCCTAAACCACATTAAACCCACTGCCATTGAGTTAATCCTAACTTACAGCAACCCTATACGACACAAGAGAACTGTCCCATGGGGTTTCTGAGGCTGTAAATGTTTATGGAAACAGACAGCCTCACCTTTCCTGGAGGGAGCTGCTGGTAGGTTTGAACTGCTAACCCTTTGAGCCCAAAATGTTTATTAAAAGGTGAAATTACTATGCTAAGAAGGGAGAAAAAAAATCATCATCTGCAGTGCTCAATTAAAACTAGAGAAGACAAAGAGGGGAAGATAAAAGGGAAACAAGAAAACAGTTACAAATACGATAAATATTAATGCAATTAAACTATACAAGTGGGCTTCAAAAAGTCTGTGTAAAATGGAATTAAAAGGAAATGAAAAAATTTTAAACACCCTTTATATTGTCTACAAGGCACCCACTTTAAATATTAAGAAACAGATAGATTGCTGAAATAGCAAATGATTTTTACCTTTACATTTATCACATTTTAAAAAGGGGTGTGGGCTGAAAAAGACATATCGTGCTTTATTTTTGTTCTTAAGTGCCTTTGAGTAGGTTCTGACTCATATTGACCCTCATATAAGGTTTCCAAAGTGGTGGTATGCTGTGGAGTCGGATCCATTCATAGAGACCCTATAGAGGGTTTCTGAGGTTGTAAATCTTTACACAAGCCAAAAGCCTCATCTTCCTCCTGTGGAGTGGCTGGTAGATTTGAACTTCTGACCTTTCAGTTAATAGTCCAATGTTTAACGACTATGCTACCAGGGATTTTTTATGTCATGCTAATACTAGTCAAAAGAAATTGGAAGTAACTATAACTATATTAATTTCACAACAATAATATTAATTTCAGACAATCAGAGTTTAGAAAAAGAAAAATTATCAGAGATAAATAAGGTCATTACAGCATGATAAAGTGGTCAATTTCTTAAGAATCCTTAATCAGTGGGCATCTAATAATAGTGTCAAAACATATGACTTAAAACTGAAAGAGCTGTAAGGATAAACAGCAAATTTACTATGTAGTTGGAGACTTTAACACCACTCACTCTTTTAATAATTGATACTTGCAGCAGGCAGAAAATCTATAAGGATAGTTAAACTGTAAATCAACTGTATTTAATTGACATTTGCCAAATATAAGTTTGTTGTTGTTGTTATGCTTCCGAGTCAGTTCTGACCGATAGTGACCCTATATATGGTTTACAAGGAGCAGCTGGAGAGTTTGAACCGCTGAACTTGCAGTTGAGTACTTATCCTACAGCACACACAACGACTCTTTAAATATAAGCTATTGTTGTTGTTAAGCGTCTTCGAGTTGGTTCAGACTCATGGTGACCCTGTATAATGTTTCCGAGAAGTGGCTGGTGAGCTTGAACCGTCAACCTTGAAGTTCAAACTGCCCTTGCAGTCCAGTGCTTTATCTCACAGCACCACACTAGGACTCCAATATATATGCACCTTACATAAAACAAAATTGGATTTATGACAATGCATCTTTAGGAAATAATAAATTTGGGTGTGATTATCATTCTATAAAAGAAGCTTTCAAATTACTACAGTATATAAGTATTTTTTATTTTACCTATGTTTTTATCCTTTAAATCCTTAAATTAAGCTTGCATTTGGAAGTTCTATGTTTACTTTATCAGAAAGTGAGTTATGGAATAAATCATCATAAAACCTGCTGCTGTCGAGTTGCTTCCAAATCATAGTCCACAGAGTACAAGACAGAATAGACCGGGCCAGCCCCGTAAGATTTTCAAGGTTGTAATCTTTACAGGTTGACTAAGACTCATTAACAACCTGAGATATACAGATGATACAATCTTGCTTGCTGAAAGTGAAGAGCACTTAAAATACTTACTGATGATAGAAAGGACAAGCAGACTGGAACAGCTACAGTGTCAGAAGATACATCTTCATGATGAACCTGACCTATACTCAGAGCGGTAGTTACTCTAAATACCAACAGAGAGGGAAAGAGTCTTCAAATCAAGTATCAATGCTATCCGCTCTGTGCACAGGGTAGATAGGGACAGGCAACTAGACAAAGGACGGGCAACTTTAGACTATCTAAAATGAGGGGCAATAAAGGCACGAAGTGACTGGCTTACAAGGTTTCATGAAGGAGCTTAGTTAAAAGAGTGTGGGGGGTAAGAATGAGTTCCCGCTGAATAGCCATCATCTTGTCTAGATGGGTCTGGTGAAAGGAGATGGGGACAAGATTCGTAAGATTCAATAGTGAATAACTGTTATCATGACTATTCGCGACTGTCAAATTGTAAAGGTAGAAGTTTTGGAACAAAAAAAGGGGAGTGGTTAATCTTACAGTCCAGAAACAGAGGACCCTAGGACCATCAAGAGAGGAACGCACAAGCAGAATGCGGGACCTTATCCAGAGAAGCAGCAGTGCCAGAGATGGAGGCAGAGATGGGGGCATAGAGACGGGGAGTGGCTGAGGACTCTAGATTCATCAACTAAGAAGAGAAGGACTAAGAACTGGTGGCCAGGAGCAGACTTGCAGAATGTGTCCTTTGGAGATGTAATTTATTATATATGCCTGAGTGGGTTTTTTTGTTTGTGTGTTTTTTTAAAAAAAGCTAAAGTGGATAGAGAGAAATACTTTTAACTGATGGTATATGGAGGGGATTATAATCAATGTAATGAAACAAGTTATATGAATTGTTGAATGTGAAACTGATGATGTGCCCTGTAAACTTTCACTCAATCCACAATAAAACCTTAAATTAAAAAAAAAAAAAAAACTTAATGATGAAGATGAAAGAGCACAGCCTTCGGTATGGATTGCGTCTCAGTGTAAAGAAAACAAAATCCTCACCACTGGACCAATAAACAACATTCTTATCAATGGAGAAAAGATTGAAGTTGTCAAGGACTTCATTCTTCTTGGATCAACTATCAACACTCATGGAAGCAGTAGTCAAGAAATCAAACGATATATTGCATTAGGCAAATCTGCTGCACAAGACCTTTTTAAAGTGTTGAAGAGCAAAGATATCAGCTTGAGGGCTAAGGTGCACCTCACCCAAGCCATGGTATTTTCAATAACTTCATAGCATGTGAAAGCTGGACAGTGAATAAGGAATACTGTAGAAGAATTGATGCCTTTGAGTTATGGTGTTGGGAGGAGAATATTGAAAGTGCCATGGGCTGCCAAAAGAACCAACAGATCTGTGTTGGAGGAAGGGCAGCCCAAGTGTTCCTTGGAGGCCAGGATGGCCACACTTTGTCTGTCATACTTCGGACATATTGTTAGGAGGGACCAGTCACTGCAGAAGGAAATCATGTTTGGTAAGGTGGAGGGTCTGAGAAAAAGAGGAAGACTCCCAGCGAGATGGAATGGCAAAATGGCAGCATCAATGGACTGAAGTGTGGCAACAATAATGAGGTTGGCACAGGACCGGGCAATTTTGTTCTGTTGTATGTAGGGTCACTATGAGTCAGTACTGACTAGATGGCACCTAACAACAACAACAACCTTTACAGAGTCCTGGTATGGTGCCATAGGATAAGCACTCAACCTCAATGTCAATTTGAACCTCAGGGTCAGTGGTTCAAACTCACCAACCACTCATACAGGGTCACTATGAATCGGAACCAACTCAACAGCACTTAGTAACAACAGTAGTCTTTACAGAAGCAGGCTGCCCAGCACATCTTTCTTCTGTAATGTGCTAGTGGATTTGTTACCCAGAGGACTAAATGGACCTTTGCCCTGAAAGAGAGGGCTCTTAATCAGCCTTCCACTGATTAAGGATAGTAGGAGAGGTAGGGTTCCATAGGAACAAAGGTTTCCTTATAGGAAAGAGGCTTGCAAGTGAATACTGGGAAGGCTTAATGCAATCTTACCCGGATCCCCAAGCAAAGGCTTTGCTAGGGTTAGACAAGTTTTAGGTGCGGAAAGGCATCATAGTGATGACTGGAGATCTCCAAGAAGTAGCTTGTTTAGGACGGACCCTGCTAATTGGATGTGTGCACAGCACTTCTTCAAGATGGATTCCATTGCAAAGGTCTCTGGTAAAAGCAGACAGAACTTATTCTGGGATGTTGCGCATACATGGTTCTTTGGGATTCCAGTTCCAGCCTTTCACAGGAGTTGCCCCCAGCCAAAGTCATCCTTCAAGGTTGTGCACTTGGAAGGGAACTGGGTAAAACCAGTCCAAAAAAGCCTGAAAAACATCTTTCAAGGAAATAAAATAAGACTGGTCTTATTTGGGGTCTTGTGATTAATATTTTCATATTCCAAGAGATCCCCAAGGATTCCTGTCTTAGATTCCTACTGCTGACCTTTTGGTTAGCCGCTGAGTGCTTAACCATTGCACCTTCAGTGAGCCTTCAGTCATCACTGTACTTGTTACTGATAGGTGCCATCAAGTCGGTTCCAACTCATAGCGAACCTTATAGGGTTTCCGAGGCGCAACTGGTGAATTGGAACCACCAACCTCTGCAGTTCAAAACAACCTTGCGGTGCAGTGCTTATCCTATGGCAGGATAAATCCCATAAATATTTAGAAAGGAGAACTCCAGAAGTGCCAGTAAATGTCTCTGGCGACGGGATCAGCATGCAACTCCTAAAGGTGCTCTCACCAGGGGACTTGTCTTGTCATATTTGTGGGGTTTTTCTTTCCTGAGTCTGAAGTAAGGAACTCTGGTAGCATAGTGGTTATGAGTCAGGCTGGTAACCTCAAGGTCAGCAGTTGGAAACTACCAGCTGTTCCGCAGGAGAAAGATGAGGCTTTCTGTTCCTGTAAAGATTTATAGCCTTGGATACCTTGTGCAGGGTCACTATGAGTCGGCACTGACTCCACGGCACATAACAACAACAACATATATATCAAGGAGTCCTGGTGTGGCACTGTGGGTTAAAGCACTAGACCTCAAGGTCTGTTTGAACCACAAGGTTGTTGGTTCAAACTCACTGCCACTCCTTGGAAACCCTATACAGGATTGCTATGAGTCAAAATTGAGTCAACAGCACTTAACAACAATATATATATATATATAAAATGATTCTTGGTGTGGCGCTGTTGGATAGGCACTGGACTGCTAATCGCAATGTTGGTGGTTCAAACCCACCAGTTGCTCCTTGGAATCCCTATACAGGGTCGTTATGAGGTGGAATCAACTTGACAGCACTTAACAACAACAACATACATATCAAAAGGAGCCCTCGTAGTTTAGTGGCTAAAGTGTTGGGCCGATAACCACAAGGTTGGAGGTTCAAACCTATCAGCCACTCCAAAGGACAAAGATGAGGCTGTCTGCCCCAATAAAGATTTACAGTCTTGGAAACCCTAAGGAGCAGTTAGATTTTGTCCTATTGAACGATTTGATGTCAGTGAGTTATATATGTCAAAACCAAAGTGATTGTTGTTGTTGAGTGCCATCGACTGGGTTCTGACTCATAGCAACCCTATATAAGCCGTGGGGTTTTACCTATCACCCAGTGTTTGTGGATACATGGATCCAGTGAGCAAATGTATATGCAGCCACAAATATAAAACCTAAATAGATATACAGATGTAAGTTGTATTAAAATTTTAACAGAATCAACTTCAAGGTTTAGTTATGTGTACAACACACAGCTGCCACAGAACTGGTAACTGAGGACAGAATTTGGCCCAGGGCACTTAACTGCAGCAATAATAATACTAATAATAAAAGGCAGAAAGAAAGAAAAAATATCAAAGACTTCTTATTCAAAGCAGAAAATTTTCAAACCAGACTCGGCACTTGCCAAGGACTTGGTTCTGAAGTGGATCTTCGTGATGGAAATCCAGAGGTTAAAAGCCAGCTTCAGAGAGCAGGAAAGACTTTAATTCTATTCTCTTCCTCCTCTCCCCTTGTACCGCCTTGCTTAGACTGCTTTATCTAATCAACTAGAGACACACATCTCAACAGTCAGACAATAAAAATGGACGCAAGCCCAGGAAACATCAAGGCAAGTGGTCGGGTCCCCTCAGTGCAAACCCCCTTCCAAGACTAAGACTCAGTGGGAATACACGCTGTGATTGGTGACCACGCTCGACACCAATAAGGGGAAGTGAGGGAAAAACAGCAATGAAATAGTGAGCTAAGCCCTCCAATGTTCAATCGACTTCTGTGAACCCGAGTGAAGACCTGGTTGACCAGCAGTGTGGCAAGACCTGGGGACTCTTGGGCCCAGAATCAGTGACATAGCCACAGAGGACTAGAGTGGAGAGTGAAGCGTCCAGCTGATAAGAAGAGAGGGCATAAGAACACCCACACTTGCAGATAAACCCACTTATCCTGGCTTCAGTGACTGGGTGATCAGAGCTCAACCAGAAGTAAAAAGAAGAGTTAAAAAATAAAAAGTATTCTCATAAAATTTGATGAACTTGACCTACACCTACAGAAGCAGTAGCTCAAAAGAGGGAACAAGTCCTCACAGCAAGAATCATTCCCACCCCCTCCACACACAGAGTAGCCAGGGATGGGCAACTTGGACATTGGCTACCCAGAATGGGGGGTTGGGGGCTACAAAGGCAAGAAGTGACTGACTTACAAGTTTTCAAGAGGGAACCTAGATCCAGAGGGCCGGGAGGAAGGTAGAATCTCCAGTGAGTAGTATTCAATCTGTCTAGGCGGGGTTGATGCAATGAAATGCACACGGGTCTCTTGTGATACAATACTGAATAATTGTTATCAGGACTGACTGTGAGGGTCGGAAATGTAAAGGCAGCCGTTTTATAGCAAGGAGGGGAGTGATTAACTTTTCAGTCTAGGAGCGGATGTCCCTAGGACCATCAAGGGAGAAGAGCAGAGAGCGGGACCCTACCCAGAGAAGCAGTGATGCCTGAAATGGAGCCAGAGATGATGACGTGGCGCGATGGAGCAGCTGGAGACTTTAGATCCAGAGAGGGAGAGCGACTGTGTGCTGAAGACCTGGGGGATATGGGGGAAGGATTGCATGGAGGGGATTGTAACCATGGCAATGAGAGACAATATACGATAGAATGAATGTAAAACTAATGTTCTCCCATGTAAACTATCACATATTTCACAATAAAACATTAGGAAAAAAAAAAAAAAAAAAAAAACGGACGCAAGAGAAACAACACTCCAAGCAGGCTCACAAGGCACTGGACTCCACTTTTCACTTTTAAGGGAAACGGCCAGTAAAATGTCATTCTCTCCCAGATTTCTGAAGTGTTCTGAGGTGAAGAAATCCAGTTAAACACAATGCCAAAAATTACACATTGGGTTCACAGGACTTGGCAAAGAAGCAAAGTGTGTGACTACTCCCCTGAATCCACAAGTTTAAGAGTGCAGTGACTTGGAAAGGAAGGATGAATGTTAGTCATTCCTAATTTTTCCAGCTTGAACTCCTAGGTGTTACCGCAAGTTTTGGAAAAATAGAAATAGGACAGGTCAGCTGTAGTCGATTTACTGTAACAGATTGGGTTAAAGACTTGATTACTAACCTAGAGGTTGGTGGTTTGAACCCACCCAGATGCTCCATGAGAGAAGGACCTGGCAATTTGCTCCCATAAAGAGCAAACTAAAGGTCAAACCCACTGCTGTCAAGCGGACTCCTACTGGGGATGTGGGGTAGGGGGAGGGAGAGGGCCCTTGATTTCTCTGTGATACTCCTCCCCCCATTCTTAAGATGACTCACTCCTTACCTCCTTCAGGGTTTTCTTCAAAAGTTACCTTTTGAACTCCAAAGGCAGAAGCAACCCAACTGTTGGATGGATGGATAAATAAAACATGGCGCATGCATACAAAGGAATATTACTCAGCCAGAAGAGTAATGAAGTCCTGATACATGCTACGACATGTTTGAACCTTGAAAACATTATGCTGAGTGAAAGATGTCAGACAAAAGGACAAATATTGTCTACTTCTACTTAAATGAAGTATCTAGATGGCAAATGCAAGAATAAACCAAATAAAGACACTACAGTTTATTAATGGCTACCAGGGGAAGGTGGAAGGGAGAAATGGGAGCTAATGCTTAGGAGGCACTGAGTGTTAAGGATTAAAGAACAATCTGGAAGCCAGTAGTGGCGATGGTTGCACAACATGATGAACCTAATTAATATCACTGAATTGTTGAAATGGCAAATATTTTGTTAAATACATTTTAACACACCACACACAAATACAAAAGTTGCCTTCCTAATCTTTCTATTTACTATTGCAACTTGGCCCTGCCTCTACTTCAATGCCCTGTGCCCTCTTCGTATGTCACTTACCACCCAAATTCCAAACCAAATGCTGTTGGATACATTGTGACTCACGGCTACCTGCATGTTTCAGAGCAGAACTGTGCTTCACTTTCAGATACAGCCTCTAACAAAACTAGGCTGTCCTGAACCTCTAGTAATAGAATTGTTTATCACCATACCAAGAAAGTTGGTAAAGCACCAAAATCTGCATGCAGCATGTGCTCAGGCTGACTTTGAGGGATCCCGTGCTATGAGACCTAAAGTTCTTATGAGTTTGTCCAAGACAAAGAAACATGTCACCAGGGCCTATGGTAGTTCCATGTGTACTAAATGTGTCCGTGACAGGATCAAGCGTGCTTTCCTTATTGAGGAGCAGAAAATCGTAGTGAAAGTGTTGAAGGCACAAGCACAGAGTCAGAAAGCTAAGTAAAAAATAATGAAGCTTTGTTGAATAATAATAATAAAAAAGAAATTGATCAACAGGCTTTTTTTCAATGATACTTTGGCTGGTTTCGAACTACTAATCTTCCAGTTAATACTGAAGTAGGTATATTTTATTGTTTGTTTTTTTAATGACCTCCGCTGCTAACCAAAAGATTGGAGGGTTGATTCCACTCAGAGAGCCCTTGAAAGAAAGACCTGGTGGTCTATATCTGAGAAATCAGCCAATGAAAGCCCCATGGAGCACAGTCGGTTGGTTCTCCTCTGACACACATGAGTCAACTTCATGACAGTTGGTTTAGGGTTCCCATAGCCCATGTCTACTTCTGGGAGCAAGTACCCCAAACGTTGCCTTGGGAATGTCAGTTTAGATTTATTACTTACAGAGCTAACTTATCTCTTGTTTCTTCCCCTTTCACTGGTTTCAAATCACTGACCTTTTGGTGGTAGTTGTTGAACTTAACCTATATCAGAATGTAAACTCCATAAAGGCTGGAATTTTTTTGGTTTTTTTTTTTAATCTTTTCTTCACTGCTGCTTTTTGTTTTGTTTTTTCATCCTCATGCAGTACCAGCATATAGAAAATGTTCAATAAATAAGTTGTCAAAGTAAAGTCAATTAAATGAATGAATGACCACAGAAAAACACTTGCAGTCTAAGATTATGGAATACTTTCTAGTTATTTATCATCTAAATCTTTTTGTGTGAATGATCATGCTGGAATTGAAAAACATAAAAACAAAACTTTGCAATACAAATCCTTCTTCGTTTTTATAGCACAGGATTTAACCTGTACTAAATAGAAACTGATTGATGTTTTTTCTGTTGGCATACTCTTTAATTATTTCCTGTCATAAATCAAAGCAAAGGTCACATTGGATAAGCAGTCAACTAAGTCTTTAGATGTTGGTAATGTGTAAACAGACTTATTAACCAATACATGTAATTAATTTTCACAGCGCTTTGCAGATTGCTTCAACTCTGTAGTAACAAGATCTTTGCTTTCATTGTTATCTATGTGTCATTATGGATGTCAAAGTGAAAGAGCCTTCCCTCTTTGCCCTCAACAGTCTTCTATCAAAATTTCAAACATGCAGAAAAACTGAAAGAATTTTATAATCAATCCCTATATGTTGTTGTTGTGCAATCAAATCAGTACCGATTCTAAGCAACACTGTGGGCAACAGAATGAAATCACTGCCCTGCCCTACACCAACCTCACAGTCACTGCCATGTTTGAGCCCACTGCTGTTATCTCGGTGCCAACCCATCTTTATCCCCATATGTTGTTGCTGTATAGGGTTTCCAGGGAGCAGCTGGTAGGTTTGAACTGCAGACCTTGTAGTTCGCAGTCCAGTTCTGATCCTATAGCATCACATATACCCACTGCTATATTCCACTTGATTTAACACTTATCTGACTTGATAGCAGTGGGTTTGGTTTTGCATTTTGGTGCTCATCTATCTGGAGTCCCGGAGTGGTGCAAACAGCACACCCAGATGCTAACCAAAAAGTTAGTTCAAGTGAAGCCGGGGTACCTCATAAGAAAGCCCTGGTGATCTACTTCCAAAATTCTGTCACTGAAAATCCTATGGGGCACAGTTCTACTTTAACACACACATAGGATCTCCAAAAGTAAGAACTGACATCTCTAGAAGCCCTGGTGGTGTCATGGGTAAAGCACTGGTCTACTAACCAAACATCTGGTTGTTTGAACCCACCAGTTGCTCCATGGGAGAAAGATGAGGCTTTCTGCTCCTATAAAGATTTACAGCCTTGGAAACTGTGGGACAGTTCTACTCTTTCTTACAGAGTCACTATGCGGCAAAACCAACTTCATGGCAGTGGGTTTTTGGATCTATCTGCAACTGTCTTTTCTTTTCTTTTTTTAAAAATTATGTAATGGTTCTCAAAGTCTGGTCCCGTGTTAGAAATGCAAATTACTGGGCCTCACTGTAGATCAGTTAAAACCAAAACTGGGAGGGGAGAGTGAGAGGTAGAGGAAGGAGGGCCAACAGCTTTGTTTGTTTTTTATGAACAAACTTTCTAGATGATTCTGAAACTCATTCAAACTTGAGAATCACTATTTTAAATAAACTTAATAGACTTAGTCTACCTGTTTTATTTGTTGTTGCTATTCACTGTGCTATTTTTATGTCAAACTTTTCTAATTATTTGGTTTTTTATCAGTTTTCTAGAGAATTATGTTAAAATCTCCTAATATATTTATAAATTTGTTAAAAATCTCCTATTATATTTATAAATTTGTCCACTTCTATTTTTGATTCTCATAATTTTTCCTCACATACAAGGGAGTTTCAAAAAGTTCCTGGAAAACAAAGACAAAATTCTACTTCCTACTTTGGTAAGTGAAATCAGTTCTGATTCATACAATGCTGTACAAGGTTTCCAAGGCTGTAAATCTTTATGGGAGCAGAAAGCCTCATCTTTCTTCTGCGGAGCAGTTGCTACTTTCTAACTGCTGGTCTTACAGTTAGTAGCCCATCATGGAGCACGTCATGGAGTAGTTCTTGGGATCTTAAAACCGCATGAGTAGCCTTCTAAGGTGCAACTATTGGTCTCTCCCTATCCAAAGGAAAGAAGAGTGATGAAAATTAAAGATGCTTCAAAACAATTAGTCCAATAGACCAATGGGTCTTGTGGACATCAGTCTCCATGACCCAGAGGCCAGAAGAACTAGCTGGTACCCGATTAGTTATCACTACCAAACTGCTGTGAAAGGGATTAGATTATAAGGTCCTAGATAGAGAGAAAGAAAATGTGACACAAAGCTCAAACCCATAAAAAAATTTTTAAAGAAAGATGAGGCTTACTGGTCAAATAGAGACTGGAGGAACCTGAAACTATAGCCCTGAGTCACTCTTCAGGTCGGCACTGAATTCACCCATGGCTCAATTTTCAACCAAGCTATAGATAGGTCTACAGGGAAACACTAGTGAGGTACATACAACAAAGAATGGTGGGCCATTCAAAATCACATGAGCAGCATTTACTTAAAGACAAAATTCAGAAGTGTTAGGAAAAAAGGAGGAATGGAAATAGGAAGCACAGGGAGGAATCGGGACAACTGTTGTTACATGGAGGGATTTGCAATAACTGAGATGAAACGAAGTGTCTGATTTGTTGGCTGTAAAACTGATGATCTTGTCTGTAAACCTTCATGCAATTCACAATAAAAAGTAAAAAAAAAAAAGTTCTTGGCAAAATTCCATTGTCTTTCAATTCAATTTTTCCATTAATTCAATTTTTCATATCTTTGAGGAGTCCTGGTGTAGTGCTATACGATCAGCACTGGGCTGCAAGGTCGGTTCAAACCACAAGGTTGTTGGTTCAAACTCACCAGCCGCTCCTCAGAAATCCTATACAGGGTTGCTATGAGTCAGAACTGACTCGACGGGACTTTACAACAACATGTATTTGAGACCAATAAATACAAATTGTGAATTACTTTATCATCCTGTTGTATTAATCATTTAATCAACTTAAGAAATGTCCCTCTATCTCTAGAAATAATTTATGCTTTATATGATATTGGAGCTACTTGAGATGTCTCTAATATTAGTCATAGAAATTATGATATGATAGATTTAAGGGACTCTAGAGGTATATTGGAGTTCTGGTGTGGCATTGTGGGTTAATGCACCAGATTGCAAAGCTGT
>NW_006408558.1:8889675-8890683 GCF_000296735.1 Chrysochloris asiatica | reverse complement strand
AGAATGAACTTCTATCAAATATGATTGAATTTATATCTCGAGGTTTTCAGGCAATTCCTTAGGAACTTGAAAAAAAGATTTTGTAACATGGAAAGGAAAAGTGATGAGAAACAAACAAGGTTCTTTTTTGCTTGAAAGTCAACAAGTGACTCTCAATTTAACAGTATTTTAAATGTGGATAACATGCAAACCATAGACCTATCCCTTAGAGCTTGACATTGGATCCCATCACCAGCAAGGGAACAGTCCTCTGCAACCAAGATGGCAGATGCAATGTTTAAGAAACTTGGGCTGGCAAGAGTGTGAGTGAAAAACAAACTCTAGCAGAGATTTGGTAACTTTGTCATTTGTTGGCTGACATCTGAATATTATTGGTGATGTTTGGGGATATGTTTTGGGACATTTTACAAGTAGGGAAAAAGCATTAATTGATGCACTTTATTTACAACTTTCATCATTCATGTCCATGGAAAATTCCAACACCCTCCATCATACTTCTAGGGGTTTGGAAATGTTCCCTACCAGCAACTGTTTCAATAGAGAAAAGCTGCTTCTCTCACTAAACTTACTCTCAGCAAGAACATTTCCTTGCTTGGAAGATTGTTCTTCACGAATGTTGTTGTTGTTGCTAAGTGTCTTCCAGTTGATTACAACTCATAGAGATCCTGTACAGGGTTTTCAAGGAGCAGCTAGTGGACTTTGTGGTTTGCAGTCCAGTGCTTATCCTACAGCATCATACCAGAAGTCTACCTGATAAATTCTAATATGATATTTACAGTTTATAACTACCTCCTTTCTTTTTTTTTTTTTAATGTCAAAAGGCAAGGTTTTTAAATGCTTCTATTACTTGAAAGTGCACTGAGTTAGAACAACATTCTCCCTTTTTTTTCTCTCTAAGCTTCTGGAATGAGCGAGATGGGTAAGGATCCAACTTTTTAACATGTGTTGTCTAATTGTCCTTTCTATCAGTCACTTTTTAAAATCAAAATTATACTTC
Organism: Chrysochloris asiatica; assembly: GCF_000296735.1. Lineage (NCBI taxonomy): Eukaryota > Metazoa > Chordata > Mammalia > Afrosoricida > Chrysochloridae > Chrysochloris > Chrysochloris asiatica. Next base: position 8,889,686 of record NW_006408558.1, on the reverse strand, counting down.
TAGTGATTTGA
>NW_006408558.1:8885627-8887200 GCF_000296735.1 Chrysochloris asiatica | reverse complement strand
ATTCTGCATCATTCAATAATTTGCCTAGATGTTACTAGGACCATGCTATCTCTGTCTGCTCTAGGGTAAGGTCTTTCTTTGACTCCTTTAGTTTTTGGAAGCCCCAGTCATTTCTTGGCGTTCCTTGACTTTCAGATGCATCTTCACGTAGCGTGTCCTTCTGTGTCATTCTGTCATCATGTCTGTTTCACACTTACAAGACGCTGCCAAGAAGGGATTAAGGCCCATCTTACTCCAAGACAACCTCATTAATTCATTACATCTTCAGAGAAAGATGCTTTTTCCATACAAGGATTAGAACGCCAACATCTCCCATCCACTGCAATTCAATCCACCCACCTTGAAGACTTTTGCGTGTCTTTCTTTCTTCTTTCCTCTCTTCCTCCTTTCCTTCAACAAAACTGATAAAAACCCACCTATACTAGTGATGACAAGGGCAGAAAGGAGAAGAAAAAGTCCCTCACGAAGCCCAGATTTAGGTGAAGGAAACAAACATGCCAGTGAGGTAGAAATGAATCCCCACGGGAGCAAGTGTTTTCCTTTGGTGGTCAGACTAGGAAAGCCTCCCAAAGCCCATGTGGGCAAGGAAATGAGCACATTCCAGATTTCAAAATCAGCAAATGCCAAAGCGTGGATGTAAGAAGGAGAAAGTCAAATTCCAAGACCTTGGCTGCATGTGGTGAGTCCAGCATACAGAATCCATCCCAGTGATGGTAGGGAGAAGCCGGGAATGTATGTCATTCCCCTGGTGACAGCATTGATGTGCCATTGAGTCCGTTCCAACTCACAGCAATCCTGTATAGGGTTTCTAAGGAGTCACTGGTGAGTTTGAACTGCCAACCCTGGGGTTCAAGCTGACTTTGAGATCCAGTGCTTTATCTCGCAGTGCCACACAGCATGGGATGGGTCAAATGGAACCCAACCGGGGGGTTAGTGCAGGGGATTGGGGTCCTGACCAAAGGCACTGGCACCGGAACCTTCTCTGCACTCTCCTATTTCAGACATCTCATGCATATAAAAATTACTCTTTTTTGTTTTAAAAGCCGCTGAGTTTTCAACAGAGTACTTTAAATGCCTTGGAAGACTCATCCTTCTCCAGACGTTCTGTGACTTGGAGGGGAGAGCATGTTTCTTGAGTTCAGGCAAAACAGGCTGCCATGGCTACCCTCAAAGAACACAGCAGACTACAAAAGACCCAATGGGAGTTTTTCTCATCTTTTTTTTTTTTTTAAAGAGGAAGAAAAATGCTTTATTTTATATAGTTTGCATAGTATCTCAATACCGCTCTCTTTATATACCTAGCTGTTATTAAGTACCGTAGAGTTGGTTCCAACACATAGTGACTCTGTATAGGGTTTCCAAGGAGCAGCTGTTGTTGTTGTTCAGCTTGAACCACCGAGCTTACAGTTCAAATGGCTTTGCAGTCTGACGCATTAGCCCACAGCGCCACACCAGGACTCCATGTATGTATATATATATTTTAAGCTCACCAGCTGCTCCTTGGAAATCCTTTACAGGGTCGCTATGGGTCGGAATTGACTCGACGACACTTCACAACAACAACAAATATATA
>NW_006408558.1:8883239-8885382 GCF_000296735.1 Chrysochloris asiatica | reverse complement strand
CTTCCTCCCTGTGGTTTCCCTTTTACAACTTATATTTCAAAAATGAAAAAAACAAAACTATTTCTGATGTACATATACAAAACAAAAAATAGATGTTTATTTAAATGTTCTAAGGGCATATTCAGAGCTGACTCTTTGAGATTCAACAAATCGTTCACTCCAAGACGGGGTTTTTCTGAATAGTTTCAGCATGTCTTTTCTTTATTTTATCTTCATCTAGCTGCAGCTGAGGAGCCTGGTGGAGCAACCGTTAAGTGCTTGGTTACTTAACAAAAAGTTTATGGTTTGAACACAGCCAGCGGCTCCAAAACAACAACAACAACAGTGAGTCAGAACCAACTACATAGCACTTAACAAGAAACAGAACAGAGACAAAGACTATCTGGATGAAGGAGACCAGTAGCCTAAGGCCATGATTGTGTCCAAAGGATTCAATGTGATTTATAGAAGATGGGGAACAAAAGAAAGTCACCTCCAAATAAATGGTTGGCAGTGGATCAGTTCATCACAGTTGAAGATGGAATTATGGAAGCAGGAAAGGGACCATGATTGGCATATGAATTGCAGATTAGAAAATCTTACAAGATTGGTTCTTTCTGAGTCGGTTCGTACTCATTGCTGTTAAGTACCATCTAGTCAGATCATGGTGACCCTGTATAGGGTTTCCGAGGAGCAGCTGGTGAGTTTGAACCACCGACCCTAGGATTCAAACTGACCTTGCGGTCCAATGCTTATCTTACAGCACCACACTAGGGCTTCAAGTTAGGTTAGGAGTCAGAAAGAACTCAATGGAAGCTGAATTTGTAAGACTCAAAATGGATTTAAGGCTTCCACTTTTTCCTGTGATGAGTAAGGTCTAGAGATGCTAGTGGACCCTGGGCCTCTGGAACTGCCTTTAGGGTGTAGTTGTTAGGCTCATAGGAACCCTATGCACAATAAGACCAAACACTCCCAGTCCAGCACCATCCTCAACAGTGTTCTTATGTTTGAACTATTGTGGTTGCCACTGTATAAATCCATCTCCTACTATAAAACTTGTTGTAACGTGCCATCGAGTTGGTTTCGACTCATAGTGACCCTGTATAGGGTTTCTGAGGAGCAGCTGGTGAATTTGAAGTGCCAACCTTGCAGTTCAAACCATCCTTGCAGTCCAATGTATTATCCCACAGCACCACACCAGGACTCCACTGTAAATCTTGTTGTTGTTGTTGTTACATGCCATCAAGTCAGTTCTGACCCATAGTGACTCTGTATGGGGTTTCTGAGGAGTGGCTGGCAGGTTTGAACTGCCAACTTTGAGGTTCAAACTGACCTTATGGTCCAGTGCATTATCCTTCAGTGCCACACCAACTGTAAACCTTAGCATTCCTAAAACCAAGTGCTCAGGATTTGAGCTTTCATAGCTTCCAGTCTGACACACTGTGGTGGCTTGCTGTGATGTTGAAAGCTATGTCTCCTGTATTTAAAATACCAGCAGGGTCACCCTTGGTGGACAGGTTTCAGCAGAGCTTCCAAACTAAGACAGACTAGGAAGGAAAAGCAGACTTCTGAACATTTAGGCACTGAAACCCTTACAAATAGCAGCAGAATGTCAGATAGAGTACCAGAAGATGAAAACATTATGAATATCACCAGATTATTATCAGATGTAGTGACAGAGATGATCCCCTCATATGGGAAGGCACTCAAAATATGACTGGGGAAGAGCTGCCTCCTCAAATTGAGTTGATAATGATGATGCAAATGAAGTAAAACTTTCAGGACCTATGTTTGTGCCCATTCCAAAGAGAGGTGACCCAACAAAATGTAGAAATCATTGAAAATATCATCAATATCACATGCAAGTAAAATTTTGCTGAAAAGAATTTCTTAAATGACTGCAATAGTACATCAACAAGGAACTGCCAGAAATTCAAGTTAGATTCAGAAGAAGACATGATATCATTGCTGATGATCTTGGCTGAAAGCAGAGAATACCAGAAAGATGTTTACTTGTGCTTTGTTGACTATGCCAAGGCGTTTGACTGTGTGGACCATTACAAGCTATGGATAACATTGCGCAGAATGGGTATTCTAGGACACTTAATTGGGCTAATGAGGAAACTGTACATAGACGAAGAGGAAGTTGTTGGAGCAGAACAAA
>NW_006408558.1:8863007-8882269 GCF_000296735.1 Chrysochloris asiatica | reverse complement strand
TTCAGCCAGACTTCATCTCTCATACTTTGGACATGTTATCAGGAGGGACCAGTTCCTGGAGAAAGACATCATGCTTGGTGAAGTGGAGGGTCAGAGAAAAAGAGAAAGACCCCCAATAAGATGGATGGGTACAGTAGCAGCAGCAGTGGGCTCAAGCATTAGAATTGTGAGGATGGCACAGAACCTAATAGTGTTTCGTTCTATTGTGCATGGGGTCTCTATGGGTCAGAGCCAACTTGAAGCCACTTAACAATAGCTCTCAGTATTGGCTATTGTTACTAAGATTACACCACATAGCCCAATGACTAAGGGAACAATTTGAGTGCTCCCTTATGTGAAAGGAAGATACCGAAACCCAGGCTAACCACAGCACACTTAAACTGGATTCATTCTTGAGAAAACAGCAACATCTGGGTCTGCTCCTTCAACTCTCTGAGGCTCATGAGTGTGGGCTGCATTTCTGTTGGACAAATCTTTTGCAGAGAGAGTCTAGGTTGGACTGAAGGCTATTATGGGTTCTTTTACATCACTGAAAATCCAAAATTAGACACAATATTCAGCCACTGCTTAGAATCAGATATTAATTGCTTTGTGTGATTAAGGGTCCCTGGGTGACACAAATGGTTTACACTCGACTACTAACTTAAATGTTGGCAAGTTAGTTCACCCGGTGACACTGGGGAGACCTACTTCTGTTCCAGAGGGTTTTCCATAAAGTCAATTAAAAACACTATGAAGCAGCTGCCTTCTGTAACACATGGGATCGCCATGAGTTGGAATCAATTTGATGGGTTTGGACTTCGTTTGATGTGTGACTAGCTGATTAGAATAAAGGTATGTTGTTAGTGAAGTTCAAAAACGTCAATGTAAAATGTGGGGTTGCATTTAAAGTGAATGAAATTAAAACAGGGCTGGTGGAGGATGGGAGCTTATTATTAACTGCCAATTGTTGTTGTTAAGTACCATAGAGTTGATTCCGGACTCATAGTGGCCCTGTCTAGGGTTTCCGAGGAGTGACTAATGGGTTTGGACCACTAGCCTTGAGGTTCAAACTGGCCTTGTGGTCCAGTGCACTAACCTGCCACACCACACCAATTTTGTTGCTGTTGTTAAGTGCCATTGAGTCGCTTCCGACCCATGGTGACTCTGTATGGGATTTCCAAGGAGTAGCTGGTGAGCTTGAACTGTCAACCTTGTGGTTCAAAGTGACTTTGCAGTCCAGCGTATTAGCCCACAGTACCACACCAGAATAGTTAGATAAATACAACTCTACAGTCCAAAGCCCGGTAATACCTACATGGTTTCCTACAGTCCCCTTTCCCTTTTGTTGGCCTTCCCTTTGAATTCCCAAGACCCCTTCTTTGTATGTGCTCTACAGTTCTAAGGAAGGTCAAACCATGGCTAACAATGACTCAAAGTACTTTCATTAGCTTAGATAAAAAGCTCCATTACTTTAACCTACTTCTCCCACCAAACTACAAAGGCAATGCCAGGCTCAAAAGTTTCTAGAAGATGCTAATCACGTACCTATTCAAGAGTCAGAATACCAGGTTTCTCAGAATATACTGAAACCTCTTGATCCTGGGGTTTTACAAATTGTTCAAAGGAAGGGGGTAAGTAACAGTTTGGGTTGGAATGGAGAGGCAAAGAAACTGGGCATTTATTTGAAATGAAATCAGTTACTGTTGAGTCATAGTGACTCCTTGTGTGTCAGAGGGGAACAGTGCTTCACAGAGTTTTCAATAGCTGCCTTTTCAAAAGTAGATTGCCAGGTCTTTCTTCTGAGGTACCTCTGGATGGATTCAAAGTGTTAACCTTTCTATTTGTAGCTGAACTCTTAACAATTTGTGCCACCCATGCAATCATCTCTGGTGTATAAACCAAAACAAAACCCACTGTCACCAAATCGATTCCCACTAATAGCAACCTTTTAGGACAGCTTAGAATTGCCCCCACAGGATTTCCAAGGCTGCGGGATAATGCTCTAGACCACAAAGTTGTTTGAACCGCAAGGTTGGTGGTTCAAACCCACCAGCCACTTCTCAGAAAACCTAGATAGAGTTGCTATGAGTAAGAACTGATTCAGTAGCATTTAACAACAACCATCTTACTGAAGCAGATTGCCAGCAACTTTCATCTGTGGAGTCGCAGAGGGGTTTGAACCACCAAACCTTTGGTTAGTAACTGAGTACTTTAACCACTGTAGGAGCTCTGGTAGTGTAGTGGTTACAAATCAGGCTATGAACCGCAAGGTCAGCAGTTCGAAACTACCAGCTGCTCCGCGGGAGAAAGATGAAGCTTTCTACTCCTATCAAGATTTATAGCCCCAGAAACCCCGTTCAGGGTCATTATGGGTAGCAGCCGACTTGACGGCACTTAACAACAACAACAATAACTTAAACCACTGAGTCACAAGGACTTCTTACCTTATATCTATCAAAGCTAACTTAAATCCATTACATCAAGTCAATTCCCACTCATGGTGAGAAGCAGAATGGACAGAGTAAAACTGCTTCATAGGGTTTCCGTGGCTGTAGATGTTACAGAAGCTGGCTGCCATATCTTTCTTCCAAGGAGCACATGATCAGTTCCAAATGTTGACCTTTTGTTTACCAGCCTAATGTGCTAATCTCTGAGTCTCCAGGCTTCCCCCTGTTGTATACTTTTAGCATAATCCTTCAGACTTGTGAGTCTGATGATATTATGTTATATGGCACAGCTGATTAAGGAAGGGGAACTATCTGGGTGAGCCTGACTTAATCAGGTAAATCCTCACCAGGGACTAGACTCTTTCTGCAGAAGAAATTTGAAATGTAGGGGATTAAAATCCAGGAAAAGATACTGTTGCTGGTTTTTTTAAATGGAGGAAACCTCAGGGCAAGAACCTGAGAGTGACCTATAAGAGTTAACAGTGACCCTTGTCAGCAGGATATCCGGGACCTCCATCCTGCAACCACAAGGAGTTGTATTATGCCAACAACTTGAATGAGCTTGAACGTGGATTATTCACAGAGCCTCCAGCCAAGAACTCAGTCTGTTCAACCCCTTGATTTCAGCCATATGAGAACCTGAGCATGCAGTGCCCAGACTTTGGCCTACAGAACCGTGAGGTAGTAAGTGGATATGTTTCAAGGTTCTGAATTTGTGAATATCTGTTATGCAGGAATAGAAAACTAACTTAAAGCTTAATCGTTGTTGTTACTGTTGGTTGCTGTTAAGTAGTTTGTGACTCGTGGTAACCTTCTGTACAAAAGAACTAAACATGGCCCAGTTCTGCGTAATCTTCAGGATCATTGGTCTGCTCAAGCCCATTGTGAAAGCCACTGTGTATTTTGAATACCTTCCAGTGTAGGAAGCTCACTTTCAGCATTGGACAATATTCTGTTGTGATTTACAAGGGTTTTCAATGGCTAATTTTCAGAAGTAGATTGTAAGCCTTTTTTTCTTAGTCTGTCTGAGTCTGGAAGCTCCAATGAAATCTGTCTACCAGGGGTGATTCTGCTGATATTAGAAATACCGGTGGTATAACTTCCAGCATTACAGCAACAGACAAGCCGCCACAGTAGGACACACTGACAGGGGGTAGTAAAAGCTAATAGGGAGGGATGAAAAGTACATCAACATCTATCGTGCAAGAGGTGGGGACAACAATCTTTACTTTTTGAATGACAAAATAGGTGAGGTGTCTTGAAACAACCGTATCTGGTTTCTTTACTCACATCTTTACTTCACCTTGTCACTGCCTTACTTGGAACACCTGTCCATTACCTGTGGGAGAGTCTGCACTTCTCAGCAATCATTCCATTTTTACCATTATGTGCGCAACCTACCTTTCCAAACTCCTCTTTATTGTCTCTGGACTCTCCACTCCAGACTCTCATTAAACAATTAACAATTCATTGTCCTTTGGGCAGTTTGGAATGTCTGCTCCTCCATTGTTCCACACCACTCCTTCAGCCCAGAATACAGCAGCATTGTTACAGTCAAGATCATTACAACATGAGTCATGTGAACTCTGGCACTTAGCCATAGAATTGAGAGCTGCTGAAGTTATTATATATTTCAGCAAATTACAATCTCCACACATCACCTCCTTGCCAAAAAAATTCAATGACTTACTTCCTATAGAATAAAATATCATATCTTTACCTTGATAATCAAAATATTCTAAGAAGTGACAAACAACAACAAAAAAAAAACCTTTCCAATACCATCTCCTTTTACATTGCCCTTTGGCCCATATAGTTCACATCTACATAGTACAGTGCTGTACTCTGCTTTGCCAACTCTGTTATTTGTTCAAGCTGGTCCCTAATCCTGGAAGGTTCTCTTTTCTATATACATTTATCACATCTATAGTCTCTTATGGAGTCCTGGTGTGGTGCTATGGGCTAATGCGCCATATTACAAAGCCGTTTGAACTGCAAGGTTAGTGGTTCAAGCTCACCAGCTGCTCCTCAGAAACCCTATACAGGGTTGCTATGGGTCAGAACCGACACAATGGCACCTAACAACAACAACATAGTCTTTTATGGAGTCCTGGTATGGCACTGTTGGATAAGCACTCGACTGCTAATCCCAAGATTGACAGTTCAAACCTACCAGCCACTCCTTGGAAATCCTATACAGGGTCACTATGAGTCAGAACAGCACTTAACTACAACAGTAGTACTTTATGGGGTCCTAGTATAGTGCTATAGGATAAGCACTAGACTGCTAACCACAAAGTCAACGATTCCAACCCTATTCAGGTTCACTATAAGTCAGAACCACCTCAAAGGTTCTTTATGGTTTGGGTACATCTCACCTCTTTCAGCAAATCTTTCCAGGTCAGAATCAATCTTTCTCTCTCACCTCTTTCAGCAAATCTTTCCAGGTCAGGATCAATCTTTCTCTCTCACCTCTTTCAGCAAATCTTTCCAGGTCAGGATCAATCTTTCTCACCCCCCCAACCCCCATATGTATAATACTTTGGTCCTAGTACTTATCAAACCCGCTTTGTCTTTGTTTTCACATACATAAGAAGAGATTTGTGGGTAAGCACATAGCTCAGGAGTTAAACAGTCTGGGATCAAATCCTGGTTCTGTCATAAACTGTGTGACTTTAGGCAAGTTACTGAACTTCTTTCTTTGTATCTTGGTTTTGCCACCTATGAAATGGGGCATACAATTTTCTAGATTGTCCCACAAATAATAATTTCCTTGGTGGCAGAAATTGATTTTTTAATGTTTGTATCTCCTTTGTCTGTTAACACAGCGTCCCATAAATTAGATAGATTAAAAACTGTTGGTTGAATCAAATCCCTTAAATATTTATGCAACATGCTAAATTCATTAGTCTTTTTAATTTTTAAGCTTGATTTCTTTTATGGGATGAAGTCATTGTAAAACCATTTGGGTTCTTTTCCTTCTTAAAATGGATCATTATTCCATGGCCAATAGACATCTATATTAGTTTCCTATGGCTGCTTTAACAATGACCACAAAGTAGGTGGCTTATAAGACTAGAAACTTATTGTCCCACAATTCTGGAGAGGACTAACCTGAATTCAGTGTCTCAGCAAGGCTGGACTCTCTCCTAAGGCTCTATGGGAAGAAGAGTCCTTCTTGCCTCTCCCAGCTTCTGGTGTTCCCTGTCTTACTTGGCTGCATAACTTTGTCACACTCATGGTTTCCTTCTGTCTGTGTCTCTTCTCCTTTGTAAAGACATCAGTCTGAATGGATTATAACCCACTCCACTCCAGTTTGACCTTAACTAATAACATCTTCAAAGACATTGTTTACAAACAAGGTCGTATTCACAAGGTGTTCAGTTAGTACTTCCACATATCTTTTGGGAGGGCACAGTTCAACCCATGATAGTATCCTAAAACCTTTTCATGTTTCCTATATTTTCCCAAGGGACTTGGAAGTCTTTGAGAGTAACAACTCATGTCCTGAGGTGTAGGAGCATTTTCATCTGCAAGTATAGAAGCCATTTCCATGTGGGAGCCTTCAGGGAGTGAAAGAAGAAAGAGCAAGTTTAACCCAGATGCTGTCTTGTTTCAGGACAAAAAGCAAGTGTTTTTAGGTGTGTTTTTGTTTTATTGCTAGGGAACACTTGCCTCTCCTTGTTCATTTAAGAGAAAGAAGAGAAAAAACACTGTATAAACGGGTACTCACAGGATGCATGCTTATGCAGTATATTGGGTTTGTTACAGGAGGTGAATTAAACAGGGACAAAGAACGTCATAGTGGTTGAGGTAGCTCTGTAATTAATGCACTTGAAGGGTAATCACTCTACTTAAAGGCATTTGGCATAAACAGGGCTCAGATTGAGTGGTGGGAGATGTACTAGGTTGGGTTCGTGTCTTTTCATAAGCTATGTGATTTGTGGAGACTCTAAACCTGTTTTCCTACAGGTAAAGTGGGGATAATAAAACCTGTCCCCATGGTCTCACAGACTGATTATAAAGGTTAAAGGGAAAATGAGCCTAGAATTATCTGTGAAGAATAAAACAAAATAAACTCTTAAGTACTATGTTGTTGTTAAGTGCCATTGAGTCGGTTCCGACCCATAGCGACCCTGAACAGGGTTTCCGAGGGTGTAAATCTTTACGGGAGCAGAAAGCCTCATCTTTCTCCCACGGAGCAGCTGGTAGTTTTGAACTGCTGACCTTGCAGTTCTCAGCCCAATTCGTAACCACTACGCTACCAGAGAGCTTACTTTTACATGATCTTAACTGCCATGAATTCTGTTTGGAAATAAGTGGACTACAAATAATAAATACTGCTTGTGTATAGCTAAAAAAAGAATAGCATTTGATTAGTTAACAAGAGGAGGTAATATGTACATTTCTGTTTTGTATTAAATATGGGATGATTTGTTATGGATTCAATCTGTTATGGATTCAATAGTATCCTTACCCCCCCACCCCACCCCCCACACAAATATGTTGAAGTCTGAGTCACTGCACCTGTGAATGCAACCGTTTGAAAACAGTGTTTTTTCCTTTATGTTAATAAGACCACACAGGAATAGGAAAACAAACTCAAATCAAACCCACTGCTTTCAGGAGATTCCAACTCATGGAGGGAGACCCTGTGCATCACTACAGTCAAAGTGGATTCCACAGGGTTTCGATGGTTGCGATCTTTTTTTTCTTAATTTTTTGTTGTACACTGAGTGAAGGTTTACAGAGCAGATGATGAAGTTTGCATTCAACAAATAATACACTTCATCTCATTACAATGATTGGAATCCCCTCCAGGGATTTGTACTACACAGGATATACCAGTGTAGGGTGGGTCCTAAATATAATCCCTTTTAAGTGCTATCTTATTAGAAATTTAAAAAAAAAAAATCAGTTGACAGTATTTATTTCCATTAACTCTTACATTCCTCCCTGTGTCTTCTGCTATCTTCATAGTCCAACCTCCCTCTTGTATGTTGCCTGCCCCATCACCCAAGTGAGCATTTGTCTACCCTCTACCCAATGAATAATTTTCCCTTCCTTCACACCCTTGGGAACCATCATAGAATGTTTCTTTTAGTAAGAAAATCTTAACTTTTTACAACAGTGGTCTCATACAACATTTGTCTGTTTATGATTGATTAATTTCACTCAATTTTAAGGAAGTAGATCACCTGCCCTATCTTCCACAATTTCAAGGGCTGGGTTTAAACAGCTAATCTTTTGATTACTGTTGCTGTTGTTAAGTGACATTGAGTCAGTTCAGACTCAGTGACCCTGGATAGGGTTTCCAAGGAGTGACTGCTGAGTTTGAAGTAAGGACCTTGTAGTTCAAACGGACATTGTGATTGAGTGTTTATCCTACAGCACCACACCAGGACTCCGCAACAAACCCTAAATCAAACCCACTGCCATTGAGTTCATACTGACTCATGGCAACCCTGTATGAGGTTTCCAAGGCTATAAATCTTTATGGGAGCAAAAAGCTTCATTTCTCTCCTGCAGAGCAGCTGGTGGGTGTGAACCACCAATTAATGATTAGCAGTCCAACGCCTAACCCAAAGCACCACTAGGGCTCCTTTTGATTAGTTGTTGCTGTTACATGCTATTGAGTCAATTTCGACTCATAGCAATGCTGTAAAGGGTTTCTGAAGAGCAACTGGTAGAATTGAATCACAGAACTTGTGGTAAGCAGTCCATTGTTGATCCTACAGTGCAATACCAGGATTCCTTTTGAGTTAGTAGCTAAGTGAAAAATGTTTGTGCTACACAGGACATACCAATGTAGGGTGGGTCCTAAATATAATCCCTTTTAATTGCTATCTTATTAGAATTAAAAAAAAAAAAAAAAAGCAGAACAGATAGAAAGGCACACACAGGGTGGGGACACACCATGTGAGGATCCACATACAAGCCAAGGAGTGCCAAGAAATGCCAGGGCTGCCAGAGCTGAAAAGGCAAGGACGGGTCCTCTCTCAGAGCAGACGGTGGCTGACTCGCACCACATGCCATCTAAAGGTGGGAGACCAGGGCTGCAGCTGCCCCTGCTCGGCAGTAAGGTGAAGATAAGGTGCCGGGGAGTTCCTTCAGTGTCACCCTTGTCAAGACATGTACCTGAAGGGTCAGTGTAACCAGGAAGAGGAATGGGTATGGAGGCCTAGGGGTCATGAGACACTCACATAAAAGGCTTTGTCTCCATCCAATGAGTGGCTAGGCAGTTCTCCAAGGGACCTGCCAACGCTCACCATGCCAGAAAGCATCTTCCACCTAAAGCACCAGGAACAGGCTCACACCATGCAGACGAGGGAGGCTGTGCCCTTGTCCTGAATCCCCTCCTCTAGTACCCCCACCCTGGAAGGCTTACAAACAGCAGCTCCTAAGTGGGGAACAGAGACAGAGAAAGGAAACGGACTACACCCTCAATCCTGCCTTCTGGCTTGGGCCAGGCCCAAGGGAAGAATTCTTAATTGGATAACATTTGGAGTTCTGGTTTCTACCCTGGGCTAGATTGGAATTAGGCAATTATTAAGCAGACCTCATGTTTTCATTCCAACAAGGGGGCTTTTCATTTATTATCTAAGAGGGACTGTAAAAGCCAAGGGACATGTCCAAGATTTTGTCTTGGGGCAAGGAAAACCTAGACCACGGAGCGGACTGAAGTGATAATGGAGAATAGAATAAAGTTGTTTTATACTTGCACGCCACTGAGTTCAGCTCATTCAATAAAATGATTGCAAGTATTTATGAAAAGAAAGAAGGGAGGGGTCCTACTGCCAGGATTCTGCCTTTGACCATCGAGGATGTATGGACCACTAAAGCGTTGGATTTTTGGCACGTGACTAGATATCATCCTGGCCCATCGCAACAACTACTAATGGAATTTATCTCCTTGAGTAATGAGGAGATGTCTAATTTCCAGAAGAGGCAGCCCTCTCTCTTCACCTAGTCCAGAGTCTTACAGGTCTAGAGCCCAAGTCAGCATTTCCAATAGTGTTTCTACAAAGCATGTCATGCACACACTTCTCTATAGGCATCAACAAGGAAAAGAGAGTTCTATGGTTTAAAAAATTTTGGAAAGTTCGACGTTAAACAAAGCTGAACAGGTTTCTTTTCCACAGGACTTCCCAAAATCTTTTATATGTTTAGTTATGTGGCACTGTAGGATAACCACTGGCTGGCTAATCTCAAAGTTAGGAGTTCAAACCCACAAGTCCCTCTACAGGAGAAAGATGAGGCTTTCTGCTCAGTAAAGATTTACAGCTTCAGAAACCTGCTCCAGGGTTGGTGTAAATCAGAACCGACTCAATGACTGTGGTTTTGGTTTCGGGTTATGTTGGTCATGCTTCTCCAAGAGTAGACTAGATTGTACAGCATTTCCTGTAGCTTGTTACCTGGCAGATTTTTTTTTTTTCATTCCCAGGAATATACCTTAGGTAATGCTGACTCAGAGAGTTGTAGGCAGGAATGGTACCAAATAAGAGCTGCAGTAGAGGGTAGGTTTGAATCCTGAAGTATCAGTACAACAGTCTCTGGGTGGTGCACTGGCTAATGTGCTAGAATATTAATAGAAAGGATAAAGGTTGAAGTCCAACCGGAGGTGCCTCAAAAGAAAGTCTGGCAATCTACTTCCCAAAATTCAGTCATTGAAGATCCTATGGAGCTAACCCAGCTTGAGGAAATGAGTCCCTAGGCCTGGTGTGGGCACACCAAGGTCAATTGGTATAACCTAGTCCACAAATGTAATGTTCTACATGCTAGTTTGGTGACTATTGACTGGAGTTTTGAAAGCTTGGGAGCAGCTATCTAAGGTGTGGCACTTTACTAATAACTGCATTTCAGCAGTTCAAACCCACCAACTGCTCCATGGAAACCCTATACAGGGTTGCTATGAGTCAGAACCAACTTGATGGCACTTAACAACAATCTAAGGTGCAACTATCGGTCTCTCCCTGTACGGAGCAAAGAAGAGTAAAAAAAATTAATGTCTCAAGAAAATAATGACTCCAAAGGACTAATGGACCATGTGAATCCCAGTCCTCTACGACTTGAGGCTAGAAGAACTAGATGGTGTCTGGTTACCATAGCCGAGTAATCTAAAAGGCATCACACAATGAAAGGTTCTGGAAAGAGTGGAAAAAAGCTATGGACCAAAACTCAAAATATTAACAAGACCAAGCTCACTGGTCTGAGAGAGACTGCTGGAGCCTCTAAGAGTCTGGCCCTTAAAAACCCTCCAAGCCTGGAACTGAATGCCACCCTGTGGTTCAATTTTTCAGCCATAATATAGGCCTGTATGTTGAACGATAGCATCAGGGAAGTATGCACTCCTGAGAACCATCAACCACATGAGACCAAAAGGGTCACAATTAGCTCAGGAATAAAGCTCGGAAGGCAGGAAGGAATGGGAGAGATGGAGGAATGGAAATGATAAACACAGAGAGGAAGTAGGAAGAATGCTGTCACACCGTGGGTGCCTCAATCAAATCACAAAACAAAATGTCTATGACTTTTTCAATGGAAAACTAATTTGCTCTGTCAACTTTTACACGAATCACAATAGAAAAGAAAGACCTACGGAGCACGGTTCTACTGTGACACACAGGTTGCCATGAGTCACTGTCAACTCAATGGCATTGGTAGTGATAGTTGATTAGGTTAACAGTTTCCTTAGATTCTCTGCAGTTTTGGGATCAGCCCCCTTGATGTATCTACATTTCCTGTCCAGGTCTGTGATGGTGTTCTACCAGCCTACCTCTGCTTTTGCCCCTTACCATAAATCTATCCAAGCTCGATGAATTTTTTTTTTTTCTGATCCAGTTCCTGTGCCATGTGTCCTGGAAGCTTTGTCCAGGCTGCTGGGATTTGCAAAGCTTTGGCTTAAAGAGAAATGTCATCTCCCCCAAATTTCTTATGTCTGTGTAAGATATATTGCCAGGAATTTAAGCTCTAAACTTTTGAATAATCTAAAATTTTGTTAAATCCCTACTTAAAGCCAATCAATCCATGGCTCTCTTTGTTTTTACTTGTTAAAACGGCAGGTAGGAGTGTCTGACCTCCTCTGTCTTCACAAGGGGGAAGAAAATCAAGATCACTAGCTTAAGGCTGATTCCCATGACGTCGAGGCCAGATTTGACTGCACTCTTGAACCTTTTGACCAAATCTGGCATCAGTTGTTTCTTCCACAGCATGCACCACATCTCTGCTAGATTGATCATTTGATGTAACAGTCACACAGAACTCACAGACAACACTCACTATTATGAAATTTATTAGGAAAGAAACAAGTTATGATCCAGGTTCAGGAATACTCAAGATGCAGTTCTTTAGTCACGACAGTGGCTTCTCATCCCTGTCTTTTCTGGCCCCCAGCCCCTCATGCTGGGCTCTGCTTGGCTTGGACATGTATTACAAAGCTCTTTTAATTCTGCTACTCCACTCCACCAGCAAGCCTCCTGCACAAAGGCACTCAGCTTTCCCACTCTGTGAGCTGAAACCCACCACTCGGTCTCATGCTGGTCTCCTAGTCCTACTACCTCTGTTGCCCCCATTCCTCTGCTGCCTCTTCTTGGCATTTCTTCAGCATTACAGCTCTCTCTCTCAGTATTTCTCTCTGTCTCCTGGGTTTCTCAACACAGAGCCCCCAGCTCAGAGAATGCTCTTCACTCGCAAAATTTCTTTCTTGATAGTCTTGAGGTCCTGTCTCTGCCCTGGAATTGGATCACTTTTAAAGCTAGCAGGATGGTAAAATTAACCCATCCCCTTGTTAGGGTTCTATACAACTTATGTGCATGAGCCCACTTCTACAAGGATGCCATTCACCTTAATTATATTAGTAAGATATCCAATCCCATTGGTGGACCACAGACACCTCATTTGCATATCCCCACCATTTCCATTTGGTGGACATTAGAAAGACTAGTTAGAAGAGCCATATTAAATAATTCACTGTGCCATATTACTTCATACTCCAACCAGCTGGATTACCTCCTAAGGCTTATTTCCTGCCCTCTCCAACCCTATATTCTAAATGTCAACAGTGTTGTTCTAACTCCTTGAAAGCACTCATTCTTCCTCTCCCCTTTTCTCTGTCAGGATCTCACACATCTAAATGCCTTTGGATTTCTTTCTTCTGAAATATCCTCTTCTCCTCTCATCTTTACTTGGATTCCTGCTCCATCAAGTCGGTCCCCAACTCATGAGGGCCTCACATACAAAAGTGGTCCTGTACTATCCCTAGATGGTCTGGATATGGGACCGTTGTGATCCACTGGGTTTCGCCAGCTGCTTTTTCAAAAATAGATCACCAGACCTTTATTCCTGCTCTACCATAAATTAGACACCTAACTAAAATCTGTTCAACATTGTAACAACACACAAGCCTCAACAGACAGTTTGGTGGCTGCATATGAGGCACATTGACTTTGAATCAAAGTTGTATCTTCTGTATTGTCATTGTTGTTAAGTGCCATCAAGTTGGTTTCGACCCATAGCGACCCTGTACAGGGTTTCCAAGAAGCAGCTGGTGGGTTTGAACCACTGATCTTGTGGTTCGCAGTCCAGGGCTGATCCTACAGCGCCACACCAGGAGTCCATCTTCTGCATGGAAGGTATGAATTTACTTGAATGCCTCCTATTTTTATATTTCACCTTGCCCTCTCCAAATTAGTTGCCCTTCCTTTGTGTTGCCATCAACTCTGGAGATTCGTGTTTTGAGTTACCCTTCTGAATTATCGTTGCCCATTTTCTTGTCTATAACTTTCTTTAAACTATAAGCTCTTTGTGCCCTCCTGCATCCTCTAGGCCAAACACTGTGTGTGATACATAGTAGATATTCAATATATAAGTAAGCATGTAACCATTTTATCAAATGGATATGAGAAGGCAATTTTATTCTTTTTTTCATACACTCCATTAATTCCTAAATGAAATGAAAGCAAATGGCATAAGCTTACGTTAAAATGTCTAGAAAACAGCACAATATAATAAAGTATAATATCAAAACTGTGTTAAAACTGCTGCAAGGGGGCATTGTTAGTTCAGTGGTCGAATTGTCTCCTTCATGAGGGAGACCCAGGGTCAATTCCAGCCAAAGCACCTCATGGCCTTCACAGTCACTGTGTGCTACCATAATGCTAGACAGGTTTCAGACAGCCTAGCTGGAAAGACCTGGAAATCTGCTTCTGGAAATGAACCAATGAAAACCCTGTGGATCACAGTGGTCAGATCTGCAACTGATCCTGGGGATGGTGCAGGACCAAGCAGCATTGTGGTTGTGAGTCTGGGACTAACTCCATGGCAATTAACAATAACAACAGGATAATTTCTCCCATTCTCCAGCTCAGGCCTCCTTCAGCCCAGAAGCCTGTAAGTTAGAAACTGAGACATGGTTGGTTTCTTTTGTCTTCCTTCCTCACTTTTTCTCCTGCTAAGAGATGTTTCTGAACCTCTTCCTACCACCATCCCCAAAGACACAAGGTTCGGGCCTAGCTAACACGAAACAGTCATAGTCTTTCTTAAATGACAGGCTAAGACGTGACCCAGAATCAATATGCTTTTTGAGCTGTGTATGTCTAAGGCTGCAATTGTGCGCAGTTTCCTGGGTTCTTTTGAGCTCCCCTATTGACAATCAGTTATCTATTGCTGCATAATAAATTATTCCACAATTTGCACAAATTATGACATAAACACTTTATAAATATGATGTTGTTGTTGTTGTTAAGCACCATCAAGTCAATTCCGAATCATAGTGACCCTGTATAGGGTTTCCAAGGAGCAGCTGGTAGGTTTGGACCTTGTGGTTAGCAGCCCAGTGCTTATCCGACAGCAGGTCAGAAATACCTTAACTGGGTAGTTCTGACTTAGGGTCTCTTATGAGCCAGGAGTCAAATGTTGGCAGAGACTTTAGTCACGCCTGGCAAATTCATTTTGGTTTTTGGCAGAAAGTCTCAGTTCCTCACCACATTACCCTCTCGGTAGCGTTATTTCCCTTCAGAACAAGTGATTCAAGAGAGAGAGAGAGCAAAGAAGGCACTGCAAGGCCCTTCGATTGAATGTCAGAAGCCTCACACTGTCACTGCATTAGTCACACAAAACAACCCTGTGGGAAGGACTACACAAAGGTGAAACACCAGGAGGGAGTCCTGGTGTGGTGCTGTCGGATAAGCAATTGGACTGCTAATCGCAGACTCAGTGAGTCAAATCTACCAGCTGCTCCTTGGAAACCCAAACCTACTCAAGGCACTTAACAACAGGGTTACTGGAGGTCATCCTAACGGCTGCCTGCCACACAGACAAATGCTGTCTTTCAGCTGCATCTTGTGGCTCCCAGCTCAGGCCTTGGGTTTCAAGAGATTACCCTACCAAGAGTTGGAGACTTTTTATAAATTGAATATTGTACCCCCAAAAGAAATGTGTAAGTCCTAAATCTCTGTACCTGGACATATGGCCCTGTTTGGAAATAAGGAGCCCTGGTGGTGCTTTGGGTTAAGTGTTGTACAGCTAACCACAAGGTTGGCAGTTCAAAGCCACCAAATGCTCCTCTAGAGAAAGATGAGGTTGTCTCCTGCCATAGAGACTTACAGTTTCAGTAACCTTATACAGAGTTCAACTGAATGGCAGTGGGTTTGGCCGGTTTTGGAAATGCATAGGGAGTTACTCTGCGATGTTAACGAGGCAGTACCAGAGTAGGGTGCTTCCTAAACTTAAACCCTTCTGATTGGGTATCTTATAAAACAGCAGAGTGGGCACTGGGACATACAGGGAGAAAATTTATCTACATGTCAGGGAAGACCAAGAATCGCCATAAATACCAGAAAATAGGACAGAGGCCCACAGTAGGCCCAAACATCACCAATATGTAATCTGATTTGGACTTTATGACTCCACAACTATGAGAAAACGTCTGGTCTTTAAAAGCAATTGATGTTATTTTGTTATGAAAGCAATAGGAAATTAAGACAAGGCTCTTTGCTCTTCCAAGAGAATCTCTTGGGTGAGGGGGAAACATTTAAGACAAGGTTGGGCTGGTCAACTTCTACAGATCCCCATATGTTATGTTGTTGTTTGTTGTTAAGTGCTATCCGTGGAGTTGGTTCTGACTTTTAGCGACCCTGTATAGGGTTTTCAAGAAGCAGCTGGTGGGTTTCAACTGCTGACCTTGTAGTTTGCAGTTCAGTGCTGATCTTACAGCATCACACCAATTATGGTATTGTTGTTGTTAAGTGCCATCGAGTTCCGATTCATAACGGCCCTGTATAGGGTTTTCAAGCCATCAATTCCATTCCATATGCACAGCAGAATGAAAATCCTGGACCATCCTCACAATTGTTATGTATGAACCCATGTTTGCTACCACTGTATCAATCCATCTCATGGGAGACTGTGAGAGTTAAGGTTTTGTGTCAACTTGTCTGAGCCAGGATTCCCAATGGTCTGGCAGTTGAGATGTGGTTATCCCCATGATGAGATCTATTACAATGTAGTCAACACTATGATGATTGGCTATGAGCAGCCAATCAATTGAAAGGATGTTTCATCAGGGGTATGGTTTGCTTCCAACATAGTGGATACTTGGGCAAAACTTGTTTGCTTTCTGCTGGATCTGGATCTTGCATCTGGGTCTTCCTCCAATCTCTGGTTCCTCGGAATTGAACCAGTGACCTGCTCCATTACCTGCTGATCCTGGGAGCCAACAGCAGTCTGTCTTCTTACCTGCTGGTCCTGCTGGACCCTGCCTGATTCTCGATCATGGTTCATCACACCCAGACTCGGGACTCTCCCACCTCTACAATTGTGAGCTATTTCCTTGATATAAACTTCTCTTTATTTATATACATTATTATATTTCACTGGTTTTGCTTCTCTAGGGAACTCAGCCTAAGACAAAGATCCTCCTCTTTTTTACTGATGCTTCACTTTACAAGCATGATGTCCTTCTCGTCCCTTCTGACAAGTCCAAAGTACAAAAGACAAAATCTTGCCATTCTTGCTTGTAAAGAGCCTTCTGGCTGTACTTCCAAAACATATTAGTTTGTTCTTCTCCAAGACTATTCAAATGTTATGGTCTTTCTTATTCATTGTCCAAATTACATATGCATTTGAGGCATCTGAAAATACCATGACTTGGGTCAGGTGCACCTAAGTTTTCAAACTGACATCTTTGTTCTTGAAGACTTAAAAGAGGTCTTTTGCAGCAGATTTGCCCGATGCAATACGTTGTTTGATTTTTTTGACTGCTGCTCCCATGAGTGTGGATTAGCGATCCAAGCAAAATGAAGTCTCTGACAACTTCAATCTTTTCTGTATTTATTATTCCAGGTGTGAGTATTTTTTACTTTCATTCCATTGAATCAGTACTGAAAGCTGTAGTCTTTGATCTTAACAGTAAATATTTCAAGCCCTCTTTGCTTCCAACAAGCAAGGTTTTGTCCAATGTATATTGCAGGCTGTTAATGAGTCTTCCTCCAATCCTAATGGCAAATTCTTTGTATAATCCAGTTTCTCGGATTATTTGCTAGCATGCAGATTGATATAACCTGTATGCATACCTTTTCTGATTGTAAACCACTCAGTGTTCCCTTGGTTGGTGTACAGTTCCTTCATGAACACAGTTAAATGTTCTGGCATTCTTCTGAATATTATCCATAGTTTGTTTAAATCCATAAATTACTACATAGAGATTACAGACTTGGAAACCAGTTCTACTGTGTCCTTTAGGGCTGCTACTGGTCAACAGAGGACGTGGGTTTTGGTAATTACCTGGTTATCAGTGGGTTCAGCTGGAGCTCAAGCCCACTGGGGACCTCTGGGACACAGGAGACTATAAATAGCACTTGTTGTTGTTGTTAAGTGCTGTCTAGTCGGTTCCAACTCATAGCAACCCTGTATAGGGTTTCCAAGGAGTGGCTGGTGAGCTTGAACCACTGACTTGCGGTTCAAATCGACCTTGCAGTCCAGCGTATTAACCCACAGCGCCACACCAGAAATCCATGCGTAGCACTAGTACTAGCTTTAAATTCTCTCAGTGTACTCTGAAAATGTGGCCTTGCAGCTGCTTTGGGTGCCTTGGCCCTCCCCTTATCATGGTCATCCACTCATGGTTTTCTACTGCAAATACTGAGACTTCTGTCAGAAAGGAACAGTGTTAGCCTGTTTCTGTTGTTGTTAAGTGCCATCAAATTGGCTCTGACTCATAGCGACTCTATACTCAACTGAACAAAACACTTCCTGGTCCCGCATCATCCTCACAATTGTAGTTATGTTTGAGCCCATTGTTGGAAGTCACTGTGTCAGTTCATTTAGTTAAGGCTCATTCTTTTTTTGTTGTTGACCCTCCCTCCACTTTACCAAGCATGGTGTCCTTCTCCAAGGATTGATCCCTCCTGACAACGTGTGTAAAGTTTGTTCTTCTTTCATGGTACTTTCAATATTCTCCACCAACACCATCATTCAAATGCATTCCTTCTTCTATGGTCTTCTTTATTCATTGCCCAACTTTCACATACATATGACATGATTGAAAATACCATGGCTTAAGTCAGGTGCACCCTAGTCCTCAAACTAGCATCTCTGCTCTTTAGCACTTTTAAGAAGTCTTTTGCAGCAGATTTGCCTAATGCAATATGTTGTTTGATTTTGTGACTATTGCTTTCATGAGTGTTGATTATAGATCCAAGAAACAGGGAAAGCCAGGGTACCTGGAATATTACAGCTTGGGAGCCCCCAACCAATGATGAATAGATTTGGGGTCATAAGATTGCCTGACTTCCTTGGCTGGGACAGCCTTGAGGCATATTTTACTGTCTCCCAGGGGTTCCTAGTGGGCTTGAGTTCCAGAAAACCCCAGTGATAACCACCTACTTACCAAAAACCAAACCTTGGCAGTCCAGTAGATTTCAACCCACAATGCCCCTTATAAGACAAAGTAGAACTGAGTTTCCAAGGTTGTAATCTTTATGGCAGCCAGTTGCCATATCTTTCTCCTTTACAGTATCTGATGGGTTTAGAACACAAACCTTTGGTTAGCAGCTAACCTCTTACCTACAGGAAACCACCAGATCTCCAACCTACTAATTAAGAATAAAAACCAAATCCACTGGAGAGCAAACAAGATGGCAGAAAGGGTAAAAGTGTAGTGACAGGCTCTGTCAGGAAAACACAGAATACTAGACCAAGCAGGCTCAGGGGATGGTCCCAGAACTCTGAATCACATATAAAGGAATATTTAGAAAGTTGGAAGGCTTATAGCCAGTGGAATTTGTAACAGAAGCAAGAAATCCAGTGCTTTCTAATCCAAGATGCTTAGCTGCTCCCTGAGTGGCCACCTTGGGTGAGACCGAGTGGGGAAGGATCAGAGAAGCCACGGACACTTGACAGACCCACGGAGATAAAGATGTGGACATTCTTTTTTTTTGTATTTGTTCTTTGGTCTCTCGCTGTCTGTACACCTCCGTTCTGGTGACTAGAGGGGGGAGCCTGAGCGAGTGGACACCCATCCCCACCCCCGGAGCGTTCTACTATGCATGTGCACAGAGCTCCTCAAAATTTAAAGGGACAGTTTCCACTTAAAACCAAACAGTAGTGCAAAACGGCCACAGTTGGCCCTGAACTGTTCTGTTTATCACTAGGAAAAAGGCCTAAATGGGGATTGTGGAATGGGACAGGCAGACTAAAAAGGAAATAGGCTGAAAATTAAATTCTGAGTTACATAATAACGACCAATAGTGGCATCTTGAAAATTTTCTGGAAGAAGAGTGAAAAGGGAAGCCCATCTCCTGATCACATCTACCTGGAGGCAATCAGAAAGCATAA
>NW_006408558.1:8849595-8862409 GCF_000296735.1 Chrysochloris asiatica | reverse complement strand
AAAAAAAACTGCCAACCAAGAATCCTCTACCCAGCAAAACTGTCAATCAAATATGAAGGTGTAATCAAAACATTCTAGGATAAACAGAAGCTAAAGGATTTTGCCAAAGCCAACCTTGTGATGAAAAACATCCTAAAGGGAGTTCTGTGGACTGAGAACCAACAAGAACAGATAACAACCAGAAATTGACATATGTGGCAGCATCACATTGAGTTCCCAGAACTCAATCAACAAATGGAAGAGTCGAGAACAGAATAAAACTATAAGAACAAATTCAGAGGAGGTCAGTCTATGATCAAAAACAATTACAATGTGAAAGAAGGTACACACAGAGAACAGAGATGATAAAATAGACTGTCTTAAATGGAAGGAAAAGTTCATGGAATATAAGGTAACCACAACGATGGGGTTGGGGTGAAGGCTTAGGGGGAGGAGGAGGAAAGCAACAGTAGAGTACAGGGTAAGGGCAGACACATCATAGTTCAGGTGTTGGAGAGGGCAATACAAGAAGGGAGAGGAGGTGGAAGAACAAGGTAGACAGGGGAACACTGAGACAGGTTTGCATGGCCTAAATGGGAGAGAGGTAAGTAGTGATGCATGCTCAACCTTGGAACAACAGGGCTCCGTGATACAGGGATGTAGGCATAATGTGAAGAGGGAAAATAATACTAGGATGCTTGACTGTCTTATGAATATTGGTTCCCCTTGCCTGCTATTGTAAGATAGACACTTGAGTGGGATAGAAAGGAATGTTGGGAAACATGATTACAGAAAACTTGTAAGCCCATCTTCAGCCTATAACTAACTGACTGGAACACCTAAAAGGGGTTCTAGAACTTGCCCAGTGAAATAGGCCTCTTGAGGAGCCTTTGCAGAGTACAGGACCTTAGGGGGAATCCTGAGTCCCATCCAGAACCTTCTGAGGTAGGATGTCCCCACTAGAAAGGACAAGCAGACCAGCCTGGAACAGCTAGAGTGACAGAAGATACATCTTCAAAGAAAGATCATCAGGAAAAACCCAAAACAAAAATGTCAGTGTGACTGGTTTCTACAAGAATAAGCAAGCTGTTTGCTGGGAAGCCATCAAGGCAAGCAATCAAGTTCCTTCAGGACAAACTCCCCTCTAAAACTGAAACTCAAAGGGAACACATGAGCAGCCATGTAAGCTTGCTAGCGACCACACTGGTGTACTGGTGAGTGGAAGAGGAGGAAAGGGAGCAATAAAGAAATAGGTTGAGTTCAACCATGGTCCATAGACCTGGAGATGAAAGAGAGAAGAGGAAGGGCTGGTTGGTCCAAAGTGTGGTGAGACCTGGGGACACTTGAGCCCCTGGACAAGGACATAGCCACAGAGGGCTAGAGTGGAGAGTGAAGCATCTAGCTGCTATGAAGTGAGGAGAGATGCACAAGAACACCCAAACTTGCAGATAGTACCCATTTGACCTAGCCTTGATGGCTTGATGATCAGAACTCAACTAGAGGAAGATTTAAAACAAATTTTCTTTTAAACAAAGGAAACAAGGGTAAATTGCTACCATTTGATGAACTTGACCTATACTCATGGAGGTAGTATACCACTCTAAATACCAACAGAGAGGGAAGGAGTCTTCATGTCAAGCATCAATTCTATCCCCTCTGTACACAGGGTAGATAGGGATGCTCAACTTAGACATTGGCTACCTAAAATGTTGTTGTTGTTAAGTGCCATCGAGTTGGATCCGACCCATATTGACCCTATACAGGGCTTCCAAGGAGCGACTGGTGAGCTTGAACCACCAACTTTGCAGTTCAAATGGCTTTGCAGTCTAGAGCATTAACCTACAGTGCCACCTAAAGTGAGTGGGTGATAAAGGCATGAAGTGACTGGATTACAAGGTTTCAAGGGAGAGCTTAGTTTAATAATGCATGGGGAAAGAAAGACTCCCCACTGAATAGTTTTCATCTTGTCTAGATGGGTCTGGTTAAAAGAGATGGTGACAAGATTCTTATGATTCAATAGTGAGTAATTGTTATCATGACTAATTGCGACTGTCACAATTGTAAAGGTAGAAGTTTTGTAACAAAAACAGGGGAGTGGTTAATTTTACAGTCCAGAAATAAGGGACCCTAGGATCACCAAGGGAGAAGAGCACAAGTGGAATGCGGGACCTTACCCAGAGAAGCAGGGATGCCAGAGATGGAGGCAGAAATGGGGACATGGAGAGAGGGAGCACCTGAGGACTCTAGATTCATGGGAAGAGAGGTACTGAGAGCTGGCGGCCAGGAGACAGACTTGCAGAGTGTGCCCTTTGGTGGTGTAAATTATGATATATGCTTGAGTGTTTTTAAAAGAAGAGCTAAAGTGAATAGGGAGAAACATTGTTAAGTGATGGTACATGAAGGGGATTATAATCATTGTAGTGAAAACAAGGTGTATGATTTGTTGAATGTAAAACTGATGATCTGCCCTGTAAACTTTTACTCAATCCACAATAAAAACCTTAAATAATAAAAAAAAATCTCCTGCTGTCAAGTTGATTCCAACTCATGATGAGCCTCTAAGACATAGTAGAAGTTATCCACAGAGTTTTTGAGACTATGAATCTGTACAAAAGCAGAGAACCTCATCTTTTTTCCATAGAACGGCTAGTAGATTTGAACTGCTGACCTTGAAGTTAGCAGTCCAATGCATACTGAACCCACTGGGCCACTAGAACTCCTTAATCAATGTACCCCACATTGGCGTTGCTATGAGTCGGAACCGATTCCACGGCACATAACCACTACCACCACATTGGCATCCTTCTTTCTCTATTTCATTTCTTCACTTCTTGGAATTACCACCCAAAGAAACTGGTTCAGGGTCTGGAACTTGGAGATACTAAGAATCGTCTTCATGTGTGTTCAGTCTGTGTGGTGACAATGGGACCCATTCTCAGAAAGGCCCTGCAGTCAGTTTAATGATGACTGCTTTCAGCTTGAAATTATCAACAATGTTTTTAACACAGGCTCCCATATTTTCATTTTGCACTGGGTTCCTCAAATTTTGCTGTCAATTCTGAACCTAAACTATGGTAAGTGTTATGGGTTGAACTGTGTTTCCTCCAAAAGATATATTGAAGTTCTAATCTCAGTATATGTGAATGGGATCTTATTTGGAAGTATCATCTTTGCAGATGTAATTAGTTTAACATGGGCTTAACTAGAATAGAATGGGTCCTCATCCAAAATGACTAAAGTCCTTGTAAGAGGGGAAGACCCACAGTGAGAGACACACACAGAAACTCACAGAAAAGACACCCACATGAAGCTGGAGGCATAGACTGGAAGGAGGCACCTATAATCTAAGGAATGCCTGTGGAGAGGCAGGGGAGGTTCCTGAGAGCATTGTCCTAAGGACACCTTAATTTTGGACTTCTAGCCTCCAGGAGTCCTGCTGTAGTGCCATAGGATAAGCACACAACCTCAAGGTCAGTTTGAGCAGCAAGGTCAGCGGTTCAAACTCACCAGCCGTGCCGCAGTAACCCTATACAGGGTCATTATGGGTCTGAACTGACTCAACAGCACTTAACAACAACAACAACCTCCAGAAGGAGTCCTGGTAGGTAGGTTATCCTGCCTTAGGATAAGCACTGAACCAAAAGGTCAGTTTTAACCACAAGGTAGTTCAAACTCACCAGTCACTCCTTGGAAACCCTATACAGGGTAACTATGAGTAGGAACCAACTTAACAGCACTTAGCAACAAGAAGAAGCCTCCAGAACAGTGAGATAATAAATTGCTGCTGTGTTAAGCCACTCTCTTTGTGGTTCTTTGTTGCAGCAGCCAAGGACACTAATACAACACTGATCTAGCACTTGACTTAGGGTGGGGGTGTTGTTAAGTGCTGTTGAGTCGTTTCTGACTCATAGCAACTCTATGCATAACAGAACAAAACACTGCCCAGTCCTGTGCCATCCCCAAAACTGTACTTATTACTAATTGCATTGTTCTTGGCCACTGGGATTCAAATTCATCATTCAATTACAAATAAATGACCGAAAACCCGGAGAACAATCATTTATTTACTCTTTTGCAGGGAGACCCATTTGTTTCTGTGCTTTATATTTTCTTTTCAGTGGCTATCACGTAGCATGGTTTATGATTATTCCTTAGAGTTTGAAGACAAAAGTTCAAAAAAAAGTTGGTCAGAATTGTAATGTGTTTTTAGTCATGCTCCACCAGGCCTGTCTTCATCATTACAATGGCAGACTTTGATTTCCCAGCAGAGAAAAATGGCTTCTCACCACCTTTCTTGGCTCTTTCAATCAGTTCCTCAATGTGCGGAGACATGGAATGTGGGAATGGTCAGTTGGCACAGATTCCTCTGTTTCTCATCATATTTTGTACTAAAGCAGACTCATTCCACAAACTCTGTTCTCATGAGGAAGGGATTTTAAATGTGTGAGATTCTTTCTGTGGAGCTGGACCTGCTCTGAAGGCAACATATGGCCAAACCAAAGCACGCCCCACCTCTAGGGGCTGTTTGAGATTCAGAGGGAATCTCTTCTTCTCAGAGACCCAACACACACAATCAAGAAATCTTTTTAATTTTCCAATATTCCATCACCATGCAGCCATTCACCCCACAATAATCAAATGAGATAGTTTCAGGCTTTCCAACTAAAAACATTCCTCCAGCCCAAACTCACTGCCATGAGTCCATTCTGATTCATCGTGACCCTGTATAGGATTTCTGAGTCTGCAAATCTTTACAGGAGCAGAAAGCCTCATCTTTCTTTCGGAGTTACCATAGCAGAAATAACAGCAAATATTGTTGCTGTTAGGTGCCATCGAGTCAGTTTTGACTCATAGCGACCCTGTATAGGGTTTTCAAGGAGTGGCTGCTGACTTTGAACCACTGATCTTGAGGTTAGCAGTCCAGTGCTTATCCTACAGCGCCACCATAATAGTAAATTGTTATGTGCCATCAAGTGTTCCGATTCATAGAACGGCTGGTGAGCTCGAACCTCCGACCTTGCCGTTCAAAGCAACCTTGTATTAACCCACAGAGCCATACCAGGACTCTATAATAGTAAAAGTTGTTGTTGTTAGGTGCCATCGAGTCAGTATAGACCCATAGCGACCTTATGCACAGCAGAACGAAACACTGCCTGATCCTGGGCCAACCTCACTACTGTTGCCATGCTTGAGTCCATCAATGCTGCCACTTGGCCAATCCACCTTGTTGGGGGTCTTCCTCTTTTTCTCTGACCCTCCACCTTACCAAACATAATAGTAAATAGTAAACACTAAATAGCAGTGAAACCGCAGGATAGACACAGAAACACACACTGGGCGAAAACAAGTATCAACGAACTCTAAGGAACTCCTGGGACAAGGAAGGACCTTCCTTAGATCCCAAGCCCCGATTTACACTTAGACTTCCAGCCTACAAAACTGTGAGAAAATAAATTTCTGTTCTTTTAAAGACACCCCTTGTGGTGGGCAACTTGGATATTAGCTACCCAAAATGGGGGGCTATACAGGCAAGAATTGACTGGTTTACAAGCTTTCAAGAGGGAGCCTAGATCCAGAGGGTGTGGAGGAAGGCAGAATCTCCTCTGAGTAGTATCCATATCTGTCTAGGTGGAGCTGATGAAAAGAAATGTGGATAGGTCTCTTGTGATACAAATAGTGAATAATTGCTATCAGGACTGATTGTGAGGGCTGGAAAATGTAAAGGTAGACGTTTTGTAGCAAGGAGGGGAGTGACTGACTTTGCAGTCTAGGAGTGGCAGTCCCTGGGACCATCAAGGGAGAAGAGTGGAGAGTGGGACCCTACCCAGAGAAGCAGTGATGCCAGAGATGGAGGCAGAGACGATGACATGAAGAGATGGAGCAGCTGGGGACTTTAGACACAGAGAGGGAGAGGGGCTGTGTGCTGATGACCGGGATTGGGGATGGGGCGGCGCAGGCTTTCAAGGTGTACCCTTTGGTTGGTTGATGATGCATGGAGGGGATTGTAACCATGGCAATGAAACAATACGATAGGATGTATGTAAAACTAATGTTTTCCCATGTAAACTATCATATAATTCACAATAAAACATTAAAAAAATAAATAAAAGATACCCCTTGTGGTATCTTTTAGTGTTCAGTGTTGTAGAGTCAGTTGATTCATAATGGCACTGTATGGGGTTTCCGGACAGCGGCTGGTGGGTGTGAACTGCCTACCTTGTGATTAGAAGTCCAGTGCTTATCCCCTACAGTGCTACCCCAGGTAACTAAAAGAGCAAGGAGTCAATTGTGATAAATGAACCCATTTTATCCACACTTAACCTTGCTGTATAGTGACACATTTAATAGTCAGGAATATGGGGGGTGGTGGTATGCTGACAAGTCCATTTCTGACTCATAGTGACCCTGCATAGTGTTTCTGAGACTGTAAATCTTTACAGACGCAGAAACCCTCATCTCTCTCCCAAAAAGTGGCTGGTGGATTCAAACTGCTGACCTTGCCTGTGGTTAGCAGCCTAGCATGCAACCCACTATGTCACCAGGTCTCCTTAGGAATAGGGGTAGGTAGGTATAGGAATGTTGTGTTGTTATGTGCTGTGGAGTTGGTTCCGACTCAACGTGACCCTGTACAGGGTTTCCAAGGCTGGAAATCTTTACGGGAGCAGAAATCCTCATCTTTCTCTCGTGGAACAGCTGGTAGTTTCGAACTGCTGACCTTGCGGTTCACAGCCCGATTCATAACCACTATACTACCAGAGCTCCTAAGGTATAGGAATAAAACATCCCATTTACAGAGTGCTTAATATGTGTCTGTCACCTGCATTCTTTCATTAATCTTAGATATTAATATTCCCAAGTTACAGATGAATAAAGGAAGGCTCATAAGTTTTAAATAATTTAACCAGAAGACACATCCCAAGAGGGTGTCTGCATACAACCGTTCATACTCTTACATACTAGGTTATATTACTTCCTTGAAGAAAAAGTGATAATATCAGGACCTGATGTACTAGTTGAAAGATTTGTCGCAATAATCATCCCTGGTTTCTTAGGAGTCCAGTCTTGTTTCCATTGGGTATTAAGACTCCATTGATTTTTTAATTAACTTGCTATTTGGGAAGGAGCTCAGTTAGTGTAGTGATTACAAGTCGGGCTGCCAACCTCTAGGTCAGCAGTTCGAAATTACCAGCTTTTCCGTGGGAGAAAGATGAGGCTTTCTGCTCCCATAAAGATTTACAGCCTCGGAAACCCTATGCAGGGTCAATGAGTTGGAACCAACTTCACAGCACACCACCACCACCACCATGCTGTTTGGGAAAAATACAAACAGACCTCAGGTGAAATCATTTGTGGGGGGATGTGCTCAGCAGCCAGCATGCTGAGTTAGCCATATGAAAATGGTAGAGGAGTCTCTGTTATGAATGCATTTAAGCCTCCGTGGAGATACCATCTCTTCCAGGAAAACTTCCCTGTCCTCTCCCACTGCCCTGGCCCAGACTGGGTTACCATGATGGTCCATTCCCAAATGTGTTTGTTGTTGTTGCTGTGTGCTGTCAAAGTCAATTGTGACTCATGGTGACCCCATGTGACGTAGTAGAACTGCCCTATACGATATTCTAGCTTGTGACAATAATGGGAACAGAGCACCAGATCTTTCTTCTGGGGAACGGCTGTGTACTTTCAAACCTTAGCACTCAGGCACTTAAACATTAGGCCACCAAGGCTCCTTGCAAATGCCTGTCACAGTGAAAACAGATTGGCTAGTTATCTGCGTTCCCCACTAAATTCTAAGCTCCTTGCCAGCAGGTGTGCTATTTTATCCACCTTTAACCTTTACGCAGAGTTGCAGCTTACTAAACCCTTGTCAATGACTAGCCAATGGGTCTACTGCCTGGTAGAATACAGAATGTTCTTCCCCAGGGACCCTGACTACCAGAGCCTTCCTTGAAGAAGCATTGCCTACACACAGAGTTCAGAAAGCAGAACTCCTCCTGCGGAAAGGAAAAAGCAGTGGATCCGAGTTCCAATGTGCTCAGAAGGGGAACATTTGCTCTCTGACCACACCCTTGGGTTTGGCTAGCCCTTCCTTTTCCAGGGTGTGTTGCTCCCCTTGTCAGATAGCACCCCCATAAAGAAGAGCTATTTGCTTTTATTGTAAGTGAGGAAAGAAGCAGGTGCCCTGAGGGTCTCTGGGCCTCTTTAGAGGGAGGAGTCTCACTACAGATTCCTTGCCAGAAGGACTTCAATGACTGTTGTGCCTGAAGAGAAATATGCAACAGCCACTTGGTTTTCACCTGTCCATCATCCTCTAAGCTGTACACACAGACTTGAAAGTGAACAGATTCTGGGAGTTGGCATGGTGATGGTATTGTTGCTAGGCCCACTTTCCAGTATCCTGGAGATCTTAAACCTAACCTCCCTTACTCTCTGATTCCTCCATAGAGATTAAAATAGACCTAATTTTGTAGGATCATCATGAAGTTTAAATGACAGAATCTATGTGCAAGAACCCATTGCCATACACCACTGCTGTTGAGTAGATTTTGACTCATAGTAACTCTAGAGGACAGGGTACAATGCCTCATGGGTTCCCAAGGCTGCAGTCTTTATAGAAGCAGACTGCTTCATCTTTTCTCCTCGGAGCAGCTGGTGGGTTGGAACTGCCAATCTCTCCTTTAGCAGTCCAATGCTTAGCTCCTTGCATCACCAGGGCTCTCTCATCTAAAGGAGATCAACATATGTTTTCTCCTTCACCTTCATACTTACTTAGCTGGAGATCATTTACATAGCAGCTTATCTCTAGCAAACTTCCTTTAATACAGTATTTCTCAGTCTTCAGTGGGTAATGGAAAAATTGGGGAACAGAAAAAGGTGATGCTTGAACAACATGATCAACATAAGCTAATACCACTGAGCTGTGTATGTTAAAAATATTGAAAGGGCAAATGTTTGGTTCCATATATATTTATCATAATTTTTTTAAGCTAGGGAAAAAAAGAACTCTTGCAACTCAACCATGAAAAAAACTAACCAATAATCCAATTAAATAAAGGGCAAAGGAGTTGAATAGATATTTCACCAAAAACGATGTACAAATGGTCAATAAATATATGAAAAGATGCTCAACATCATCATTGTTGTTGTAGTGTGCCGTCAAGTTGGTTCCAACCCATAGCGACGCTGTATAGGGTTTCTGAGAAGCAGCTGGTGAGCTTGAACCACCAACCCTGCAGTTCAAACCGACTTTGCAGTGTGGGGCATTAACCCACAGAGCCACACCAGGACATCCTCAACACCATTAGCAATCAGGAAATGCAAATCAAAACCACAATGAGCTACCACTTCACACCCACTGTTACTGCTGTTAGGTGCCTTTGTGTAGATTTCAACTCATAACAATCCCATGAGTAGAACTGCCCCATAAGGTTGTGTAGGCCTTCATCTCCACAGGAGCAGATGACCACATGGGACATAGATGGAGGTAGGAGGTGACCATGTCTTTCTTCCGCGGAGTCACTGGGTGAGTTCAAGCTACCAACCTTTGGGTTAGCAGTCAAGTGCTTAACCATTGATTGCACTTCCAGAGCTTTTTCACAACCACTTACTGAAAACCAAACTCCCAACCATGGAGACAATTCTGACTCATAGCAAGCCTACAGGACAGCGCAGAATGACCTACAGGGTTTTCAAGGCTATACATCTTTAAGGAAGCTGATTGCCCCTGAGCAACTGGTGGGTTCAAACTGGCCTTTTGCAGTTGAGTGCTGTAACCACAGCACTACTTCTCATTGCTGTTGTTTGGTGCTTTAGAGTCCATTCCAACTTATATTGACTCTACCCACAACAGAACGAAATATTACCTGGTACCGTGCCAGCCTCACACTTGTCATGTTTGACCACATTGTTGCTGCCACTGTGTTAGTACATCTTGTTGGATATCTCCCACTTTTCCAAGTATGCTTTCCTTCTTTCAGTGACAGGTGCCTCCGGATAGTATGTCTAAAGAACGAGAAGTCTTCCAAGTGACATCTTTGCTCTTTGAACACTTGAAGAGGTCGTTTGCAGCAGATTTGCCTAATGCAATATGTCATTTGATTTCTTGACTGCTGCTTCCATGAGTGTTGATGGTTGATTTGAGCAAACTGAAGTCTTTGACAACTTCAATCTTATCTCTATTTTATTACGATTTTATTTATTGGTACCAATGTGGGAATTTTTGTTTTCTTTACATTGAGGTGCAAACCATACTGAAGGCTGCAGTTTTTGATCTTCATCAGTAAGTGCTTTAAGTTCTCTTTGCTTCCAGCAAGTGAGGTTGTATTATCTGCATATTGCAGGTTGTTAATGAGACTTCCTCCAATCCTGATGCCACATTCTTCTTCATATAATCCAATTTCTCAGATTATTTGCTCAGCATATAGACTGAATAAAAGGATACAACCCTGGCACACATCTTCCTGATTTTAAACCACTCAGTGTCCCCTTGTTCTCTTCTAATGATTGCCTATGTACAGGTTCCTCATGAGTTCAATGGAATATCCATCATTCTCAATGTTATCCATAGTTTGTTATGATCCACATTCACAATCACTGCTACTGCTATGTACTGTTGAGTTGGTTCTGACTCATAGAGACACTGTATAGTGTTTCCAAGGCTGTAAATCTTTCAGGAACAGAAAGCTTCATCTTTCTCTTGAGGAGCAACTGGTGGATTTGAACTGCTGATGTTGCAGTTAACAGTCCAACTTGTAAGCTACTATGCTACCAGGATTCCTTTTGACAACCACTAGAATAGCTATAATAAAAAAGACAGAAAACAACAAGTGTTGATGAGGATGTGGAGAAATTGTAAGCCTCATACATAGCCAGTGGAAATGTACAATAGTACATACACTTTGGAAAGTAGTCAGACAGCTACTTAAGAGATAATATGGCCCAGAAATTTCAATTCTACGTATGTACTGAAGAGGAATTAAAGCATACATTTACACACAAAAACTCTTAACAAATGTTTCTGGCAGCATTGTTGTTGTTAGCAACCTTATGCACAACAGAATGAAGTTGACCCAGTCCTGGGTCAACTTCACAATCGTTACACTTGAGCCCATTGCTGCTGCCACTGTGCCAGTCCATCTTGTTGGGGATCTTCCTCTTTTTATCTGACAATCCACTTTACCAAACATGACATCCTTCTCCAGGGACTGACCGTTCTATGTCCAAAGTATGAGAGACAAAGTTTGGCCATCCTGACTTCTAAGGAGCATTCTGGTTGTACTTCCTCCAACACAGATTTGTTCATTCTTCTAGCAGTTCATGGTACTTTCAATTTTCTCCTCCACCACCATAATTCAAATGCATCAATTCTTCTACAGTCTTCTTTATTCACTGTCCAACTTTCACATTCATATGAGGCTACTGAAAATACCATGGCTTGAGTCAGGTGCACCTTAGTCCCCAAACTGACATCTTTGCTTTTGAACACTTTAAAGAGGTCTGGTAGTATTATACAAGGATCCCTGATAGTACAGTGAGTCATGAGATGGCTGCTAACTGAAATGTCAGTAGTTCAAATCTACCAATCACTTCTCAGGTAAAAGAGGCTTTCTGCTCCCATAAAAATGTACAGCCTCAGAAACCCTATACAGGGTTGTTATGAGTCAGAACTGATGAGGTGGTATACAACCACCACCACCAACAGCAGCAGCATTATACATAATAATAAGACAGAAATAACTGATTAATTTCTATCAACTGATGAATAGATAAACAAAACGTGGTATATTTATCCAATATTATATTATTCCACAGTTTTTCAGAAAATGATGTATTGGCATATGCTACTTGGATTCATCTTGAAAACATGGTAAGTAAAGTAAGCTAAGGCAAATACCGCTTATTTTAGGGTTCCATTTATATGAAATGTCCAGGACAAATCCTAGAGACAGAAAATAGACTAGTGGTTGCCTGAGGCTGGGTGGGAGTCCTGGTATGGTGCTGTAGGATAAGCATTGGGCCACAATGTAGGTTTGAATCACAAGGTCAGTGGTTCAACCTCATCAGTTGCTCCTTGGAAGCCCTATACAGGGTCACT
The DNA here is from genome assembly GCF_000296735.1 of Chrysochloris asiatica. Classification (NCBI taxonomy): domain Eukaryota; kingdom Metazoa; phylum Chordata; class Mammalia; order Afrosoricida; family Chrysochloridae; genus Chrysochloris; species Chrysochloris asiatica. Next base: position 8,850,339 of record NW_006408558.1, on the reverse strand, counting down.
ATGAGTTGGAACTTACTGAACGGCATTTAACAGCAATAAGGCTGGGGGAAGGAGCCCTGGTGGCCCAATGGTTAAGTACTTGGCTGCTCTTCCAAATTATCGATGGTTTGAAACCCCAGCTGCTCTTTGGGAGAAGGATGGGGCAGTCTGTTTCCAAAGAGTACAGCCTTGGAAACCCTATGGGGCAGCAGGGTAACTCTGAGTTGGACTCAAAAAGCAACTGGTTTCCTTTTTTTTCCTTTTGTTTGGTGTCTGGCAGGGTGCTGGGTGGGACGGGAGAGGTCAGGTAGAATGGAGAATGAATGGGTATGGGCTTTCTTTACCAAGTAATATGCTGTTGTTGTTATGTGCTGTGGAGTCGGTTCCAACTCATAGTGTACAGGGTTTCCGTAACTATAAATCTTTACAGAAGCAGAAAGCTTCATTTTTCTCCTGCAGAACAGCTGGTAGTTTTGAACTGCTGACCTTGCAGTTTGCAGCCCGATTTGTAACCATTACCCTACCAGAGTTCCTTACCAAGTAATATAGATGTTCTAAAATTGATTGGGAATGATGGCTTCATAACTCAATTCAAAAACCACTGAACTTTAAAAAAGAAAAAAAAAAATCATCTGAAATTCCTATTTTAAATGCAGCATGTTGGCCCTACCCCCGGAGATTCTGATACAGTGGGTTTGCTTTCATTTTTAATCAGGCCACTCAGAGCCAGATGGGCTGTGGTCCACACTTCCAGAAACACAATTT
>NW_006408558.1:8815415-8849495 GCF_000296735.1 Chrysochloris asiatica | reverse complement strand
TTAAATTGTGGATTGAGTGAAGGTTTAGAGACAAAATCATCGGTTTTACATTCAACAAAACGATTTCATCTCAATGACTGCAATCCCCGCCATGCAACAACAATTATCCTCCACGTGCTTCCTAGTTACATTCCACCCTCCTTCCCATCCCTTCTCAACTTTGTCCTTAGGTAAATGGGGCTCTTTCTGAGTTTGAATGATTGACCATTCCATGGTGAGCATACCTGACTAGTGTCATTTCCCCTGCTTATATACCTATCTACTGCTTGGCTGAAATTCACAGCACAGGGTTGAGTTCCTTTTCAGACCTGAGGGTGATTGAGGGTCATAGTTTCAGGCTCTTCCAGTCTATTTTTGACCATAAGACTGCTCTTTTTTTTAAAAATAATTTTTAGTTTTGTTCCACATTTTCCAAAATGGCAAAATCTTCCTTATGTTAACACAAAGACCATTATCTTTTTAACAGCAATCAAAAACCAAAAAAAGCATGAACCTATTGTCTCCAAGTGGATTCCACCTCATAGTGACCCTAAAGGACAGAGTAGAACAGTCCCATAGGAATTTCAGAGCTAGAAATCTTTAAAGGAACAGATCCATCTGCCAGGCCTTTTCGCCTGCATACAGAGCCACTGGTGGGTTGGAACTGCCGACCTTCGAGTTAACAGCCAAGTGCTTAACCACAGCACCACCAAGGCTCTGTCATCAGCAATAGCTCAAAGAAATGCTCCTTTAAGGCAAAACATTTATATTCTCAGTACTGGTAAGTGGTACGTGCAACCATGAAGCAGGCGGGGAGGTGGGGTTGAGGGAAGCTGTGTGGAGGTTGGGGAAGGCTGGCATTTTCCCATCAGACCACACTGTCCACACTCCGTGTGGAGTATGGAGCAGGGAGAGCAGAGCAGATGGTCCAGATTAGAAGGAAAACGCAGGTGGGGAATGGATAGAGCTGGAGGGCTTCCAGCTCCCACAAAGTCATAACTTTGAAGTGTGGCTTTATTATCTTACTTTAAAGGCTGTAAATTTCCTCTTCATCAGGCCATCCAAATTCAAGTATCAGTACTCTGACACGTCCTAAAGTCAAATGTGAGAGACTTTGCAGTCAGCAGTGGTTTCAGATTGCTCAGACCTTGCAGCCTTTACTAGAAAGGGAAATAAACGGAGAGTATACATTAGTTTAGGGAAGTATGGTGGCCCTGTAGTATAAGCACTGGATTGCAAACTCCAAGGTTGGTGGTTCGAGCCCACCAGCTGCTCTGCAGGAGAAAGATGAGGTTTTGTGATCCCGTAAAGATTTATAGCCTCGGAAACCCTATGCAGGGTCACCAGGAATGGGAACAACTGATGGCACCCAGCGACAATACACATCAGTTCAAGAAGGCGGTGGTAAGTCAGGGTAGAATTCTTGACTTCCTTACAGTGTCAGATTACCAATAAGCAAGGTAAACACAGGCTTACTTGTGTTTGCTAATCTGTACTAAACAACTTAACTTTTTTTTAACCACATCGAAGATTCTGCTTCTAGTTCTGCCTGGCATCTGTCTCCTTCCCAACCCCACAGCACCTTTCTACAGAATCAAAGGCTATTTTCAAATTCACAGTACCTGACAGGGACACAGTGTCAGCAAGGAAGGAAAGCACAGGCTTACTTGAGCTTACTTACTAATCTCTAGTCAAAAATTTCACATGACACGCAAACCCGTGCTTACCTTGTTTATTGGGTAATCAATCTGTCACTCCTTCCACGCTGGAAACAGTGCACCCATGCGCAGTTCGATTCTCAGAGGGTATAACTCATGCGCAGTTCGGTTCCCAGACGGTATAACTCACGCGCAGCCACCCATGCGCAGTTCGGTTCCCAGATGGTGTACCTCATGCGCAGCCACCGTCTGTCTATAGGTGCAGATTTAGGTGTTAGCAGGATGATGAAAGGGAGTTCTGGGTTGCCAATTGAAAGGTTGCCGGTTCAAACCCATTCAGCAGCTCTGTCGGAGAAAAGACCTGGGGATTTGTCCCCACAAAGATTAAGCCTAAGAAACCCATGAGAGCAGTTCTTCTCTGATACTTTGAGTCAATATGAGTTGGAATGAGCTAAACAACAATGAAGCTGATCAGTGTCTAGGAGCTTCCAGACTAAGATGGACCAGGAAGAAAGGCCTGGAGATCTACTTCTGAAAATCAGGCAACGAAAACTCTATGGAGCACAAAGGTCTGATCCCACTGTGTATGTGATTGCTATGCGACAGGGACCAAGTACACAGCTGCCAATAACTACAGCCAACAACAACAGCATACATCAGCTCACCCGAGCTCCTGAAAAAGCCCACTGAAAAAGGCCTGAGGAAGATGGGGCCTCCAGCTGCCTGTCCATTCAGGCTTTCAATGGGCATTTTGCCAAAGAATACCTGGCAGGGGCTCCCAAAAAGGCTGGTATCTCTGGGTGTATACTCTGCCTGGAATTTCCCTCCCAAGTCTTATTCTTTACCCTCCCTTCCCCTTTTAAACATCATTGGAATTTGGAATTTATTGCTCTTTTAAAAGAAATAGACTCCATTTTCTCAAGGGTATATCACAAGATTGCTGCCCTACCTTTTTATTACCATTGCCTAACAATGGTGTGGAGTCCTGGTGTGGCGCTGTGGGTTAATGCACTGGACTGCAAGGTTGGTTTGAACCACAAGGTCAGTGGTTCAAGCTTACCAGCTGCTTCTCGGAAACCCTATACAGGTCGCTATGAGTTGAACCGACTCGACATCACTTAACAAGAAGACAGCCAACGGGTAGGGAAGGCATGTGGTACAAATATATTTACTGATCATCTGTGGGCTGCCAATTCCACAGCTGTTTCCTCCCATCCTCCTGACCTAATTTTGTTCCAGTCTCTCCCCATGCACCTCAAGGATAAGTCCTGATTAGTCTAAGTCAGTGGTTGTTACAGATTGAATTGTCTCCCTCCCAAAATAGTGTTGAAGTTCCAACCATTACACCTGTACATACAATCCAATCTACTGGTACTAAATCCACCTTCCATAAGGCAACATAAAGTCATGTAATCGATTAATCAGTTGAGGTCATGCCAGTATAGTTGTTGTTAAATGCCGTCGAGTCGGTTCTGACCCATAGCACAGACCTTGTGGTTCAAACCGAACTTGCAGCTGAGTGCTTATCCTACAGCGCCACACCAGCGTAGAGTGGATCCTAAACGTGATCACTTCTGAGTTTCATAAAGAACATGGTAGGCACAGGGATGGGCTCCCACATGCTGGGGGAGACCAATGCCTAGGGCTATCAATAAGGAAGGAATTGGTGAGGCTGAGATCCTGATTTGGACTCAGCCTCCAGAACTATAAGAAAATAAATTTCTGTTCTTCAATGCCATCCACTTGTGCTGTCTGTATTACAGCAGCAGTTGGTATACTGGTGTGGCACTGTGGGATAATGCACTGGACCATAAGGTCATTTAAACCACAAGGTTGGTGGTTCAAATTCACCAGTCACTCCTTGGAAACCCTACACAGGGTTGTTATGAGTCAGAACCGACTTGACAGCACTTAAAAACAAGAAGAAACCTAGACAGCGGTTCTGTACATTACTGTCACCTGGGATAGCTTTAAGACCTACTCATACCCTCCCCACACCAATTAAATCAGAATGTCCGGAGGTGGTCCTGGGCATGGGTAATTTAGAAGCTTCCTAACTAGCCCCAGGTATTCAAGGAAGCAACTAGGATTAGAACCCAGAGGTCTCATCCATCTGCAGTGGTCCTATTCCCTTTGCCAGTGATTGGGTTAGAATTAGTCATTGGTTCTAGCCAATGTAAGATGGTGGTTTCTAGAAAACGCTGACTTTTTCTAATAGTGAAACATAAGAGAAGGTGAGAAGTGGGATCAAAAGGCTTTTCTTTTCCCATTGAGCTTCTTAGACCTTCATGGTCTCTTGCAACCATGAGAGGTACTAGCCGGAGGGTGTCAGAGGAGAAAGATGCGACAGATCCTGGGTAGTGGGTGATGCTGTTGAACTGTGACTTGAACCACCTTGGAACCACCCTACCTCTGGAATTCTGATATGACACAAACAATGTTATTCTTATATGAGTTTTCTATTCTTTGCAACTGAAAGAACAGGTGATCCTCAACTTAGCTGGATTCCATTTGGAAGACTTCATTGTAAGTTGGTTCTGATAGAAGTCAAGTATCTTATTCATTTTAGTTTTCATTAATATGCCTTTCATTTCCACTATCTTTATGAATGTGATATTTGTCTTTGGGGGTTAGAAACATGACATATAAATGTACAGATATAGTTTAATCCATACATACATTGTTGTTGTTGTTAAGTGCCGTCAAGTCAATTCCAACCCATAGCGACCCTGTATAGGGTTTCCAAGGAGCAGCTGTTGAGCTTGAACAACCAACCTTGCAGTTCAAACAACTTTGCAGTCTGATGCATTAACCCACAGCACCACACCAGGACTCCATACATTAGAAACATAGAAATCATAATTTCTTTAATCATCAGAGTAGAATTTTTATGATTTCTATGTATATATACATTAAAAACATAGCAATAATAAAAATTTTACTCTGATGATAAAAAAACAAAGCTGGACGATGTTGGCAGTGTGTCACTTGCAGCGATAACGCCACTTGTGTAAGGTTCTGAATCATCTAGATGATCCCTGGGAATGGTGATGTCATTTCTAGTCAGAAAATTACTGAGAGATGCCTATATAGTTCTTTTCTTTTTCTCTTCATATGTTTGCGGGAACACCTCACCACTTCCCACATCTGCCAATGGACTTTAATGCAAAGCCATCAGTGTTTGGGGATTCAGGTTTTCAAGCAAAAATGCCCCCGAGTTAGTTTAGAAAATGAAATCCATACAGCAGTGCTTTGAACAGTAAATCATAGACTTCAACATCTGTGAATAAACATCTGGAAGTAATTATCAGCAAATTAAGCTGCCATTGTTATGCAGGATATATTACAAGTAAGAAGAAGCACCCCAAAAAATTCCCTATCCAGACTGTTACATGTGAGGTTTGTCATAACTTGAATAAACTGTTATCAGGGAGTATCTGTATCCCAACTGATAGGTTTATTATCATCTCAGGATTTCAGGAAGGCACAGGACTGTTCTTATGGGGTATCTGTTGTGATAGACAAAAAGGCACCAAGGCATTGGCTTGAACAAACTCAAACCCACATTCTCACAGGGAGAGTCTGAAGCTCTACTGCTTAGAATTTCCAGGCGTCACTCATAAGTCTGGTAAGACAGGAATTCAGGAAAGTTGTAGTCAACAAATGGACCAGAACTTGAATCCTGTCTCTGCCTTAACTTGCCCTGTGGTCCAAGACAAGTTCTTAAATTTATAGAGTTTGGCTGCAACATGAAAAGGGGAAGAAAGAGGTGTGTTTATGAGATCATTCAAACCATGTCTTCAGAGATTGAATTTAACACCTTGATGTGATGCCTGAGCCCAAACAAGTAATTGATTTAAACTAATGGCCAGCCAAGGTTACCTGAGTCCCAGATTCATAGCAGGAGTCCTTCTTTAACTTCTTTACTGAAAGAGATCTGAGTGTTTTCTAGTCAGTTTTCATCTTTTCATTGTACCCATGAAGATGGCACATGAGTGGGCCGTGGATATATCACCATTTAGTGAGTCCCAAAGGGGAGACTAGGTCAGCTAGGCATGGTTCCCTGCCTAGGTGCCAACTAAAGGATGTGATCAGAATTGCCAAACCCTAAAATACACCTAAATGTCAAAAATTGGGAGTGTTTGGTTATTAGTTGCTAGGTAAAGCTTTATGTGACAAGAACCCACATAGGAAAGTTTGGTTCCCCATAAAATCATGGAAAGGTAGGTATGTATGTATCAAGGAAAGCCATTGAAGTGGAAAATACCAAAAGCCTACTGTTAGGGATTGGACTGTGTCCCTCCAAACTATGTATTGGAATCCTAATCCCCAGACCTATATAATACTGTTTGGAAACAGGGTTTTCTTTGCTGTGTTCATGAGACCAGACTCCTGAGTTCTCAGAAGCAACGTACAAACAGACAAGAGAGCACAACTGTAAATGTAGAAGAGGTGTAACTAAAAGGCGGAAGCAGTTAGTCTGTCATTTCAGGAGCAGATGACCCCTAGGATCATCAAGAGGGAAGTGAGAGACCCTAATCAGGAAAGTGGTGACAACAGAAATGATGGCAGAGACAATGGCATAGAGAAGACAGAGCAGCAGAGGACTCTAGGCCCATGGACTGAGAAAGGCTGTGTGCCTGTAGGCAGGCGGCTGGCTTGCAAAATGTGCCCTTTGGACATTTAAACGAATATATGTCTTTTCACCGTGGTATGTGTACATCCAAAAAAAAAAAAAAAATGGTAATAAAGGTAAAGACTGTTAACTGATGTACATGGAGGGAATTGTAAGCATTTCAATGAAGATCACCAAAAAACCAAGGAACATTGGGGCTGCAGAAGGTGAGACGAGGATATTCCCCAGAGTCTTTCCCTCTAGCTGATGCCCTGAATTCAGACTTTAATCTCTTAAACGATGAAAAAATAAATTTGTTCTTTTAAATCTACCCACTTGTGATATTTCTATTATAGCAGCATTAAGAAACAAAGACATCTACTTATTATCAACCTTTCAGAATCTATTTTCTGATCTATTGTTGTTGTTGTTCAGATGTCTTTGAGCTGGTCCTGATTCATAATGACCCTGTGTACAACAGAACCAAACACTGTCCAGTCCTGTGCCATCCTCATTATGTTTGAACCCATTGTTGTAGCTACTGTGTTCATCCAGCTCACTGAGGAGGGTTTTCCTCTTTATCACTGACACTGCTTTACCAACCATGATGTCCTTCTCTAGGCACTGGTCCCTCCTGATACCATGTTCAATATATGTGAGATGAAGTCTCACCATCCTTATTTCTAAGAAACACTCTGGCTATACTTCTTCCAGGACAGAGTTTTAGAGAGTATCAAAATTTGAAATAGACGTTGCTTGCTTTTTGCTGGATCTGGCTCCTATATCTGGCTTGTCATCTGTCCCTCATTTCTTTGAACTTGAGCCAGTGATCTGCTGTATTACCTGCTTACCTTGGAGTTGCCAGTAGCCTGTTATTTTATTTGCTGACCTTGGATTCATTTGTCTCTGCAGTCAGAAGCCTGCTTTCTGACCTGTCATCACCTCCTGACATGAGTCGGGAGATGCCTTCAGCCTGACGTCTGATCCATGGACTTGGTATTTTGTGAGTTATTTCCTTGCTGTAAAATTCTCTGTATATGATATGTAAAATATAGTAGAAAGTATAGCATTGTATACTGTAGAGGAAGGAATCCAAAGGCTTAGGAAAATTGGCATATTAGCATGGATTGATCAGGATGGACTCATAGAGGCACATATGGAGTGCTCAGAGGAAACATTGAGGAACGAACTTGTAAAAGGAGTGCCAGCAACCTTGAAGACAGACGAGATTGCAATTTTTGTAAGTCATATTTGGCAGTGTGTATTGCCCTAATTAAGGAGCTCTGGTAGTGTAGTGGTTACGAATTGAGCTACTGATCTCAAGGTCAGCAGTTTGAAACTACCGTGGGAGAAAGATGAGGCTTTCTGCTCCCATAAAATTTACAGCCTCGGAAACCTTATGCAGGGTCACTATGAGTTGCAACAGACTCCATGGCACATAACCACCACCACTTCCCTAAATGAATTTGCTACAATGGGGCTGCTTGGACCCCATCATGGTAGGGGCAAAGTGGCAACAGTTATTTGACAAGATGGGAGTAGTTACTGTAATAGACAGCAGAGTCAAAGGAGTAATCAGAATAATCTAACTCATGAGGACTTAGGGTATTGGTTAGTCAGGGAAGGTGTCCCCAAGAGTAAAATAGATGGGAATCTGTACAAGCAGAAGAATTCTAGATCAAGTGGATGACAGACCAGGGAGCCATGGCCTCTCAATCAATCAAATGAGTCAATTTCAGGCCCATAACCCTCTGAATGAAGGGGAAGCTGAGTCCCCTTGAGAAATGACCCTAGGACAGTCTTTCTTTAAGCCTTCCCCCGAGGGATCTACAGACTTTTACAAGAGTGACTATTCATAGGGGAAAGGAAATTATCAGACTTTTCAAAGATTATTGGACATGAGTTCTGAATTGATACTAATTCCAAGAGACCCAAAACTTCCCTGTGGTCCTCCAGTCAGAGTGTGGGCATATAGAGGTCAAGTTATTAATGATGAGCTAGAGTCCATCTCTGTGGGTCCAGTGGGTCCCTGAACTCATCCCGTAGTGATTTCCCCTGTTCCAGAATGTATCATCAGAACAGATATACTTAGCAACTGGCAGAATTCCCTGACATGTGGAATAAGGGCTATTATGTAAGAAAATCAAGTGGAACCCACTAGAACTATCTTTACCTAAGAAAATAATAAACCAAAAGCAATACATTCCTGGAGGGAGAGCAGACATTAGTGCTACAATCAAGGACTTGAAGGATGCAGGGGTGGTGATTCCCACTAAATCCTCATTTAACTTTCCTGCTTGGTTTGTGCAAAAAAACAGATGGGTCTTGGAGAATGACAGTGAATTATCATAAACTTAACCAGATGGTGACTCTGATTGTAGCTGCTCTTCCATCCAGATGTAGTTTCATTGCTTGAGCAAGTAAATACATCTCCTGGTACTTGGTATGCAGATATTGTTGTGGCCAATGCAATGGCATTCTCAGTTCTGGTTTTAAAAGATCACTAGAAACAGTTTGCCAGCAGCTGGCAAGACCAACAATACACCTGAATTGTCCTGTCTCAGAGGTATATTAACTCTTTAGCACTACGTCATAATTTAGTCCACAGTGACCTTGGTGGTCTTTCCTTGCCACAAGACATTGCACTGGTTCATTACTTTGATGACACTATGCTAACTGGACCTAGTGAGGAAGAAGTATCAATGACTCCAGACTTATTGGTAAAACATCTGTGTGCTTGTTGTTAAGTGTCGTCGAGTCAGTTCTGACCCATAGTGACCCTGTATAGGGTTTCCAAGGAGCAGCCGGTGAGCTTAAACCACCGACCTTGCAGTTCAAATGGCTTTTCAGTCTGACGTATTAACCCACAGCACCACACTCTGTGTGCTAGAGGGTAAGAAATTAGCCTGACAAAAATTCAGGTGCCTTTTCCCTCAGTGAAATTTCTAGGGCATCAGTGGTGTGGGACCTGTAGAGATATTCCTAAAGTGAAGATTGCATCCAGCACTTCCCACAACTAAGAAGGAGGCACAATACCTGATGGGCCTTTTGGATTTTGAAGGCAACATACCACTCATTTGGGTTTACTACTCCAGCCTATTTGTGAAGTGACTCAAAAAGCTGCTAATTTTGAGTAGGGCTCAGAATGAGACAAGCTCTGCCACAGGTTCAGGCTTCCAAAGGTGCTCTGCCATTTGAACCATATGATCTGGCTGATCCAATGGTGCTTGAAGTGACAATGGCAGAGAGATGCAGTTTGGAGTCTTTGACAGGCCCCAGCTGGTGAATCACAGCACAGACTCTTAGGATTTTGGAGCAAAGCTGTGTTATTCTTTATTGGTAATTACTGTCCTTTTGAGAAATAACTTTCAGCTTGTTATTGGACCTAAGTAGACACTGAATGCCTAACCATGGGCCACCAGGTCCATCAGAAAGTGGATGTTGTCTGACCCACAGAGTCATAAAATTAGACATGCATAGCAGCACTCCATCATTAAACAGAAGTGGTATACATGAGACTGGACCAGAGCAGGACCTGAAGACACAAGTAAGTTACGAAATGACCCAAATACCCATGGTCTCCACTCCTGTCCCATTACTTTCCCTCTCCCAGTCTCTGCCTATGCCCTCATGGGAATTCCTCCTGTTCAGATGACTGAGAAAGAGAAAAACGTGTGGTTGGTTTACAGTTGTTTCTGCATGATATGCTGGCACCACTCAAAAGTGGACACAGTGTAAAATAGCTGATCTTGTCTGTAAACCTTCACTAAATTCACAATAAAAATATACAAACAAATAAATAAAAGAATGGGGGGCGGGGCGGGGAGAAAGGATGTGTACAGCAGCAGCACTCAACTTTAGCCCCTTTCTGGGACTTTCCTGAGAGACAATCCTCTCAATAGACAGAGCTTCGAGCAGTGCACCTGGTTGTTCACTTTTGCTTAGAAAGAGAAACGGCCAGATATACAACTGTATATTGACAGATTGATGAGCTGTGGCCAATGGCTTAGCTGAATGGTCAAGGACTTGGAAGGAACATGGTTGGAAAATTGGTGCCAAGGAGGTTTGGTGAAGAGGCATGTGGATAGACCTCTCTGAATGTGTTTCCAAAGTGAAGATATTAGTGTCTCATATGAATGCTCACCAAAGGGTTCCCTTGGCAAAGGGGATTTTAACATTCAAGTGGTCGTTGTTGTTGCTGTTGTTGTTGTAAGTGCCACTGAGTTGGTTCCAATCATAGCAACCCTGTCTAGGGTTTCTCAAGGAGTGGCTAGTAAGCTCGAACCGCTGACCTTGCAATTCATAATGACCTTGTAGTCTAGCGCATTAAATAACCCACTGTGCCACACCAGGACTCCAGAATCAAATGGATAAGGTGACACATCCTGTGGAAACTAATCATCCCCTCTCTCCAGTTATTCCTGTCAAGGGTTCATGAACCAAGTGGCCATGGTGGCCAGGATGGAGGTTCTGCATGGGCTCAGCAGCATGGACTTCCACTCACCAAGGATGACCTGGCTAGAGACACTGCTGAGTGTCCAATCTGCCAACAGCAGAAACCAATGCTGAGTCCCAGATATAGGACCATTCCTCCTGAAGATCAGCCAGCAACCTGATGGCAGGTTGATTATATTAGACCGTTTCCATCAAGGAAAGGGTAGTATTGTGTTCTTACTGGAATAGACATTTGCTCTGGATATATATTTGCCTTCCCTGTACACAGCACTTCTGCCAAAACTACCATCCATGGACTTATAGAATGCCTGATTCACCATCAATTACTTACTTCACAGCAATTCAGTGCATAAACAAGTCCATGCACAAGGAATTCACTGACCTTACCATGGTCTTCACCACCCTGAAGCAGGTGGCTTGACTGAATGATGGAATGGCCTTCTAAAGACACAATTACGACACCAGCTAGGTGGCAATACATTGTAGGGTTGGAACAATGTTCTCCAGGAGGCTGTCTATGCTCTAAACCAGCATTCAATATATGGTGTTGTTTCTCCAATAGCCAGGATCCATGGGGTCCAGGAACCAAGAGGTAATAATAGGAGTGACACCATTCACTATTACTCCTAGTGATCCACTTGCAAACATTTTTTGCTTTCTGTCCCTGTGACCTTATGCTCGTTGGGTCTTTTCATTCGAAAAGGAGGAATATGCCCACCTGAAGACGCAACACTGATTCCATTGAACTGGAAGGTAAGAATGCCCACTGGTCATTTTGGGCTCCTCATGTCTCTGGATTAGCAGACAAAGACCAGGGTTACTGTATTGGTGCTGTGATCGATCCTGATTACCAAGGGGAAATTGGATTAACATACATAATGGAGATAAGAATATCTGTGGGATCCAAAAATTCCTTAGGAAAACTCTTAGTACTACTATTGAAAGTCCTTAAAAGTAATTAAAGTCAATGGTAAACTACAGAAACCCAATTCTGACGTGACTACTAATGGCCCAGACTCTTTAAGAATGAAGGTTTGGGCACCACACCAGGCAAAGAACCATAACCAACTGAGCAGCTTGCCAAAAGCATAGGGAATACAGAATGGGTAGTGGAAGAAGGGAGTTCTAAATACCAATTGCAGTCATGTGACCAGTTGCAGAAACAAGGACTATAATCACCATGAGTATTTTTTCCTTGTATGTGAACCTCAAATATTTTTTTGCTGGCTTATAAAATATAAGGTATAAATGAGGTTAGTGTGTTTTTGTTTGTATACATGCTGGTTGCATCATGTTAGGTGCAAGTATGACTTTATAATTGTCTCTGCTTAGAGATTATGTATATGGTTTAAGAAGATTTGTACAGGTGCCAAGGTGACTAGGGATAGACTGTGATAGTTAAGGTTTTATGTCAACTTGTCTGCGACAAAAATCTGGTTTGGTAGTTAAAACACAGTAATCCCTCAAAATGAAATCTTCTATGAGTGGCCAATTGAAAGGAAGTTTCCTTGGGGGTGTGGCCTGTTTCTAATACATTGGACACTCAGGCAAAGCTTGTTTAATTTTTGCTGGATCTAAATCCTGTATCTGGCCTATCTTCCAATCTGTGTTCCTAGAGCTCTAGCCTGTGGGTTATTGTATTGTCTACTGACCCTGGAAATTGTCAGTAGCCTGCCATCTTACCTGCTGACCTTGGATTCATTTGCATCTGCAGCCAGAAGTCTGCCATCTGACCTGCTGATCATGGGTCCATCAGTTCCTGCAGCTATGTGTGTCAGGAGAAGTCTCCAGCCAGACATCTGACCCATGGACTTGTAACTTGCTTGCCTCTACAACAGAGTGAGGCATTTCCTTAATATAAAACTCTCTCCATCTCTCTCTCTATATATATCTATAGAACTAGTTTTACTTCTCTTCAGAACCCAGATTAAGATGTACACCCCTCCTGGTTTCTATCCTTGGGAATTTCCATGATCTGCACCATATAGGTAGCTAAAACTCCAACAGAAAAGACTTAGTCTTTTTTGCCTAAATATGGTGGTGGCTGTGTGCCGTGGAGTCGGTTCCGACTCATAGCGACCCTGTACAGGGTTTCCGAGGTTGTAAATCTTTACGGGAACAGAACACCTTATCTTTCTCCCACGTAGAGATAGTTTGATAGTTTCGAACTGCTGACCTTGCGGTTCGCAGCCTGATTCGTAACCACTATGCTACCAGAGCTCCCTTTGCCTGTATAAAAGAGATGCAATTTGAAAGCATAGGTTGGAGCATTAGAAGGCTGAGGAGGATATACTAATATGACATAAACTTCAAAATGAAGATCATCTAAGATAAAGAGGACTATTTCATAATATAAAAGGATCAATTAATTAAGAAACCATTGAAATCCTAACTCTGTAGGTGTCTAATAACTGAACTTCAAAATACATGAGGCCAAATATGACAGAATTAAAGGGAGAAATAGACACACCATCATCATTAATGGGGAATTTAACACCCTTCTTAGCAACTGATAGAACCAGACAATTAAAAAATAAATAAAAACAAGCGAGACAAACAATACTGTCAATAATGTTGACATAAATTAATAGTTACAGAATCCTACATTGTACAAAATACATGAAGATGAGTCCAAATGATCTGCACTCCAGTTATATTAAAACACCTGTCCACATCCATGGTTGATAACAATATTGAGTGTGCACATAAAATGATTCTGTTGCATGTAAGAGTGACAGTGGATTATATGGCAAATCATTTTCAAATAAGCCACAGCTCTATGAAATAATAATCCACAACGAACTTGGGTTTCGAAAAGTTTGTGTGAAATAGGTACTGAAACAATTCATGGAAGAAAATAAACAGAAGTGTTTGGACATCTGCAAACAAAATTTTTACCATACATCAAAGGAAGGCAAAAGTTTTTCTTTTAAAAAAATCATTATTGGTCATGAGACATGGATTCATCATTATGAGCCTGAGAGTAAACGGCAAGAGTATGGAATGGAAATATCCTCAATCGCCGACAAAGAAAAAAGTACAAAAATCAACCCTCAACTGGAAAATCACTTCTTACAGTTTTCTGGGATTCTCAAGGACCAGCCTTGGAATACTGTCAGGAAAAAGGCTTAACAATCAACAGCGCTTGTTACAGTGAGAGGCTCACTGAAGAACTGAAGCCAAAATTCAGATTAAACACAGAGGACTGCTATCCAAAGGCAGTGTGATCTTGCATGACAGTGCACATCCACACACCTCTGTCCACACTGTTGACACTCTGCAAAAACTTTGTTTTGAGGTGTTCAAGGCATCCTCCCTATAGTCCAGATCTTGCTTCATTGAACTTTCACCTGTTTTGTTCCCTGAAAGCAGCCCTTCAATGATGAAGATTCACCTCTGATGAAGAAGTGAAGACAGCGGTGAATTTGTGACTCACAGCTCAGCCTAAAACATTTTTTAATAAGGGAATGTGAAGGATTGTTGACAGATGGACAAAGTGTATTGAAAAGTAAGGAGATTATGTTGTACAATGATATATTTGTCTTTTCTAAAAGTTGTTTAAACTAAATTCTACAGCCAGGGTGCAAATAATTTTTGACTCACCTTCATAAGATTATATTTTAGTGTCCAGTAGGGAAGACTGGTACAATCTTGTGAAAATAACTCCACAATTTTCACAGGCAAGTCTAGCATATTAATCAATGGTTTGAAAATGGAATGGTGCTACAGGGTATGCACTGGACTGCTAACTGCAAGGTCAGTGATTCCAACCCACCAGCCACTCCTCTGAAACCTTCTACAGGATTGCTATGAGTTGGAACCAACTTGACAGCATTTAACAACCAGAGCAGCACTGAATATCTAAGAAGAAAGGTTATTAAGCTGCAATCAATCTTGGAGCCACCACTCATCTGTCAGTTTGTCGTACTGCGGTAGCTTGCATGTTGCTGTGATGCTGGAAGCTACGCCACTTGGTATTTCCAATACCAGCAGGGTCTCCCATAGCGGTCAAGTTTTAACAGTTTCCAACTAAGACAGACTAGGAAGAAGGAAGAGGCAGTCCACTGCTAAAAACATTAGGTACTGAGAACCTTCTGAATGACAGCAGAACATTGTCTAATATAGCACTGGAAGATGAGTACCTCGGGTTAGAAGACGTTCAAAATATTTGGAACGCTTAGCTCGGCACACCATAAATGATTGATGTAAAGAAATCAGAACAGGAGGTGATGCTGATCTAACCATACATATCCCTATGCAGCTGCCCAGTGCACCACGCAAATGTAAGATTTCATAGCTTATTGTTGTTGTTGTTAAGTGCCGTTGAGTCAATTCCAACCCATAGTGACCCTGTATAGGGTTTCCAAGGAGCAACTGGTGAGCTTGAACCACTGACTTTGCAGTTCAAACGACTTTGCAGTCTGATACATTAGCACAGCACTACACCAGGACTCCATTGTTCTCTCTTTGAATAGCAGTGAAGGCAAATTACCCTCACCATTGCTGAAAAAATATACTGAATGCAAATACTGAGCTTCCTTGTTGTTGTGGTTAAG
Source organism: Chrysochloris asiatica (assembly GCF_000296735.1). Lineage (NCBI taxonomy): Eukaryota > Metazoa > Chordata > Mammalia > Afrosoricida > Chrysochloridae > Chrysochloris > Chrysochloris asiatica. Next base: position 8,834,232 of record NW_006408558.1, on the reverse strand, counting down.
TGCCACTTAGTCGGTTCCAACCCATAGTGACCCTGTATAGGGTTTCCAAATGACTTTGCAGTTCAAATGGCTTTGCAGTCTGGCACATTAACCCACAGTGCCACACCAGAAAGTCCCTAGTTCAATGTAAACTTTCATATAATTGAAAGGCTAGAAGCATAATTAACCCACTGCCATCTACTCAGTTCTGACTCATAGAGACCTGTGTAGCATTTCTGAAGCTGTAAATCTTTACTGTAGCAGACGGCCTCATGCTTCTTCCACGGAGTGACTGACCTTGCAGTTAGCAGTCCAGTGTTTACCCTATAGTATCACCAGGGTTGCTAGAGAAATAGAATTAGAGTCCGTTTAAATCTTACTGGATCACATCTGAGTATAGCATTTTGTCTTTATTGTTGCTGTTGTTAGGTGCCTTTGAGTCGGTTCCAACTCATAGCAACCCTATGCACAAGAGAACAAACTACTACATGGTCCTGTTGTTACACTTGAGCCCATTGCTGATGTCACTGTGCCAATCCATTCCATTGAGGATCTTCCTCTTTTTTACTGACCCTCCACTTTAACAAGCACGATGTCCTTCTCTAGGGACTGGTCCCTCCTGATAACATGTCCAAAGTCCAAGAGATGAAGACTCATCATCTTCACTTCTAAGAAGCATTCTGGCTATACTTTTTCCAACACAGACATGTTTGTTCTTTTGGAAGTTCATAGTACCTTCAATATTCCTCTACAACACACAACTCAAATGCATCAATTCTTCTTTGGTCTTCCCTGTTCACTGTCCAACTTTCACATGCATATGAGGTTATTCAAAATACCATGACTTGGGTCAGGAGCACCTCAGTCCTCACATTGATATCTTTGCTCTTGAACACTTTAAAGAGGCCTTCTGTAACAGGTTTGCCTCATGCAATAGGTTGTTTGATTTCTTGGCTGCTGCTTGCATAAGTGTTGATTGTGGATCCAAGCAAAATGAAATCTTTGACAACATCAGTCTTTTCTACATTTATCATGATGTTATTTATTGGTCTAGTTGTTCACCTGATAGGTTACTATAATTTCATTATGAAACTTGAGACCTCTGCCTTATCTCAAAATGCATCTGTATTTTCTTGGCTTTTCCTTTCTTCTCATCACACGGAGGTTATAGTGCCTCACCCCAGATTCTTGTCACAACTACAGCTAATCACAAGGCTCTGGTCAACTGGCAGAGTGCTGGGAAAGGTGGAAGGCAGATACAAGAATTGGTAGGTACCACACTCTCTTCCAGAGTTTTGGTTTCCCATCTTCTGTGATCTTTGTGAATGAATTTCAGAGAAACGCCACTGAAATCTACTTTTGGCAGGAGAAAATATGCCATTTATGAAATACACTTACTGTTTTTCAAAATTTGGATGCATGAAGCGATTTTCAGGAATCACTAACTAACTCCACAGTGAAGAGAGTCAGTTTAATTTTAAAATGCTAATAGTAGTGTTCTTTAATTAAACGTGATTAAATTTCTTTCTGCTTAGCTATATCCCCCAATTCTATAATGAGCACTTACTACTTCTACAATGAAGGGGAAAAAACAATTACAAAGAAACAACTGCAACAAAAGGGCATATAACAGGAGGGAGACATGGAAAAGAACTTTGGGACCTGTGTTTAGCAAGAGTGGCCTCTTGTAAGCCATGTGTCTGCATTTTGGCAGTCAGTGCTTGACCTCTTTCTTATGAATTAAGCCTACACAGCACTGTAAGTATCAGATCAGAGAGTTACCGAGCACTGCGGACCAGGCAGCTAACAAACTGCCAGTACATTAACACAGATTTCATTTTGCTTTATCCAACGCATTTAGTTTAAGGGAAATATCACCTAGACCCCTCAAAGCCTTTGCTCTAATCAGTTTCACAGGGCTCCCAAAGAAGAAAGCACTGTGTGGGCATGTGGCAGTCAGAAACTGACAGGATCAGACTACAAACAGAATCTCTGAAACTCGAGGAGGGTAGCAGTGTTTCTTCCCAAAGAACATAAGCTGGTGTTGACACAAGTTGATGTGAACGGTAGAAAAAGTGGAGGTAACATCACACAAGGATGCTTTGTACTTATATTTGTTCTCTAGGGCAGTGGGCTCAAGTGTAGCAACGATTGTGGGGTTGGCCCAGGACTGGGCAGTGTTTCGTTCTGTTGTGCATAGGGTCACTATGAGTCAGTACTGACTCGATGGCACCTAAAAACAACAACAGAACAGTGGTACCCAACTCTAGCTACACAAAAAATTGTCTAGGGGAGTTTTTTGGTTTTTTTTAAATACCTGCTCTTTCCTAATGTAATATTGGGCAAGTCCCTCCATTTCTGTGAGTCTTCATTCCTTCATCTACAAGTCAGCTAAATAAAACCTGTGTGCCTCAAGAGATGCTGTGAAAATAAATAAAGCAACAGCTTTGTAAAATAATTTACAAAGAGAATTAAGAAAATGTTGATTATGTTTAAATTCCTTAATCCAGCTATCTGAGACCAAGAGTACCTATTAATTACAAGGATAACAAGGACAGGTATTGTTGGGATACATTTGATGACCGTAACACAGAATGAAGTTACCCGGAACCCATGACTTTGGACTCATTAGGATTGGCATAGGCAATGACTAAAGGGGCTGGCCTCATGAGCTAATAGATCTAATAGGTCAATCTATAAATATCACGGTGTTCTCTAGGGCCAGTGTAGATATAAACCCATTGGAAAGAAAAACAGTACAACATCCTAACAGATGTGATAACAATCAAATAAAAATTAAGGAAAATTGGGTATATATGTAAGGAACCTCAGAACAATGTGGTGGTGGTGGTTATGTGCCGTGGAGTTGGTTCCAACTCACATGGACCCTGCATAGGATTTCCAAGTCTGTACATCTTTATGGGAGCAGAAATCCTCATCTTTCTCCCACAGAACAACTGGAAGTTTTTGAACTGCTGACTTTGAGGTTATCAGACTGACTGATAACCACTACGCTAACAGAACTCCTTTTCAGAACAATAAGGATGTCCTATTATTTTTCTCCACAACCCCTCTTGTTTAAGGGTAAGTCAAAATATATTGCTATAAAATCATAGACTCTTTACTAAGCCAAAATGTCAAAATATGAAGCTATTGTTTCTTGATATATCCTCCATCTAGGTCTATATGTTACTGAAGGTTTCTATTTCTCTAAACCTTTCCCTGAAGAATTCTGTGTTCTTCAAATAACACAACATACAAGTGGCAGTTTTGGCATCTTCAAGAGACTCAAACTGTGTAGCTCTGAAATGTTCTTTGAGTTTGGGGTACAAAAAGAAGTCTGAAGAAGCAAAGCCAGGGCTGTAAGGTGGATGGGGGAAGGCTTTCCAGTGACAATCTCACAGGAAAGTCCTTGTTACCTTCGAAGATTGAGCAGGTACATTGTCATGATGGGGGGGAAAAAATTCTTTGGCACAAATTTCCTGGCGTTTTTTTATCACTATGCAGTTTTTAAATTTTTCCTAAAACTCATAATAAGTCCCCATGATTGTCTTAGGTCCTTCAAGAAAATTGATCAAGATTACCCTTTGGAATCCCCAAAAATAATCTCTATAACCTGATGAGCTGATTTCTCTGCCTTGAATTTAACTGACCCAGCAGATCCCCTTGGAAGCAGATCCCCAATCCATTTTGATTGGACCATGTTCTCTTGATCCTATTGATACATCCAAGACTCATCTCCAGTTACAATTTGTCCCATACAATAGCCATTTCTTCTTTCTATGGCAGGGGTGGGTGGTGGTTGTGGTAGTGTGCTGTGGAGTCAATTCCGACTCAGCAACCCTGTACAGGATTTCCAAGGCTATAAATCTTTATGGAAGCAGAAAGCCTCATCTTTCTCCTGCAAAAATGGCTGGCAGTTTTGAACTGCTGACCTTGAGGTTAGCAGTCCAACTCATAACTACTATGCTAATAGAGCTCCTTGTGGCAGTTGTTGTTGTTAGGTGCCATTGAGTTGGTACTGACTCATAGCAACCTTATGCACAGCAAAACGAAACACTGCCCAATCGTGGGCCAACCTCATTACTGTTGCCACGTTTGAGTCCATCGATGCTGCCACTTGGCCAATCCATCTCGTTGGGGGTCTTCCTCTTTTTCTCTGACCCTCCACCTTACCAAACATGATATCTTTCTCCAGCAACTAACTGGTCCCTCCTGACAGACAATATGTCTGAAGTATGAGAGACAAAGTTTGGCCATCTTGGCCTCCAAGGAACACTCTATCTGCACTTCTTCCAAAACGAATCTATTCGTTCTTTTGGCAGCCCATGGCACTTTCAGTATTCTCCTCCAACACCATAACTCAAAAGCATCAATTCTTCTATGATCTTCCTTATTCACTGTCCAGCTTTTGCATGCATATAAGGTTATTGAAAATACCATGGCTTGGGACAGGTGCACCCTAGTCCTCAAGCTGACATCTTTAATCTTCAACACATTAAAATGGTCTTGTGCAGCAGATTTGCCTAATGCAATATGTCATCTGATTTCTTGACTGCTGCTTCCGTGAGTGTTGATAGTCAATCCAAAAATAATGAAGTCTTTGACAACTTCAATCTTTTATTTATTGGTCCAGTGGTGAGGATTTTTGTTTTCTTGACATTGAGATGTAATCCATACTGAAGGCTGTGCTGCTCTTTGATTTTCATCAGTAAGTCCTCTTCACTTTCAGCAAGCAAGGTTGTATCATCTGCATATGGCAGGTTGTTAATGAGTCTTCCTCCAATCCTGATGCCACGTTTTTCTTCATATAACCCAGCTTCTCGTTTTATTTGCTCAGCTTACAGGTTGAATAAGTATGGTGAAAGAATACAACCTTGTCAGACACCTTTCTTAATTTTAAAACATTCAGTGTTCCCATGTTCTGTTCGAACAACTGCCTCTTGGTCCACGTACAGATTCCTCATGAGCACAATTAAGTGTTCTGGAATCTCATACTTTGCATTGTTGTCCATAGCTTGTCATGATCCATACAATCGAAAGCGTTTGCGTCAATAAAGCACAGGTAAACATTATTTCTGATATGTGACAGGAGTAGGGATGACTAAACCTGCTCTCAGCAGTGGCTCTTCCTCATTTTCCCATGATGTAGGAGATACTGCCTCTTCCTCCAAAGATGCATCACTCACTTTCCGGGGGACCTGCACTCCACTTCGTGGGAGCCATGAAAGGTCTAGATAGGGTATTAGCATGGGGTGATGGTTTGGATCCTGGGATCCAGAGTGAGACTTGCTAGAGAGGAGATTGATGAATCCGAATTAAGGTCCTTAGAAAATGTCAAGGAAAAAGATTGAGACAGCCAATTTAGGGGACAAGGTCAAAAACAGGAAACAATCCAGTTTTATCTAATAAAGATCAAGAATTGGACAAAACTAGAACAGATGGAGAGGGATGTGAGAACTGCTGAGGTTTGAGCTGTGTTGGCTTTTTGAGACTCTCCAGGTGGGCCAGCCTGCCTAAAGCTGTGTGAGTCCATCTCTCCTTTATCACCTTGGAACCTTTTGCTTTCTGCTGTGACTACTTCTTCTTGCCTATTTCAGAACTCTCCCATCCAGGAGATTTCAGTGTGATAGATCTCTCAAGCCTTTTTAACCAGTTTGCATTGAAAGAACTAAATCCTAAAGAGGAATTTAGCATCTTACAGGGACACTGAGGCTTTTGTCTTCCCAAGCAAAACTTTGCTCCTCTGCAGATTACAGGGTTCCTGGTTTCCTGGGGTGAGGAGTTTCAGACACTTCAGGCTGCCTGTCCCATCCCACCTCTCCCCCAAAGCCTGATAATATAGGAGGAGAGGCATCAGTGAGCAAGGCAGTTTTATCAAGTCTCTGATACTTTCACACATTACCCCACAGACTGGTTTCTCAATCTGCACAGTAACAAACAACACCTTGCTCACACACTTCCACACATGTTGCAACCTTCACGACTTCACCAGCCAGTACACATGTCTGAAAACAGCACACACACAGCATCTTGGTCAAAGATGATGCCATGGATCATTCCAAGTAGGAAAAAGTCCTTTGAATGGGCTCAACTGCTCTGAAACCATTAAAAAGCCATCGTTCCTAAGGTTTTAGAGAGAAATCATGCTCAACTCACCAATGGCCCAGGTGGAATTCACCTCTCTACCTGGGACTTGTTACACAAGGTGGAACACCTGTGAAGTCACGGACCTAAGGGACTTCTATAGGTGGGCTGTGTGTGAAGTGATGGGGAGGGGGAAGTTATCTCTGGAGGCCCTATTTAGAATGCATTTACAAATGGTGGTCTAGGACACTTGAAATCTTACTTGTGCTGATGTGTGACAGAAACAATGGAAACAAAAGAGGCTTTTGTGGAGTGGCATGGGAGCCAAAACTCTAAAGGACAAACTTACAGTCTTTTGTAACATATTCATAATTTGGAGGCTGCTTCTAGTACACACATTATGTACATTTTATAGAAACTCTTTGTAGAATAGAATCCAGGTACTGACATAGCATCAGCTATTTCCTTCAGCAGGCCCTCACCTTTCAAAATCATTGATTTTCTCCTCAAGAAAATGTCTTAAGAATATTTTTTGCTGCTTCTTCTGAGGTTCCAGTACTTAGTACTATTCAAACAGCCCTGGAAGGTAAGTAGTTTACATTAGCTAAGAACATTACATCAGCCGGCTGCGTTACCGGAAATTTCCACCATTCAGCCTAAGGTTGCTGGATGCAACCTTAAGCAGGCATTATCTAGGTGAAAGTTAAACTCCAAGAAGTATTTAAGTGTTTGTTGTTGTTAAGTGCCTTCGAATCAGTTCCCGACTCTTAGTGACACTGTATAGAATTTCCAAGGCGTGGCTGATGAGTTTGAACAGCTGACCTTGAAGTTCAAACTGACCTTGTGGTCCAGTGCATTATCCCACAACTCTATACACAGTGGTCTAAAGGCTGACTTATGAGCAGGCAAATTGTTGAGTACAGAATGGTTGCAAAAAATGGGACAAATTTTAACTGCACAGAGGAAAAAACACAGAGTGCTTCAGTTATAAAAAGGCAGGCAAAAATCATTTCTGTCAGGAATCTCTTAAGATGTCTTATCTCTTTATGAACATAAACATACAACAGGAGTTATCATCTGACCCTCTGACATTAGCACTACAGAGTGGATTAAAATTTATGCCAACTTCAGAACTTAGGCCTTTTTCAAATAAACTATCATGTTCGTGTTTCCTAAGTACCTATAGTAGAGAAGATCATTTAAAAACAAAAAATCCTAGTTGCCGCAGAGTTGACTCTGATTAGGGCAATCCCATGTGTGTCTGCACAGAACTGTGCTCCACAGGGTTTTCCATGACTGATTTTTTGGAAGTTGGTTGCCAGGTCTTTCTTCTGAGGTGCCTCTGGTTAGACTCAAACTTTCAACTCTTTGGTTAGCAAGTGACCACATTATGTGCACACTCCAGGGACTCCATAGAAGAGATACAGGCATGAAAAAGAAGCAATGATCTCCTTATTCCAGTAACTGAGGACCCACAGAAACTTTATCATAAACACCATCAGAGGAGGTGCAAGTTAAATGGAATTGATGTCACTCAAAAATCTTTTTGTGCAATCTAATGAACACAAACGTGTCTACTTGTAAAAGAGTAAATATAGAAAACACTAGCTCTTGCACAGACACAATTCATTTCACATTTGTTGTCTTCTTTAAGACCCAGAAGTTTTGGAGTCAGAATTGACTTCAAATCTGAATGTCACAGTATGTGAATGTGACTTTGGGGAAATCACTTAAATTCTCTGGGCCTCAGTTTCCTCATCTCCAAAACAGGGTTAATAATAATAGGGATCCTGGTGATAGAGTTGGTTACTCAATGGGCTGCTATCCTCAAGGCCAGCAGTTTGAATCCACCAGTCACTGCATGGGAGAAAGATGAGGTTTTCTGCTCCTGTAAAAATTTATAGTCACGGAAACCCTAGACAGGGTCACTGTGGGTCAGAAGTATGCACACAACCACATCACTGGGTAAGGATTCAACGAGTATATGTTTGCAATTTTCTTAATACTGGGAGTACACATTCAAAGAATCGTAGATTTAATTATTATTATTTAATAATTGCCACATCTGTATATTGACCTAGCAGTTTCAACTTTCCCTCTCAGATAGATGAGGTTAAGTGGCTTATCCCGGGCTAAACAATTCATTAGTTGTAGTACCTAGCCTTCTGGTCCCAGGCCTCAGTCACCCCATCACCCACAGTCAGCCTTAAAGACTTTGACAGACTGGGCAGCAGTGTCCAGCACAAGCAGAGAATTCTCCTTGGTATAATTCAGAGCCACAGGATAAGAAAGACCTTGAGTGACCAGGGGCTTCAGTCCTGGAAATTCCTCAGGTTTTCCTAAGCACAGGACAGCTTGACTAGAGGTATCCGTAACAACCACATTCCCCTGATGATCAAAGGTCACAGCGGAGGCGGTTATCTTAGAAGGGAAGAAGAGGCTCAGTCCAAAAGAATCTACCTGGCTGATGAACTGCATGGTGGCACTAAACACCTTCACCCTGGTGCTGCACGCTCGGGTCCCCATGGGAGTCAGGGGGTGCTCTAGGACCGCAATGGTCCCGGTGAGCCAAGACACTGCCACCCCTCGGGGGCTGCACAGATGCGAGTACATCCTGTCAGCTCTCCGAAGGATCCCTTCGGGAAAATCAACTTCCAGGAGGTGCAGGGACCCTGCCTCCGCATCAGTCACCAAGACCTCATTGTGGGGCGTGGTATCCACTCCCCAAGGTAAGGAGAACTGGCCCCCAATGACGAGCTTGATATGGCCCAAAAAATCAAACACTTTGACGGATCGGTCACCGGCGTCGCTGACAACCACATGGCAGTCGTTGGTCACAGTGACATCGAGTGGGTACCTAATGTCTTGGGCCGCCTCCCCTTTCTCTCCAAACTGATGGACACATTCTCCCTCGGAGTTGAAGACCTTGACCCGCTTCTTGCCGTCATGCACCACCACGACCCGCCCCGTCTGGGGACACAGCGCCAGCCCGGTGGGGTTAACCAGGGTCCCCCAGCCGCCGAAGGTGTGGTGGCAGGTGAGAGTTCCGGGGGCGCAGGGCCCGGTGCTGAGGGCAGCCGGAGCCCGGCGAAGCGCGGGGCGCAGCAGCTCCAGGAGGTGCAGCACGGGCAAGCAGTCGCTGGTGTCGCAGCCCCGGCCGACTCGCCGGCAGAAGGGGCACTCGAGGGCCAGCGTCCGCGGGTGCGCCAGCGCGGCCACACAGTTCTGGCAGACCACGTGGCCGCAGGGCAGGTTGCGCGGGCGCCGCTGCTGGGTGTGGCCGAACCTCTCAAAGCACACCTTGCACTCAAGCAGGCTGGTCTCGGCCTCGCGCACGAGCTCCCGCAGCGCCGGCCCACTCCCCAAGGCCTCAGCACCCATCGTGCGGCCCCGAAACTCCCGGCCGCACCGCCAGCCGAGAGCCGGACGCTGCCCCCACGCCGCCCTCTGCCCGGGTCACTAGGAGGAGCGTCCCGGCTGACGTCAAGAGTAGCGAGCAAGTTGGCCGCCGCATGCTGCCACCTGGTGGACGCTCGCGGAAGCTGTTTCCTGACGACCTGCTGTTCTGCGGTCCAGTGGGTTCTGCTTTCTAGGGAGCCAGCATAGTGTTTGCGCGGAGTGCTGGTGTGTTTGAACCGCCAGCCTTGCGATTAGCAGTCCAGTGCTTATCCTACAGTGCTACATCAGGACTCCGAGGACCTGCTAGTGGGACCATTTAGAAGATGTATACACATGCCTGTAATTTTCACAAATCATATATGGATTATTTCCATTTTACAGACGAAGAGATAGATTTACTGAGGACAAGCGAGTTGCACCCCACCACCCAGACTATAAGCAGTTTGGTGCTCAGTAATCTTTACAATTTGTAGCACTTGGGCATTGGGTATCAGGACTGGTGAGGCTTGAAGACAATCGTCTACTAATTCAGGATGCTATGATCTCATTGGGAAAACACAGACACCTGAGAGAAGTTAAACTTCAAGGGGGTGAGGCATGTGTGTATACCTTTTGTGGCACTGTGGAATAATGCACTGGACTGCAAGGTCGGTTTGAACCGGGAGGTCGGCAGTTCAAACTCACCAGCCGCTCCTCAGAAATGCTATACAGGGTCACTAAGAGTTGGAACCAACTCAACAGCACTTAACAGCAACATATGAAAGAAGGAATGTTACAGGTCAGTACAGGAAGTTCACTGGCTGAGTGATGGAGGACCCAAGGTTGGGAATGTCTCCCAGAGGAATTATATAAAACTGTTGTTACTGTTGCTAGGTGTCATCCAGTCAGTTCCAAATCCTAGCGACTGTATTTACAACAAAACAAAAGAGCACTCAGTCCTACACCATCCTCACAATCTTTGCTGTTTGATTGCATTGTTGCAAGTCACTGTGTCCATCCAGTTCATTGACAGTCTTTTGCTTTTTCACTGACCAGGCCCTTCTCCAGGGGTGGTTCCTCCTGATAACACGGCTAAAGTAAATAAGGTAAAGTCTCACCATTCTCACTTCTAAGGAGCACTCAGAAAAATTGTGAGTTGATAATCATTGGTATAGAATTACTGCCTTATTTTAAGTTATTTGCATACATTATCTTATTTAAAACTCAAGACAATCCTATATAAGTACTAACATTTTCAGCACTCATTTTCTACAAAAGCCTTCATAGAAGTCAAGTATTTCACCCAGCATCCCACAACCAGGAAGTGTCTGGGCAGGAATTTGGAGTCAGGCAGTTTGTCTGCTGAGCTATACTCATATAGCACATAGGAATCACCTGGCTCTCACCTCCAGAGGTTTAATTGGCCCAGGCTGTGGTGTGAATGGATGGAGGTTTAAAATGCTTCCCCAGGTGATTACAATTTGCAGCCACATTTGATAACCACTGAGCCGTGTGATAAAGGAACCCTGATGGCACTGTAGGATAAGCCCTGGACTGCTAACTACAAGGTAGGCAGTTCAAACCCAACACCTTGGAAACCCTCTTCAGGGTCACTATGCGTCCTAACCAACTCCATGGTGCTTAACAACAACAACAGAATAGTAACCAATGCTAACAGTTAATTATACTAAATAAGTTACATACATTATCTCATTTAATCATCACATAAGTTACAATCAACTAGACAGCACAAAGCCACCCCAGTACCTTATAAAGCAATATTCTTATTTTGGAGATAAGGAAATTGAAGTCCCAGAGGTTAAATAAAAACTAGTCTAAGTCTGAGTTTGAACTTAAAAAGCCTGTCTGTGGTCCTCTTTTGGAGTGCTATGCCTTTTATAAGAACCCTGGTGGTACAGTGATTAAAGTGCTCAGCTGCTAACCCAAAGGTTGGCAGATGGAACTCATCAGTGGTGCTGAGGAGAAAAGATGTGGCAATCTGCATCCATAAAGATCACTATGGAAACCCTATGACGCAGCTCTGCTCTGTCTTATAATATCACTGGGAGTTGGAATTGACTCGATGGCAATGAGTTATTTCTTTTATATCTCTAATAAATTGTTTTTTAACTTATAACTTACATGCAGTAAAACCCATACTCTTGATGCACAATTCCATACAATTTGACAAATGCAGAAAGCCATGTAATTACCACTGTATTATAAATATAAAGCACATTGAGAGAGGTTTGCATGGGCTAAATGGGACAGAGGTAACCCTTTGGTTGTTTGATGATGCATAGAGGGGATTGTAACCATGGCAATGTAACAATATACGATAGGATGAATGTAAAGCTAATGTTCTCCCTTGTAAGCTATCACATAATTCACAATAAAGCATTTAAAATAATAATAATAAGCAAGTTGTTCACCAGGAAGCATCAAGGCAAGCAATCAAGTCCCTTCAGGACAAACCCCCCCTCTAAGACTGAAACTCAAAAATTAAAAATATGTAAAGCAATTTCATGGCCCCCCAAAATTCTCTCCACTAACATCCCTTTTGTGATCAGCCCTTCCCCTTGTGCTCTTACAAAATATTTTTTATCCTATTAGACTTGTTTTACCATTGAAAATTTCAAATATGTTCAAAAACAGAGAGAATAGTACAATGAAACCCTATGCCTATCATCCAACTTCAAGAATTATCCATCTCGTTTCATGTGTACCTCAGTTCATCCTACTCGCCAGTTTATTTTTAAACAACCCCCAGACATCATATAATTTCATCCTTAAAATGATCTCTATGGGACTCTAAATGGAGTCCTGGTGTGGCGCTGTGGGTTAATGCGCCAGACTGCAAAGCCGTTTGAACTGCAATGTTGGCGGGTCAAGCTCACCAGCAGCTCCTTTTCAGTTAGCAGTCCAACACCTGATCTACAGCACCATGTTGTTGTTGTTATTGTCATTAAGTGCTGTTCAGTTGGTTCCTACTCATAGCAACCTCTATATAGCGTTTCCTAGGAACAGCTGGTTGTTTGAACCACTGACTTTGTGGCTAGCAGCCCAATACTGATCCTACAGCGCCACACTGAGGTCTCTCTTAATTTTTAACAATTCTCTCTCCTGTTATCTCTTTCTTTAAACAGCTAGTTGAATTCTTAAAGGAACCGAACCATTTGTTTTGTAGAATTCCCCACACTCTGGATTTAACTATTGCATGTCTATAGTGTCATTTAATATGTTCCTTTCCCCTTCATTTTATGTAAACTGGTATGAACTGGTAGTTAGATCCAGACTAGTGTTGTCTAACAAAAATATAATCCAAGCCCCATCTCTAATATTAAATTTTCTAGTAGCCACATTTTCTAAAGCATGAAAAAGAAATAAGTGGAATTACTTTCATCATGTATCTTATTTAATCTAAAATGTCCTAGACATTACCGTTTCAATATGTAATCACTATTAAAGTTATGAATGAAATATTTTACATTCATTAAAAAAAAATGTCCACTCACAGTACATCCCAATTCATAATAATCCCATTTCAAGTGCTCTTTCGCTTCAGATTGCTAAATGGAACAGCTCAGATCTAGACCAAGTCTGTGCTACAATCTTGCCTTTCAAGACTCTTCGCAGAATGACTCCATGCATTCTTGCCTTGCTTCTAACTTGTCTATGCTCCAACGTTGTTTGAAAACTGACCCAAGATCTCCAACTCATCACTAACTGTGGCCAAGTGTCAACTCTGTAGGAACACACTGCCAACCTGGGTGACTCAGGAGAAGGAGATGAGAGTTCAGCAACTTTGTACTTCCTGAGTGTCCAACTTCGTCTTCTTGATCCTTTGCTGCCCCTGCGAGGCAACAGGCAGTACTGCACCACATTCTGCAGTACTGGGCTCTGTAGGATAACCAAAAGGTTGGCAGTTCAAACCCACCAGCCACTCCTCTGAAAAGTTACAGGGTCGCTATGAATCAGAACCAACTTGATTGGCACTTAACAACAACAACATATATATAGCTACCCTATATAGGTTTTCCTGGTATGGCATTGTGGGTTAATGCACTGGACTGCAAGGTCGGTTTGAACTACAAGGTCGGTGGTTCAAGCTCACCCCGGAAATCCTATATAAGGTCGCTATGAGTTGGAACGGACTCGATGGCACTTAGCAGCAACAAACAACAATAAGGTTTCTGAGGTTTGTAAATCTTTGCGGGAGCAGAAAGCCTCATCTTTCTACCACAGAGCAACTGATGGGCTCAAACTGTCAATCTTGTGTTTCACAGCAGTTGGAAACTACCAGTTGTTATTCAGGAGAAAGATGAGGCTTTCTGCTCCCATATTTATTTACAGCCTTGGAAACCCTGTACAGGGTTGCTATGAGTCAGAACCGACTCCATAACACATAACAACAACATATGAGTCCTGGTGTGGCGGTGTGGATTAATGCATGGGAATGCAAGTCACTTGAACTGCAAGGTCGGTGGTTCAAGCTCACCAACCATTCCTTGGAAACCCTATACAAGATTGCTATGGGTTGGAATTGACGCGATGGCACTTAACAAAAACAACAGAAAACATTGGTAGTTGGAACCCACCCAGTGGCACTGTGGACAAAAGGGCTGGTAATTACATTACTAAAATTAACATTACAGCCAAGAAAAATCTATTGTCCAAAAGCAAAGAAGAAAAGGCAAAAAAGAGGCAGGGAAACTGGAGGGATGGAATCAGGGATGGCAGGGTGAAAACCGGAAGGGTGCTGACATTTTATTGGACAGCAACCAATGTCACGGAAAAATTTGTATATGAATTGTTGAATGACAAATAAGTTTGCTTTGTAAACTTTATCCTAAAGCACAATAAAATGTTAAAGAAAACAATAATAAAGTCTATGATCCTGTGAAAGATGCATCTTCAACTTAAAACAAAAAATATCCAAAAAACCCTATAGAGCAGTTCTGTTCTGTAATACATGTTGCTATGTATGAGTCAAGGAGCTCTGGTAGTGTAGTGGTTATGAATCGGGCTGCAAACCTCATAGTCAGCAGTTCGAAACTACCAACTGTACTGCGGGAGAAAAATGAGGCGTTCTGCTCCCATAAAGATTTACAGCCTCAGAAACCCTGTACCAGGTCGCTGTGAGTCGGAACCAACTCCATGGTACTTAACAAACATGTATGAGTCAAAATCGACGGATAGCAATGGTTTAAAATATTTTTGGTTTTAATGGTGTTTTAGTTTTCTAGTGCTGCAGTAAGAGAAATATGTTGTTGTTGTTAAGTGGCGTCGACTCAGTTCTGACTCACAGCGACCCTGTATAGGGTTTCCAAGGAGCAGCTCATGGGTTTGAACTGCTGACCTTGTGGTTTGCAGTCTAGTGCCGATCCTACAATGCCACACCAAGAGTCCCAATAGAAATATGAGTGACTTTAAAGAACAGAAATTTATTTTCCTGCAGTTCTGGAGGTTTTAACTCCAATCAGGGTCTCAGACATGTCAGCTCCTTCCTGTTTGTCGTTTTTGCCTTTCCTTGGTTCCTTCACTAGTAGATGGTCCTCACGTAGCACCTGTCTTTCCCCCAGGAATGCAGATCTCCATGAATACATATCCCCATACATGCACATCTCCATGTAGGTACATCTCCATGTATGCATATCTAAGCCTTTCGATGACTGAGAAGTGATTGGATTCAGAAACCATCTGATTGAGGTATGATTAACACAGAAAAAACCCTATTTCCAAACAGGATTGCATCAACAGGTATAGGGGTTAGGAGTCCAACACATATTTGGGGGAAGAGGGACAAGCAATTTCATGCATATGAAATGTTAAATTTAAAGTATGAAATTTAATTTTGTGGTATTTGTTCAGGAATTAAAGTTTTGGGGTTTTTAAAAAAAAACGTTTTATTGTTAATTGAGGGAAGGTTTACAGAGATCATCGGTTTTACATTCAACAAGTCATACACTTTGTTTTATCTCAATGATTGCAATTCCCTCTGTGGAACAACAGTCATCCCACTACCATCTCCATTCCAGCCACCTTCCCATCCCTTCTCACCTTTGTCGTTAGGTACATGTTGCCTCTTTGATTGTTAATGATTGACCATTCCGTCATTCATCGTGAGCATACCTTACTAGTGTTGTCCCTTCTGTATACGTATCTACTGCTTGGCTTAAAGTTGGGCCACAAGGGTAAATTCCTTTCCAGTCCTGAAGGGTGGCTGAAGCCCATAGTCTCAGGCTCCTCTAGGCTCTTTCTGATCAGTAAGCGCAGTGTTTTTATTGATTATATAATTTTGAGCTTTGTTCCACATATGTTGCCACTCTATCCAGAACCTTCTGTGTTCCCTTTCAGAGCGGTTGGTAGTGGCAGTTGGGCACCAACTAGTGATTCTGGTCTCAGAATTGTGGAGACTGATCTTTGCATGTCCCATTAGTCCATTGAGCTAATTGATTTCAAGCATCTTCAATTCTCATCACTCTTTCTTCTGCACATGGAGTTGCACCCTTAGATAGCCACTCATGAGCTTTTAATATCCCACCAAAGTAGGAAGCAGAACATTGTTTTTGTGGACTATGTTAGGCCAATTGACTATGGTGTCCCCTGAGACTACTCTTGAGCCCCTAAGTTCAGCTACTCATTGCCTTAAGATATTTGATAATATCTAAGAAGTTTTCATCATTTTGCTTGCTATATACTCCATCACATACATAGTTGTGTTTGCAGGAAACTCAGGTGCCAATACCCTCTTTCAAAGTCTTGTATATGTGTGGGATATATATATATTGTTGTGAAGTGCTGTTGAATTGGTTCTGACTCACAACAACTCTATATAGCGTTTCCAAGGAGCAGCTGATGAGTTTGAACCACCAACCTTGCTATTTAAACAACCTCACAGCCCAGTACTTATGCTATAGCGCCACCCCATGACTTCATACATACACATGTATTGCACTCCTCCTTCCATACCCATTCAGCATGGGTCTCAGTCATGTCTAGTTTTAGATTTACTGTCTAAAGTACTGCTGTAGAGCATGCAATAATGGAACAACAGCAAAAGGAGGTATTCAATTTCCATCAGAACCAACTTATGAATGGAGCCCCACAGAATCAGGACTAAGGACTACCTGTAATAACCTCACAAGGATACTAGCGCAAGCTCAATGCCAGACAGCTGTTTAGGACAGCTGTTCCTAAACTTGGGTGGAGAGATCAACCACTTTTAGAACTGAAAATCATTTGGCTCTGAGGATTTCATAATTTAGGATCTCAATTATATGATATCTGTCATAGACTGAACTGTGTCTCCCCAAAACATGTGTCAACTTGGCTGAGTCATGAGTCTCGGTGGTTCGGCAGTTATAGCATGATGTAATCACTCCCCATGACATGACCTGATATGATCGACCTTGATTTTATGTCATTATTCTACATGTTATAAATCCTCATTTCTATGAAGTTAATGAAAGAGCCCTGGTAACACAATGGATTCTGAGCTGGGTTGCTAGCTGCAAGGTCAGAAGTTTGAATCTACCTGGTGCTTCCCAGGAGAAAGATGAGGCTTTCTGCTCCCATATTTGCATAGAGCCTTGGATACTCTATATAGGTCGTGAAGAGTCAGAAGTGACTCAGTGGCACACAACCAACACCATATAGTAAAGGTGCCCTGATGGTACAGTGGTTAAGCGCTTGGCTGCTAAAACACCAACTGCTCCCTGGGAGAAAGATGTATTTTTCTGCTTCTGAAGATTTATAGCCTTGGAAACCTGATGGGGCAGTTCTAGTCTGCCCTAGAGGATCACTATGCATCACAATCAACTCAACAATAATAGGTGATATGGTAGAATGTGGCTGCCCCAAAGCTCCAGGGTTTATACATTACAGTTTTATATATCTTAACTGATGTTATCAGTCTCAGATGTTCAATATTATGATTTACTGTCTTAAAACACTGCTGTAGTGTTGAGAATGGCTGAGCCAGGGGTCTATGTCTGCCTCTGGATAACAGCAACAGGTGGACCAGAGGAAAGGACAGCCAATAGGCTTGGCCTTTAAACATATAACCTTCAGCTCAGTTTAATTAGCTAGGCATCCTGTATTTCTGTTAGTACTGTTCTAATCTGTGTTCAGGCTAGCTACCACAAGTTACAGTTTTTCTGATAAAGTTCGCTTACTGCATGCACAAACAGCTCAAGATGTTCCTGTACTCCTAACCCTCCCTTAAGCACCTCCCCTTGATATGTATATAAAATAAACTTGCTGTACTTCACCTGCATCACAGTATCTCCATCAGAGTGCTGCATCCCACCTGGTCCCACCTTTACTTATTTTATTTGTGTCTTGTGTCTTCCTTTTTCTTCTAATCTCCTGTCGCCCCACTCAGGTTTAAGCTTTCTGTGCAGGTCGCAGAGAATAGCCGATATCGGACGCGGTACTGTAGAGTATGCAATAACGGAACTAAAGGAGGTATTCAACTTACATCAGAGCCAGCTTATAAATGGAGCCCCATAGAGAGTTGGGACTACCTGTAATAGCCTCACAAGTATACTAGCATAAGATCAATGCCAGACATAGTTTAGGACAGCTGTTCCTACACTTGGGTAGAGAGATCAACCACTCTGAACCCTAAAGAAGTTTGTGCAGTTTTGTGATTTATGGAGAAGCATCTATAGCTTTCATTAATATTAAAGGAATGCATATTTTCACCATTTATAACTCAGTCTAGTACATACACAGCGCACAGCTAAATAGCTAACTTCTTATCAAACATACCATCCTATTAACATGAGCTAAACATCCAAACTTTCTAGGTATTAGGTACCGTGATTAGGTTGAATAAAATGGAATGCCTACTTAACTAAAATGCAAATGATTGCTACTAAAATATTTTTAAGTTTTGAATCTAAAAACTTTCACAGTGAATAATCATGAATTCAGCACTACATATATTGTGCTTCCTAAGGCTTTATCATTTTAAAAGGACTAACCTAAAGAAACTAAAAAAGTGAAAATGTAGGAAAAAAACAAATTTTCATTTGAAAAATTTTTATTTTTACAATTTGGAAAAAATCTTTGTTCCATATATATTAGTTCATTTAATTGAAAAAAAAATGTTTCTTGACTCTACTACATATAAAATTAGTGTGAGACAGAAAGTAAAAAGAGGAATTAGATTTCAAGTAGATAAGTCTTTATAGGAAAAGTTAATATTTTAATAAAATTTCATAGACCGCTTTCTTTTACCTTTCCCATAATTCCAGTGCTATATTTCTTCAATGCTTCTAAATTTCAAGGAATTTAAGTTTCAAGAAATTTCAAGGTTTTGAAGTTATATGCATTGCATTTCTTTTTATTATTATTATAAAAAGTA
>NW_006408558.1:8810828-8811527 GCF_000296735.1 Chrysochloris asiatica | reverse complement strand
GATGGACTTTGCAGTCTAGGAACGGAGGTCCCTGGGACCATCAAGGGAGAAGAGCAGAGAGTGGGACCCTACCCAGAGAAGCAGTGACGCCAGAGATGAAGGCAGAGATGATGACATGGAGCGATGGAGCAGCTGGGGTCTTTAGACCCAGAGAGGGAGAGGGGTTGTGTGCTGATGACTCGGGGGGAGAGGGGCAGACTTGCAGGGTGTACCCTTTGGTTGGTTGATGATGCACGGAGGGGATTGTAACCATGGCAATGAAACAACATATGATAGGATGAATGTAAAGCTAATGTTTTCCCATGTAAACGATCACATAATTCACAATAAAACATTAAAAAAATAATAAAATAAAAATAAAAAGGTGTACTACTTAGTCCCTTTTCTAGGATGAAACCGTCTTTATTTGAAAGAGTTATAGTCTAAGTCGACAACTTACCAAACAACTTTTCGATATCAGCATGTGTAAAATAAAATGGTGGACCTAGAAAACAGAGAAGTATGGTGAGGAATTCTTTCTATGGTTGATGGTTAGATGCCATTTAGTCCGTTCTGACTCATAGCGACCCTACACAGGGTTTCTGAGGCTGTAAATCTTTATGGGAGCAGAAATCCTCATCTTTCTCCCACGGAAAATCTGGTAGGTTCAAACTGCTGACCCTGAGGTTAGTTAGCAGCCTGTTCATAACTACTACGCTA
>NW_006408558.1:8774739-8808948 GCF_000296735.1 Chrysochloris asiatica | reverse complement strand
GTGTCAAGTGTTTATTCTATAGTACCACATACTTTATGTTGTTGTTAAGCACTGTCAAGTTGGTTCTGACTCAAAGCTACCCTGGATAGGGTTTCCAAGGATCATTTGGTAGGTTTGAACCACAAACCTTGTGGTTAGTAGTCCAGTGCTGATCCTACAGCACCACAACTGAAATATCCTACTTTAATGTTAAGGGTTCAGCTTCCACCTCCGAACCTGCTGTGCTTTCTTCTAACAAGCCCTTAGGCCTCCTGTTCACCAGTGGAATTTAAATCAGATTAGCAAAGCTAACTTTCATCTCTATTAATCCCTATTTCCATTCAATTGTCTCAGAATTGATTACTAAACACTAAATCTCATTTTTAATGAGTTCTTAAAGATTTGATTTATTCAAAAAAAAAAAAACACGATGTAAATTTTTAAAAACAAGACAATCTTCGTTGTTGTTAACTGACTTCGAGTCGGTTCCAACCCACAGCAATTCTGTATAGGGTTTTCAAGGAGCAGCTGGTGAACTTGAACCACCGACCTTGCAGTTCAAATGACTGCAGTCTAACGCATTAGCCCACAGCGCCACACCAGGACTCCAGACAATCTTTAGAAAGGCTCAATTAAAAAGGGAAACAGGATTTTTTTACAGATAAGAGACCTATGCATTTTGTTTTCATCTCTTCCTGGAAACAAAAGCCCATGTTCAACCACACCTAAATGAGGTGAGACAAAAACATCCTCCCTTTACAAATTCACAGCAAAGATAGTAATAAAGGAATGCAAAGAATATCTTAGATATTAAAAAACAGTTAACTGTTTAGAGATTTCCTGCATGCCTGTCTCTCCCCGTCCCCAATATCCACTTTTGTTTACCCATCCTCCTGTGAGGGTGTGTCTGTGTGTGTACACAGACATTTCCCAACACACCACATCACCTGCGATAATATGGTGGTGGTGGTTATGTGCCGTGGAGTTGGTTCCGACTCATAGCAACTGTGTACAGGACTTCCGAGGCTGTAAATCTTTACGGGAGCAGAAAGCCTCATCTTTCCCCTGCAGAACAGCTGGTAGTTTTGAACTGCTGACTTTGAGGTACACAGCCCGATTTGTAACCACTACACTAATATGGATATGTTATATCCCTACTAGGGCTCCTTCCTCCTTGTTCTGTACTCACGTGTAGTTTCTCTTATAGTTTTGGTATCCTTTAGGTACCATAGATCCTATGTGCCAAAGTAGAACTGCGCCATGAGGTTTTCTAGCCTGCAATCTTTTCAAAGCAGGCCTGGTGTGGCATTATAGTATAAGCACTGGACCACAAGGTCTGTTTTAACCAGAAGGTTGTCAGTTTAAACTCAGAAACCCTAAACAGGGTCGTTATAACTCAGAACTGACTCAATGGCACTTAACAACAATACATCTTCATATAAAGCAGACCATCAGGACTTCTCTCCTGCAGAGCTGTTGGGTGGGCTCAAACCACCAAACTTTCAGCTTACAGCCGAACACTCAATGGTTGCGTGATGAGAGAGCTCCTTCCTGTTACATTAAAACCACAAACAAAACCGACTGCCGTGGCATGGATTCCGACTCATAGGAACCTTTTACAGAGTTGGGACTGTAAATCTTTAGTGGCTGATGGCTGATGGGTCTGAGCCACAGGCTTGTGCTTAGCAGTTGTGTGCTTATCCTATAGTGCCACCAGTCATTTCCCCTTCTTCTATCATCTGAGCTGGGATGGTGAGCTAAAGGGGAGCGGGATGCAAGAAAAACGTGGCAGAGAAAACTTTCAGTGTTCCCTGTTATGGACTGAATTGTATGTCCCCCAAAATACGCAGTTCAAATCCTGACTGCTATGCAGGTCGATGCAATCCCCTGTGGCATTGAGGCTTTCTGTGTTATGTTAATAAAACCATAGCAATGAGTTGTCATTAAGTGCTATCAAGTCAGTTCCAACTCCTAGCGACCCTGTATAGGGTTTCTAAGGAGCAGCTGGTAAGTTTGAACTTCCAAACTTGTGATTCAAACTGACCTTGTGGTTGAGTGCTTACCCTACGGCACCACACTTAAGCCAACCACTCTTTTTTTTTTTTTAAGTTCTTATTGTAAATTGAGTTCATAGAGCAGTTTCTCAGTCCCACAATTCAACAAATCATACTTCATTTCATCGCAATGATGGCAAGCCCCTCCATACAACAACAATCTCACTTCCTCCCTGTGATTCCTAGTTCCCTTCCACCCTCCTCCTCATCCCTACTCAAGTCAATGTTGTCCTTTTGATGTTGAATGACTGACCATTCCATGGTGAGCCTAGCTTACTACAGTTGTCCCTCCTATATACCTATCTATGGCTTGGCTGAAAATAGAGTCAGAAGGGTGAGTTCTATTCCAGACCACAAGTGTGGTCTGGAGCCATAGTCTCGGGCTCCTCCAGTCTCTTTATGATCAGTTAGCCGGGTCTTTGTCTTTCAAAATATAATTCTGATAAGCTAATCACTTTTGAAATATAAAAAGATCAGATTAAGCAGATGGGGGGAGATCGATGCCAATAGGAGATCTTGAAGGAGCCAAGGCAGAGAAGCTGCAAAGAGGAAATGACCTTCCTCCAGGGCCAGCAGAGAGAGAAACCTTTCCCCAGAACCGCTGCCCTGAATTCAGACTTCTAGCTTCTTCCTAAATGCTCAGAAAATAAATTTCTGTTTGGCAATCCATTTGTGATATTTCTTTTATAGCCGTACTAGACAACTAAGATAAATTCCCTTTAACTAAAACCAGAATTATTTTCATGTATACAAGCAAGGAGGGCCCTTCCTACTTGTAAACATATTCATAGAAAATAATACTTTTTTTTTTTGTCATATAATTATATCATCATTTTAAAAAGAGGCATCTAGAAAGAGAAAAAAAACCCACCTTACCTAAATGTTTAGTTGGATCATAAGACAAAACAGACAAGAAGTAACGAAACCCTTTTCTTGTTAGGGACAGCATGATGTCAGCATAGCTAAAAAGAACACAACAAAAGTAGATGTTTTTCTATACACACCACAGGCAAGGAAGGCTCCCAACATTTACTTTCATTTACATTACTGACTCTTACTCCCTAGATCCCTCATGAAGGCAATTTTCATTCTAAAAGAGAAATGAGTTCAGCAAATCATATCCCCCTGCCCAGTCATACAGCTGGGAAATGGCAAAAATGAGAAATCAAACTCAGATCCCCTTCCAGAGCCCAAGCTCTCACCACTACATCAGACCCAAAGACATCACTTGCAGGTGAGCAGAAGCTCCTAGTTGCGCTGATGTGAGCATGTGAACTGCGCTGCTTCCTTGTGCTCCAGGTTACTGGCTCCCAGGCCTGGCTGCGTGTCAGTCACCTGGACACTTCCTACCAGTAAGGATGCTGGAACTCCCTCCTACAAATCTACTGCAAATCTGTTGCAGATTTGCTGTGGGCCTTGGGATGCTGCATTTAGCCAAGTATCCTGGTTGACTGGGACAGCTCCTGCGGCTCAGCTTGTGTAAGAGGTGAAAACACAATCCCTTTCACCCAACAATGTTTTTGTTCTATAACGAAGGTCATTGTGAGTCGGAGTCAACTTGATGGCAAATAGTAACCACTTACTTATGTGCAGCCGGACTTAGGATTTTACTGCCAGACCAAAGTCCCTTAGGAGCATGGAACACATGCACAACTTAGGTATCTGGCATAGCTGAGTTTAGTGTAAAAATGTGGTGTGGCATGGAAAAGACAGGGCATGGACTAGTTTTAAAAAACCAATACACTGTGTACATGAAACAATTTTTTAAAACAAAAAAATAAATAAAAGTAAGGACATAAATAATAGGCATTTTATTCCAATGCTAAAACTCCATATAAGCTGTTGTCAGTAGGTCCCGTCAAGTCGGTTCCAACTCATAGCAACCTTATGCACAACAGAACGGAGCCCCACCCAGGCCTCTGCCATCCTCACAACTGTTGTTACACTTGAGCTCATTGCCGCTGCCACTGAGCCAATCCATCTCCTTGGGGTCTTCCTCTTTTTTGCTGACCCTCCACTTTACCAAGCACAAAGACCTTCGCCAGGGTCTGGTCCCTTCTGATAATATGTCTGAAATATGGAAGACGAAGTCTTCCTATCCTGCTTTTAAGGAGCATTTGTGCTCGTATTTCTTCCAACACAGATTTGTTTTTCTGGCAGTCCGTGTTATCTTTAATATTCTTCTCGGAAACCATAATCCAAATGCATCAATTCTGATAACTCAATATTTACATGCTATATTCAAACAAATATATGAGTGATAATATTTGAATTGGAAAAACACAAGGGTGGTCACATTCCACTCAGTATGCTTTCTTCTATTTTAATTTAATTTTTTAATTGTTGTTGTTAAGTGTTATGAGTTGGTTTCAACTCATAGCGACTCTATATGGGGTTTCTGAGGAGCAGCTGGTTAATTTGAACCACCAACCTTGCAGTCCAGTGCATATCCCACAGTGCTGGTTACCAAAAACATCAATGACAAGTGTTGTTCTCACAATAGCTACATACATGTAGACTTTGATTTTGTTAAGTGCCATCAAGTCAGTTCTGATTCATAGCGACCCTGTATAGGGTTTCCGAGGAACAGCAGGTGAGCTTGAACTACCGACCTTGCGGTTCAAACAGACTTTGCAGTCCGGTGCATTAACTCGCAGTGCAACACCAGTACTCCAATATGTAGGCAGTTCTTTAGAATTGATAAGGTGCTTTTCACACACACCATCTTTTTTAATCCCCACAACAACCCTTTGAGGTAGTCTATTTATGGGTGTGGGTGCTGAAACCAAAGTTCCTGGGTTTCAATCTCAACTTTGTCTTTTACTAACGACCTGACTTTGGACAAGTGACTTAGTCTTTTTACTTTAGTTTCCTCATTTGCAAAATGGGTACAATAATAGCATATACCACATAGAGTTCTTATGATAATCAAATGTGTCGATCTACATAGTACTTTGGGAAAAATGCCTGGCACATGTGTTACCTGGTTAAACAGCGGTGGTAGAGATAGCCCCATTTTGCAGAGAAGTAAACTGAGATACAGAGAATTTGGAGTTTTCTGACCAAGGTCACATAGTTAGAAAGTAACAAGAACCCCAAATCTTGATCCCAGGTCCTCTGTGACAAAATTGTATACTTTCTAGGCAAAACTGGTATTGGATTTAGGTCTTCAAAATTCAAACCCAGTAAGCTAGTTCAAACTGGTAAAAATCTAGCCACTTTTCTGGAACCCAGAAAAAGCCTAGCATATTTAATAAAGAAGGCTACAAAAAGAAAATTAACGTAATTAAAGAAACCAAATACGAACCGTTGTTGATCGCATGGATTAATAGCGACCAATGCTCCTCTATCCCAAATCCGGTCAAATAGGCCAATATTTGCTCTACCAGAGAGAAAAGGAAAAAAAAAGAAGCAAGATTTTATATAAGAGAAATAAAATCTCTGACGAGATGAATAATGTTTCCCATGGATACACGGATGCTTTGCCACACTTGTCAAGAAATTGGGATCCAACCGCTCTTCCTTCTAGTCCGTAGGGATATGTTGATGTGAGTGTGGGAAGCTGTCTTCTCCTAGTGTTAGAGGCCAGTGACAGCAGCTTCCCCCCTGCTATGACTTGGAGAAATGAAGGAAGAACAAAGGGCAGTAGGTGACAGTTCTGCTCCCAGCTCATGCACCAGAGACTAACCATTTATTCCTATTCAGGCTCAGCTGCAAGGTGGCCTAGACTGCCTTACTTCCACCTCCTCTTCCTTACCTGCCTGAGGTCCTAATAAAATTCAAAATCCAAACCCACTGCTATCCACTCAATTCTAACTCACGGCAACCCCATGTGTTGCAGAATAAAATCTATAGTTTCAGGAGCAGATTGCCTGACATTTCTTCTTAGGAGTCTCTAGGTTGGTTTTCTGAACTGTTAATGCTTGGTTAGTAATGGAGGGCTTCACCATTTGTGCCACCCAGGGACTCCTGTAGTTAGGCGTCATTGAGTTGGTTCCAACTCACAGCAACCTGATGTATAATAGAATGAAATAGTGCCCCATCCTGCATCATCCTCACAATTGTTACATGTAAGCTCATTGCTGCAGCCACTGACTGTGTCAGTCCACCTTTGACTATCAGACTATCAGTCCAAGAGTGCCCAGAGTTTGGGAGCTGTCCCAGGACAAAGACAGTAAATGTGGAGGTATCTAGGCTGTAGAGAAAATAACTGCTGGATAAAGATACAAATTAATGCTTTGTGGGTGCTACTGCAAATGGATGAGCAATGAATGAAAAGACCCATCACAGCAATATTTCTAAAGAGTTTACATTTTAAAAACTGACCATGTAATATTTATTCAGTCCTACCTTGGAAGATCAAAAATGCTGCAACAATACAACGAAATGTTCCCTGAAGAACTCTGTAATGAAAATGTAAACAAAAAAAATTCTACTGAATTAGGAGATACATGAATATTCATGGAAAGAGGAAGAAAGCAAAGCAAAGGTGATCGAAAAAGTTCACATAATTAAACACAGTGAAAGCAAATCATTTGACTGCACTCTCATGATACCTTATTTTTTAACCAGAGTCCTGGTGTGGTGCTCTAAGATAAGCATTGGACTGTTAACCCCAAGTTCAGTGGCTCAAACCCACCAGCCGCTCCCTGAAAACCCTAGTCGTTATGAGTCGGCACTGACTTGACAGCACTTCACAACATTTTAAAATCTGTGCGTGGTTCCTTTAAGGAACTCTGGTGGTGCAGAGGTTAAGTGCTTAGCTACTAACTGAAAAGGCCAGATATTCAAATCCACTAACTGCTCCTTGCAGAAAAACATGTGGGCCAAGTGCCTGCATGAAGATGACAGCGCTGGAAACCCTATGGGGCAGTTCTACTTTGTCCTGTAGGGTCACTGTGCGTTGGCATTGACTTGTTAGTGATGAATTTCCTTTTTTTGGTTTGGGATTCTTCTGCATCAACTCAGAGAGGAAAACCAGAGAAAGAGTAATCCTGGAGACAGGTTAGCAATTTCCTTTTCGGAGTTAGTTAAAAACGTAACAATGTTTATTTGAGCAAAGATATATAAATACTGGACTGTGAACTACAAGGTTGGTGGTTCGAGCACACCAGCCACTTCATAGAAGAACTATGAGGCTTTCTGCACCCGTAAAGATTTAAAAGCCTCAGAAACTCTATCCACAGTGGCTATGAGTTGGAACTGACTCAACAGCACTTAACAACAATAATAATATACAGGTTAATCAACTACCAGGCAAGCTAACATAGGAAGGTCAGATATTTTGAAAAGGTTTTCATGAAAAGTGCAGTTATGTTGACTCTCCTATGTACATTCAGCTAATGAGCAGTTAACCCTTGCCATATAATCGATTTGAACTCATAGCAACTCTCTAGGACAGAATGGAACTGCTCATGAGGTTCCCAAGTCGGCTGCATCTTTCTCCTATAGAGAGACTGGTAGCTTCTAATCACTGACCATTTGGTTAGGAGCTGAGTGCCTTAAGCACTTTGTCTCCAGTGTTCCTGATAGGCATATTTACTGAGCACCTGCTGTACAGCACCTCCCAGGTCAGAGATAATGGCTGTGAATGTGGCACAGACAGCCTGGGGGAGCAGAGACAGGTGGGTACAAACAACACAGGATGGCTTGTACTGTTACAGTTGGCACCAGGGAACTATGTAAACAGACAAACAAACTGTCCAAGAGCACTGGGGAAGGCAAGCCAGGTGGCCCCCGAGATGGCATTTTCTAACACCACCAGGGTCAGGGGTAGAGTGCATTCATGGGCAGAAGCAGGACACAGGCTCATGTCCAGGGGATGTGAGCCATCTGGAAGCTGGTGGTAAGGGTCGGGAAAACATGGGAGTGCTAGATTTTTCTCTAAAGTAAGGCGTCAACCTAGGCTTACAGAGGAGGGAGGGTCTGTGAAGACCAGTCTGGAAGCACGCTGAGGGAAGCTTGGAGAGGGGTGGGGGGTATCTCAACTCTGAGTGCATGTTGGACTCACTGACAAAGGGATCTTTTAAAAGATCCACTGTTGTTTTTGTTGTTGATAGCTGCTATCGAGTAGGCCCCTGACTTTTGGTGGCCCCAACCATAACAGAGCCAAGTGGTGCCAGGCTTTGTGCCATCCCCATGATCAGCTGTAGAGCAGACTCTTGTGATTTCTGGTCAGTGAACACATCGGATATACACTGCCAGACCTTTCATCTGTAGCTGTCTTAATGTGGGAGCTCTGCTGAAACCTGCCTTGCATCATAGCAACACAGTGTTTCCACAGACAGTGATGGCTTTGCAGGAGGCGCACCACCCGGGAATCAAACCCTGGTCTCTGGCACAGAAGGGAAGAATTCTACCATTCAACCACCATGCCTTCAACTGTGCAGCTGTGGCCGAGAAGCGTGGCTTCAAGAGGAGTCTGGAAGCAGAGCTAGCCTCTCTGTAGTGAGTACAGTCGTGGGATGCATAGATGATTTGGGAGCAGGGAGTGGGGAGAAGCTGTAAAGTATTATCAAGCTTCTCATTGATCGGAGTAACTAGTCTCAATGCTAAGAAAAGTGAATGTGTTGTGAGGGGCTGAATATATAAATGGACAATGACCAGACCATATGTGACAAGAGAGCTCTGACACTGAATCTGTAGCCCCCGACCAGGAGGCCAACCACAGCCTCCAAAGCAGTGGGCCCAGAATGGTCACGACTTCACCAGTGATGTCCAGTCCAGTCCCTTCTAACTGAGGTCCCACCAAAGAAAGCCAAATATGATCCCCAAACCAAGCTGAGGAGAGATCTGGCAATCTGCTTCTGAAAGGTCACTACCAAAGAAACTTTGTGGGGCGCAGTTCTTTCTACTCTTACATACATAGGGTCACCAAGATTCAGAATCGACTTGACGGCATCTGGTTTCTTTTCTTTTCTGTCTCTGTGTGTCTGCCAAATGCAAGCGGCTGACACCCTCTCAATAAATAGCCTCTGCTTTGTTCCCATCTGGCTGGTCTTTGCTTATTTCCACATTGAACCCTAAGCTGGTGAAGCAGGTTCCCTGGATCATTCTCACCACAGGATGAAGGCAATTCTCACGGGTACCATCTCCAGGTCAAACATTACCTCATGCTTCAGAGACAAAACCACTTATCAGCTACACATTCACCATGCCACACACATAAAAACACCAAAATCTGTCGAGGTAACTTTACCTTGTGGCGACTCCATGTGTTAAAGCCCATTTGTACCATCTAGGGACCTTTCATCATGCCACAGATCCCTTAAATTCATCATCTTCAGGAAAAAAAAAATCACTTTCTCTGCCCTTCAAATTGCTGCCTCTTCTGTAAAACTGGTCATCTAAGCTGGAAATGTTAGTTCATAACTTTTGCTCCTACTCAATTTGACATTATAAACCCTGTTGTTTTTATTTGTCTGTTCCTTTGTACATATCCATCATGCTTCTATTTTAGACTGCCATCATCCCTTTTTTTAAATTAACACCCGGTCTCTCTGTGAGCATACCATACTATAACACACACACCATAATACACTGTCATACACACTACATACTTATACATATCACACACACACTGCATATATGTACACATCACACACATTACATACATGCACATACCATATACACCACATGCACATACATATCATATACTGCACACATACACATAACATATGCATCACATACATGTACACAACACACTACATGCATGCACACATAACATACACTACATGCATATATGTGTCATATGCACCACATGTGTGTACATACAATACAAACCACATGAACATACACACCACACACACTACATACATGTACACACCACACTTCATACTGTACATATCATATACACTACATGCATGCACATACCATATACACTACATACATATACATACCACACACACTACATACATGTACATATATACACTGCATGCATATACATATCAAATGCACTACGGGCATGTACACCATACCATATCACCCCATACCATACTACACTATTCCATACCACACACACCATATCACACCATACTAAATCATACACACTACACCATATCACGCCATACCATACTACCCTATTCCATATCACACCCACCATATCACACTATACTAAACCATACACACTACATCATATCACGCCATACCATACTACCCTGTACTACACCACACACACCATATCACACCATATGAAACCATGCTACACATTATCACACCACACCTTATCATACCACACCACGCCACATTACACCATACCATACTACCCCATGGAGTCCTGGTGTGGTACTGTGGATTAATGTGCTGGACTGCAAAGTTGGTGTGAACCATAAAGTTGGGGGTTCAAGCTCATCAGCTGCCCCTCAGAAACCGTATATATGGGCGGGCTATGGGTCGGAACCAACTCAATAGCACTTAACAACAACAATAAACAATACTACCCTATACCATACCACACACATATCATACATACTAAACCATACTACACCATACCATAACTACCTTATACTGTGCCACACATAACATATCATACTAAACAACACATCACACGCTAGCATACTACACCACACCATACTACTCCATACCATGCCACACCATACCATATTACACCAAATCATAGTACACAACACCATACCATACCATATCAGACCACACCATGCCACACCCGACCACACCACACCATAGCATAGCATACCACACCACACACCATATCACACATACCATACCACACCACATGATAGTATACTGAAGCATACCATACCACAACACAGCATACCATACTATACCACAGCATACCAGATCAGACCACACTATACTACATCACACTATACCATAGTTGTTGTTGTTAGGTGCCATCGAGTTGGTACCGACTCATAGCAACCCTATGTACAACAGAATGAAACACTGCCTGATCCTGGGCCAACCTCACAATTGTTGCCACACTTGAGCCCATTGATGCTGCCACTTTGTCAATCCATCTCTCTGGGGGTCTTCCTCTTTTTCTAGACTATATCATACCATACTGGTTGCTATCAAGCAGACCCCAACTCCAAGTCATGGAGTACAACTGTGCTCCATATGGTTTACACTGACTGATATTTGGAAACAGATCCCTAGGTTTTTCTTCCGAGATACCTGAGTGGACTCAAATCTCCAACTTTTCAGTCAGCAGCAGAGTGCATTAACCACTGAAACCACCGAGCGATGCCTTGAGGCTAAAAAGTTACTGCCTTCAAAGTTACTTCCCATGCATGATGTCACAAGAATGTTTTTTCTAAAAAAAAAAAAAAAATGCTGGCCACATCACACTCCTACTTAAAACCTCAGTGCACAGAATGATAAATATGCTTCACGGGACACCTCAAGCTGCAGATCTGACCTTGTGTGTCTCCAGCCTCCTCTGTTCCCATATTCCAGAAAGCCCTCCCAGATTGGCTTAGGTAACTCTTCCTTGTGCCTAAAAGGCCCAATGTTATTACACTTAGTTCCATGTGTCACAAATGGCTTTCTCCTGTTCTAGTCTCTCCTATGTTTAGAGATTCGTTAAGGCAGAAACCAGATTATCTTTATTTCTTCATTGTCTTCTGCAGAGTCTGGCTTAAGAACAGTTCTCAGAAAATGCAGGTTAATAAATGGAAAACACACAACAACAACAATAATAACAGGAGTACTAACAGTCTTTGGTCTCAGCATATATATATTGTTGTTAAGTGCCGTTGAATTGGTTCTAATTCATAGCGACCCTGTATAGGGTTTCTGAGGAGTGGCTGGTGAGTTTCAATAACTACCAACCATGTGGTTCAAGCCAACACAGTGCTTATCCTACTGTGCCACACGAGAACTCCATATATATAAAATCATACACATAAGAAAGCACACACGAGAGGGTAAGTCAAAAAATATTGCTATTAGGGTTCCAGTTCACATGTGCACAGTTTATTCCAAACAAACTATATTTAAACATGTCTCTGAGATCTGTGGCTGGCTACAGACAAGTTCTCTCAGTAATATCCTTGTCTTAGTCTCATCAGAGTGTCTTAAAAAAAAAAAAAAAGTGCAATCAAAACCATGACTTCCAAAGGGATCTGCTGGGCTAGTTAAATTCAAGGCAGACAAGTCACCTCAGAAAGCTATAATGACTGTGTTTTGGGGATTCCAAAACAGTAATCTTGATATATTTCCTCAAAGGACACAAGATGATCACAAGGAATTATTAGAAAGAAGTTTCCAGAAAATTGAAAACTGCATTGGTGAGAAAAAGGCCAGGAAAGTTGTGCCGAGGAATTTTTTTTTCTGTCACGACAATGTACCTGCTCATTCTTTATGGGTATCAAGAATTGTCCTAGGAGAATTCCATTGAGAAACCTTACTCCATCCACCCTGGTGGTGGCGGTGGGCCGTGGAGTCGGTTCCGATTCATAGCAACCCTGTACATATTATTTCCGAGGCTGTAAATCTTTCCGGGAACACAAAGCCTCATCTTTCTCCCATGGAGCAGCTGATAGTTTCAAACTGCTGACCTTGAGGTTAGCAGCCAGATTTGTAATCATTACACTACCAGAGCTCCTTCCATCCACCCTGGTGGTGGCTGTGTGCCGTGGAGTCAGTTCCAACCCACAGTGACCCTGTATAGGGTTTCCAAGGCTGTAAATCTTTACGAGAGCTGAACAGCTCATCTTTCTCCCGCTGAACAGTTGCGGTCCACAGCCAGGTTCGTAACCACTACGCTAGCGCTACCAGAGCTCCTTTCCATCCACCCTACAGCCCTGATTTTCCCCCTTCAGACTTCTTTTTGTTCCCCAAACTCAGAGAATATTTCATAGGAACACGATTTGAGTCCCTTGGGGATGCCAAAACTACTGTTTTGATGTGGTGTAAACAAAAGAACACAGAATTCTTCTGGGAAGGGTTAGAGGGATGGAAACATGGCCTTGAGAAGTCTGGAGACCTGGATGGAGGAGATGTCAATGAGCAACAGATCATATTGTGATATTTTTATTTAATAGACATGTCTATGGTTTTGCAGCAATACTTTCTGACTTGCCTGCGTGTAGCCACATCTATGCATCATTCATATAAGGCCAACTTCATACACTATATTCTGTGTGATAAAGGAGATTTATGACACCTGTTTAGTACCCCCATTTATGCAGGGTGAGAAAAATGCCTAGAAACAATTGATTGAACAAAACATAACAAACCTTAAATACTTTGGCTCCAGGGATTTCAGTGACTGGCTCTTCTGAGTAAGAGAGATTCTGATCTGTAAAAAATTCCCGTATTCCAAGTTCACTGATTTCCACACCAACGACACTATGTCCCAAGTCTGCAAACCTGCATAAGATCATATGTTTAGACTTACATTCTAATTTCAAATACAGTACTAATAACTAAAGAGGTATGCTTCAGTTAGCACGTGTTTTCTTTGCATTAAAGGAATGTATATGAATTCAGGTTCAGGGGGTTTCATAGAACATGTAGGAAAACAAACCTTACTTTATGTGGAATTGTGAAGGGCTACTTTTTTTGACCCTTAGCAAAATATTTTAAATTTGAAAAAAATGTTTTTCTTTAAATGCTGGTTTACTATCAGTGGATTTGACTAGAGGATTCTCTGATATAAACACGTCTCTGGATAACACATCCTTCTGACTTCTCTACAACAGTGCTATCCAATAGAACTCTCTGTGATGGTGGGAATGTCTGTCTAATACAGCAGCCAATGAACATATTGTGTATTGGAGGAATGGTGCTCAAGCTTGTGCAACTGAGAAACATAAAATTTTTGATTTGATCTAATTTTAATTAATTTAAATATAACTAGTCACATGTACCTGGTAGCTACTATATTAGAATGCAAGGCTTTACAACATTAACAACTATTTCCATAATATTTTAAAAAAATGTTTCCACTTACTTACGATAAACAGAGCCCAAAAACTTATTTTATTATCATATACAAACAACTCGTATTTTCCTGGTAAGCTTTGTAATCAGAGAATTCATATTCTTGGGGAGGGCAGGGGCCATGGACTCAAGAGCACACAGTTCTAATGACACAAACATATAAGCATAGCAACGGTGTCAAATTAAATAAAAACATATGGTCAGTTCTCATCGAATGCTACATATGCTTTCCTAATAATCACTACATTGTGTAAATTCATGCAATAAAAATCATTAATGTTTAAGGAAAACAAGAGCATGGTGGCTCTGTAGGCTAAGCAGTGGACTGTGGACCAACCACAAGGATGGTGGTTTGAATCTACTAGCTGCTTTGCAGGAGAAAGATGAAGCTTTCTGCTTTCGCAAAGATCTGTAACCTCAGAATTCCTATCCAGGGTCTCAATGAGTCAGAACTGACTTGAAGGCACTAACAGCCATAATGAAGTTAGAGCACAACATTCAAACTGTCAGTGACACATTAGAAGAAAAAAAGAAAAAAGAACCTAATAAAAATGCTTTTACACGTTACATGGTTAAGCAAGGTGTGAAAAAGTAACATGTAAAACCAGTGGCCATCCGATCTACTCCAATTCACAGTCAGAGTAGAACTGTGCTCCACAGATTTCCCCAAAGCCTCATGTTTCAGAAGTAGATTGCTAGACCTTTCTTCAAAGGTGCCTCTAGGTAGATTCAAACCTTCAACTTTTTGGTTAGCAGGTTAATGCTTAACTATTTGCATCACCTAGGAGATTTCTAGAAGCAAACAATAACAACAAAACACCCCAACAAACAAACAAAAAATCAAGCCAAACCAAATGCCTTTGAGTGAATCCCAACTCAAAGCGACTCTACATTACAAGGTAGAATAAAACAACTTCAAAGGGTTTCTGAGGCTGTAAATCTTTGTGGGAGCAGAAAGACTCATCTTTCTTCCGAGGAGAAGCTGGTGAGTTTATACTACTGACCTTGTGATTATAGTAGCCCATTGCTTAATCCACCACTTCACCAGGGCACCCTTGTAATACATAAATACCAAATGTGGCACTTTATCTTAAAAATACTTGAAGTCTGCTTACGGAAGGAGTCATTCATGAGCAGTGACTGGACTGACTATGAAACGTAGGACTATCTATGGAAGGAGGACTATCTGGGTACAGTATCTGCATTCGCTTCATGCTTCTGGTTGATGAAATCACACACCACAAATGTGAAGTTCCTGTCATGCTCAAATTATTTCCTAACACATCAATCAAGTTAGAACACATTTCCATTTCAAGACAAGTCGTATAGGACAGATAGAAACAGGGAAACCAGTGAAGCAGCAAGAAGAATGCTATTACACAGAGGGGATTGTGACTG
This sequence comes from Chrysochloris asiatica, assembly GCF_000296735.1. Classification (NCBI taxonomy): domain Eukaryota; kingdom Metazoa; phylum Chordata; class Mammalia; order Afrosoricida; family Chrysochloridae; genus Chrysochloris; species Chrysochloris asiatica. The sequence goes on along the minus strand of NW_006408558.1, from coordinate 8,793,613 downwards.
TCACAAAACAAAAGATGTATGAATTGTTGAGTGGAAAATGAATTTGCTCTGTAAAGTTTTACCCAAACCACAATTAAAAAAAAAAGAACAAAAAGATGCATGATTCAGAAGCCACCAGAGTGCCTTCTCTAAACCCAGCTGTGCTGCAGTGAATTATTTGATACGATTTTTCTAGCCATAGGCTTTGTGTCTCCCATCAAATGTCTGGGTGGGTGTTGTTATTAAGTGCTGTCGAGTCGGTTCCAGCCCAGTATAGGGTTTCTGAGGAGTAGCTAGTGAGCTTGAACTGCTGACCTTGTAGTTCAAACCCTATGCAGTCCAGCTCATTAAACCATAGTGCCACACAAGGTAGGACTATGCAAATGAGGTGTTTGAGGCCCACCAATGGGACTGGATAGCTTGCTTGCTAATAATGTAAATAGGGGACACGCACCTATATAGTCTGGGATCATGCAAATAGGATACATGGAACCATAACATGGGTATTGATCAGTTTTACCATCTCACTAGATTTAAAATGAGCCATCTCAGAAGTAGAAAGGGGGAATCTTACTAACATCAAGAAAAGAAGAGTCATGACTGGAAGATGTCAAAAGGACACTGAGACCCCTAACCCAAAGCTCCTTGATTCAGGACACAGAGAGCTACAACACCAGAGAAGGCAGAAAAGAGGCAAAGAAACAGAGGCAGCAGAACCTAGAACACGCGAAAGAGCTCATGGAACAAGCAAGCTGAGTGCCTGTAAGTGGGAGGCTTGAGGAGTGGGTGTCTCTTGGGCATTTATTTGGGATACTATATTTGCTGACTCACTAAGCTAGAGCTGATTGTCTTCAGGCTGAAGCTTACTGGCAGAATAGAGTGCCTTTTGGGCATTTATTGGAAGAGTCAGAAATGCTTTGTAACACTTGTTTAAGCAGGGCAGAAGCCAAGGGACTTAGTGGTTGAGAGAGCAAGGATCCGAGAGAGGCCGTGCCTGAGATCACAGCTAAGAGAAGGCTGTCTGATCATACAAGCCCTCTCAATCTAGGTTCCCTCTTGAAAGCTAGTAGCCAGTCACTTCTTACCTCTGTAGTCCCCCTCCCCCCACTGCATTCTGGGTAGCCAATGTCCAAGTTGCCCATCCCTGTACTCTCTGTGCGGTGGAGGTAGGAAAGATCCTTGCTGTGAAGATCTGTTCACTTTTTTGAGCTATTGCTTTCATAGGTGTGTGTCAAGTTTGTCAAATTGTGTCAAATTCTTCTTTTTTTTCCCTCTTCTTTCTTCTTCTGTTTGAGCTCTGATTAGCCAGCCGTTGTGGCCAGGTCAAGTGGGTATTATCTGCAAGTGTGGGTGTACTTATGCATGTGCCCTCTATTCTTATCAGCTAGATCAGAGTATTCATTTTTAAATTTTAATATTAAGAACTTTCATCATGAAACAGAAAGTCAAAGTAGTAAATATAACTTTGAAATGCTCTGAATGTGATCAATTGGGAGTTAGTTTTCAATGAAGACACTGACATGTTTGTAGCCAGCCCACACTCTATCAACTTGTAGTTGAGAACATTTGTTAGATGGTGTGTGTGGCTTAAGATTGTCCTGTGCCAGAAGCCTGTGAAAATGTAAGCCAAGCTGTTAGACGCCTACCTTAACCAGCTCACTGAGTCATAAGAAAGAACATGAAAGAAAAATATATGTAAATAAGATTATAGGTGGAAGTCTGAACCACATCCAGATCTTCAGAGATGGAAAATTTCCACTTGAAAGGACGAGCAGCCCAGCTTGGAGCGGCTAGGAGAGCAGAAGATACTTCTTGAAAGAAAGACCTGCAGGAAAAATACAAAACAGCAGAGGTAGACTGACTGTTTTAAGAAAAAGCAAGTTGCTTGCCCAGGAGATATCAAGGCAAGTGGTTGGGTCCCCTCAGTACAAACCCCCTTCCAAGACTAAGACTCAATGGGAATACACGCTCTGATTGGTGACCACGCTCATTACCGGTAAGAGGAAGTGAGGAAAAACAGCAATGAAGTGGCGAGCTAAGCCCTACAACATTCAATAGACTCTGTGAACCTGGGTGGAGACCAGGTTGGCCAGCAGTGCGGCAAGACCTGGGGACTCTTGGGCCCAGAGTCAGTGACATAGCCACAGAGGACTAGAGTGGAGAGTGAAGCGTCCAGCTCTTAAGATGAGAGAGCATATGTACAAGAACACCCATACATGAAGATAATACCCACTTGACCGGCTTCAATGACTGAATGATCAGAGCTCAACTAGAAGAATAAAGAAGAAGAAAAAAAGAGTAATTTGATACAATTTGATGAACTTGACCTATACCTATGGATGTAGCAGCTCAAAAGAAGGAACAAATCTTTACAGCAAGGATCATTCCTACCCCCTCCACACACAGAGTAGACAGGGATGGTCAACTTGGACATTGGCTACCCAAAATGGGAGGGTGGGGGGTAGATACAAAGGCAAGAAGTGACTGCTTACAAGATTTCAAGAGGGAACCTAGATCCAGAGGGCATGGGGGAAGGTAGAATCTCCAGTGAGTAGTATCTAATCTGTCTAGGCGGGGCTGATTAAATGAAATGTAGATAGGTCTCTTGTAATACAATAGTGAATAATTGTTATCAGGACTGACTGAGGGTTGGAAATGTAAAGTTAGACACTTTATAGCAAGGAGGGGAGTGATTAACCTTACAGTCTAGGAGCGGAGGTCCCTGGGACCATCAGTGGAGAAGACAGAGAGCGGACCCTACCCAGAGAAGCAGTGACACCAGAGATGGAGGCAGAGATGATGACATGGAGAGATGGAGCAGCTGGGGACTCTAGATCCAGAGACGGAGAGGGGCTGTGTGCTGATGACTTGGGTGCAGGCTTGCAGGGTATACCCTTAGGTTGGCTGATGATACATGGAGGGGATTGTAACCATGGCAATGAGACGATATAGAATGAATGTAAAACTAATGTTCTCCCATGTAAACTATTACATAACTCACAATAAAACATTAATATATATATATATAGCAAGGTCAGCAGTTCAAACTCACCAGCTGCTCCTCGGAAACCCTATATAGGGTCTCTATGAGTTGTAACTGACTTGATTGCAACAAGTCTGAGACAACAACATGCTAATGTGATTGTTGAATATTTTGCATCTAAACTTAGTTACTAGTTGCTGTTAGGTCAATTCTGTTTAAATAGAACTGGGCCATAGGGTTTCCTCGGCTGTAATCTTTACAAAAGTTGATCACCAGGCTTTCTTGCACAGCACATCTGGGTAGGTTTGAACTGCCAACCTTTTGGTTAGGAGGTCAGCACAAACCATTTGTTCCACCTAGGAATTTGCATGCAAGTTTGTTATACTATAGATGCTTCATTTATGTAACTCATCTGTATATTGAGGCCTATGCAGACATATAGAGAATAAAAGTATGTTTATTATATGAGGGGGCTTCAAAAATTTGTGAGAAAATGAAATTGAGAGGTAATGGGGAAAAAGAAGAGAAAAATAAAGACAATGGGATTTTTCCATGAAGTTTTTGAAGCCCTCTCATATGTTCACTTATACATTTTCATAGAAAATATGAATGATGTGTTATTAATATACTTTATACAAATAGTCCATGTTCTGATCATATTAATAGTGTGTGCCCTTGTGTAGGTAATAGGTATGTTGTGTTGTTAATTGCATGTAAACATTACTTGCTATTGTATTGTAATACAATAGCAAATAATTGTTTTCAGGACTGATTGTAAAGGCTGGAAATGTAAAGGTGGACATTTTGGGGCAAACGGAGGGGAGTGATTAACCTTAGAGTCTAGGAACAGAGGTCCCTGGGACCACTGAAGGAGAAGAGCAGAGAACGGAACTCTACCCAGAGAAGCAGAGATGTCAGGGATGGAGGCAGAGACGATGACATGGGGAGATGGAACGGCTGGAGACTTTGGACCCAGAGAGGGAGAGGGGCAGTGTGTGGATGACAAGGGGCAGACTTGCAGGGTGTACCCTTTGGTTGGTCGATGATGCATGGAGGGGACTGTGACCATGGCAAGGAAACGATGTGTGACGGGATCAATGTGAAGCTGATGTCCTCCCACGTGAACTATCACATAATTCACGATAAAGCATTAAAAAAAAATGAATATTCTGTCTTAGTATTTAAGGTAGTCCAGGTATACTATCATGAGCCATCTCAGAAGTAGAAAGGGGGAAGCTTACTAACATCAAGAAAAGAAGAGTCATGAGTGGAGGATGTCAAAAGTTAGGTGTGTTAGTTTTTAGGAAGCCCATAGTCAGAGTGAGCCCAGGTGTGGCTCTGTAGGATAAGCACTAGACTGTTATCCTCAAGGTCAGCAGTTCAAATCCAATAGCCTCTCTCAGGGCGGTTATGAGTCAGAACCGACTCAATGGCACACAACAACAATAGCCATAGTAGCTTGTTAATTATAGTGCGTTCTTTTCATGGAGATTTATGCATAAGAAATATGTTCTGTAGTAGTTTTATAACAATGATCATGATAACAAAATCATCAATGTGGTGGTGCAGGGAGTTGAGGTGAACTGTGGGCTACTGTCTAGACTTAAAGTTGTCACTCATTTTGAATTTTTCAGTACCCCTGCCCCCATGTCAGATAGTTAAAATTCATTTAGATACGTTCTTAAGCTTCCAACAAATACTAAAGCACACATAAAGATCGAAGAGGGAAGGTTGGTTTTCTTCCCTTTGGGTTCTAAAGGAATTCATTTACTTCTGTTTCTGCTCCTTGTCTTACTCATTAAGAATATGATCTCTAATTAAACACTCACCGCTAATTGAGTCACTGAGTCGATTCCAACTCATAGTGACCGAGAGGACACAATAGAACTGCCCAGCAGGGTTTCCAAGGTTGTCATCTTTATAGAAATAGATGGCCACAGTTTTCTCTCTCAAAGCAGCTAGAGGGTTTGAACCACCAACTTTTCAGTTAGCAGCTGAGTATGTAACCACTGTGTGGTTTTATTACCTTCCATCATGAATAAAACAAAACAGAAGCTAAACCCACTGTTGTCAAGCTGATTCTGATTCACAGTGACCTCATAGGACAGAGGGGAACTGCTGTTTAGAGTTTCCAAGACCATAAAGTTTTTGGTTTGTTTTTTAAAATTTTTATTGTGAACTGAGTGATAGTGATAGTTTACATGGGAGAACACTGGTTTTACACTCATCGTTTCATTGCAATGATCACAATCTCCTCCGTGCATCATCATTCAACAGTATTTGCTTCCATTTCCTGTTTTGTTTTGTTGGGGGGTGGATGTATACAGAAAACACTAGGAATATATAAAAATTTAAACAACTAAAACGCACATTCTGCAAGCCTGCTTCCTAGCCACCAGTAACAGTCCCTCTCTTTCCAAGAGTTCAGAGTCCTCAGCTGCTCTCTCTTTCACCATGTCCTCCATCTCTGGTGTCACTGCTTCTCTGGATAGGGTCCCACACTCTGATTGTGCTTTTCTCTCTTGATGGTCCTGGGGTCCTCGGTTTCTAGACTGTAAGATTAACTACTCCCCCCATTTTGTTACAAAACTTCTACCTTTACAATTGTGACAGTCGCAGTTAGTTCATGGTAACAATTATTAACTATTGAATCTTAAGAATCATATCCCATCTCTTTTGACTAGACCCAACTAGACAAGAAGAAAACTATTCAGTTGAGTGGGGACTCTTCCTTCTCTCACATACTCTGAAACTATAAACTCCCTCTTGAAAACTTGTAAGCCAGTCACTTCATGCCTTTATTGCCCCACTCCCACCCTATTTTAGGTAGCCAATGTCTACATTGCTCATCCCTATCAATCCTGTATACAGAGAGGATAGGATTGATATCTGATGTGAACACTCCTTCCCTCTCACTTGGTATTTTGAGATAGTACATTCATCAAACTGTAGCAATTTACACTTGTTTCCTTTATGAAAACCTTTTTTTTTTTTTTTTTTAAATCTTCTTCTAGTCGAGTTCTGATCATCAAGCCATCAAAGCTAGGTCTAATGGGTACTATTTACAAGTTTGGGTGTTCTTGTGTGCAAGATCATAAAGTTTTACGGAAGCAGACTGCCACATCTTTCTCTTGAGGAGTGGCTGGTGGGTTTGAACAGCCGACTTTTTGCTAGCATTCCAGTGTTTAACCACTGCATGGCCAGGGCCCCTTTCATCAGTAATTGTCTAGTGAAAACAAAGAATCCCCATTCATCTCTCAGGATAGAATGTCTTACCTTATATTCTGCTAAATATTCACCCAAATAATTCATCATCAAGGAGAGAAAGTGTGTTAATACTTATCTGCTCGTACCATCTCATCTCAACTGCTTTGCCACAAAGAGGGAAAAATACTCTGAGTCCATTCCCGCCGCTAAGAAAAGTATCCAAATGCTTCTTTAATAGTCTGGGAGGAATAAAAAAAATTTAAGGTTAGCTTTTTTGGTTAATAAGCCCAGAGCACAGGGGAAATAGCCCTACTGCCTGTACCAAGTACTTTTTGTGTATGACTTCCTTGGTACTCCAACAACCTTAAGAAACAGATAATATTAAGTATTATAATCCCCAGTTTATAGACGAAGAAACAAGAAAGTTGAGTAACTGAAAATCACACAGTCAGCAAGTGGCTAAAACTGATCCAACCCACAGCTGTCCTGATTAGCACTTCAAAATAAAACACATTTTTCTTGATTAATGATATATCTTAAAAATTCTTAATTCCCCAAATGTGTACTTTGTGGGGTAGAGGGGTATAGGGATGGGACCACTAGACTGGCGAGTTTTTTCAATGTTCACTTGAAGGTAAGTTCTCAAAAAGTATCCTCAGGTTTCCAAGGCAGCTCTGAAGAGTGTTAGTTCTTATAATTAGTTCTTTCTGAAGAAATGCGGCTCTTCTAAAGTCATACATCTGAGAAAGGCAACCTTGAAATGAGGTTTGGCTAAGATGCACCAACTATGGCTTAGTGTGCGAATGTTATTAATTATGTCCCCTGGAAGTTGGGGAGGCCTGTTTGGAACAAGGAAAGTCTGTAAGGATCAGCTGACCCTGCATTGGCCCCATGCCTTACTGTTGCTGCTACAAAGACAACGACTACATACTGCTTAAAGTCCTAGCTCAATGACCATTTTCTCTCAACTTCTCATCCTCCATCACCTAGACAGAGTCCTTTAATATCTCAGCCTGTGCTACGGGAAGCAAAGCTGAAGCATCACCACTTTCGGTATAAAGAACAGTCGTAGTCAGCATCAATGGGGCCTGAGCATCTGCCGTACACATGTGTCTAAATGCATGACGAACAGATGCTTGCTGCTGTTATTGTTAGGTGCCATCAAGTCATCACGACACATAGCGACCCTGTATAGGGTTTCCAAGGAGCAGCTGATGAGCTTGAACCACTGACCATGTGGTTCAAACCAACCTTGTAGTCCAGCGCCATTAACCCACAGCGCTCCACTAGGACTTTATATGGGGATTAAATAAAAGACATTCATTATTCCATCCGAACGAGAAGCCAGCAACTGTAAATCACACCATTACTCATACACAGTGGATGAAAATCACTAGGAATTTCACTATGGCATGACTCTGATTTCAGAGGTGCTAAAATGTGTGTGTGTGGGGTTGGGGGTGGGTGAGGGGAGACAGAGTACATCTTCAAACCAGTCAAATAATATTTCTATTTCCAGAGTGAACTCATGTGATACACCAAATAATTCTTACGGATCTCCTTCTTCTTGATGAAATGAAATATTGTGGTTCACCCACTTGTCTTGCCAATCTTGCAGAGTTAATACTTGGTTTTTTTGTATCTCAGCATCAGGGTATTCTTTTTCAAGCGAAGTTCTTATATCATCCATAGTTTTGCAGACACCTTTGCCTCAGAACGCCTAAATTAAAAAAAAAAAATTTCAACATGGTCCCTTAAGGGAACTGCAATTCGACTGATAATTAAGAATAACAATCTATTCTTAGCAGTATGCGTTTCAAAAGATTTCAACGCCCAAGGGCAAGCCACAAAAAAGCTTATTTTTCAATGAATCTGATAGTAGAGGTATATCTTTTATTACACATTAGGATAAAGCTTAAAATAAATTGTATTATAATTTATGATTAAAGAGCCCCAGCAGCATAGTGGATTACAAGCTGGGCTGAGAACCTCAAGGTCAGCAGTTTGAAACTACCAGCCGCTCAGAGGGAGAAAGATGAAGCTTTCTGCTCCTGTAAAGATTTACAGCCTCAAAAACCCTAGGCAGGGTTGCTATGAGTCGGAACCAATTCAGTGGCACACAACTACCAACACACACCACCACATAATACTATCAGAATAGAAGACCTTAAGGTTTTCAAAAAAGAAGATGACAACCAACTGGGGTCATGAAAGTCCATGAGCACAACAAAGACAATAAAAAGCTGTAAGGAAACAGTTACTCCACAGATTCATGGACCACACAAACATCAGTCTCCGCGACCCCGACACCAGAAGAACTAGATGGTGTCCAGCTACCACTAACAATTGCTCCAAAAGGGATTACTCACATTAGAAAGTCTTGGATAGAGCAGTGGAAAATGTGAAATAAACCTCAAAATCATAAAAAAAAGACCAAGCTTACTGGTTACAGAGGAACTGGTGGAACCCCCAAGACCTTCAGGTCTGTCACCTCCACAATTCAAATTTTTAGCCAAATAATAGACAGGTTTACAAAAGTGGCATTGTAAGATAAGCACTGGACTGCTAGCCACAAGGTAGGTGGTTCCAACCACTCCTCAGAAATGCTATACAGGGTCGAATTGATGTGACTTGGGACTGACTCAATGGCACTTAACAACCTTAGAAGAATAACAACTTTAAGGAAGTATGGACACCTTAGAATAATCAATCACTTGAGATCAAAGGGCCACTGTTTACCAAAAGGCAAAGTCCAGAGGGTTAGGAAAGGAGGAAGAAACACAGAGAGAAAGTGGGAACAGTGTTTGTGGTGCAGAAAATGATTGAATGTCTCTTCTAGTCATAGTCTTTTAAAACTCCCACCAAATGGCTTTTTCCTGATGGGTCTGGGTAAAAGAAGGATGGGAGAAGATGCTGATGGCTTAAATGATTCAGTTGTGAGGACAGTTAACAATGCTAACTGTGATTGGCTAATTTTGCATTCCTACAGGGTAGAAATGAACCAAGCAGAAAGCAGATAGTATCGAAGAAGAGCAAGTTGTGGAGTACATCCTTTGGACCCTGAAATCCTTGCATACTGCACCTCCCAGACCCAGGGACAGAAAGCTGTGACATCAGAGGAATGGCAGAGAAGCAGCAGCAGCAGCAGAACCAAGAACCAGAGCACAAGACAGAGCGGTGGGCTTCCCAGGCCACAGAGCAAGTAAAGCTGAATGCTGAGCAGGACCTAAGTTTGGAGGGACCTAAGTTTGCTGACCCACAGAGCTAAATCCCAGTGCATTCAGGCTGAAGCTATGGCAGAGTGGCATGTCCTGTGGGCATTTATTAGCAGCCCTAAAAGACCTTTGGAACATTGCCACAGCAGAGCAGAGGCAAGGCTGAGGGTCAGAAACGGGCCTGCCTAGGAGCACAGCTGAGAAAAGACTGGGGCAAGATGAACTGAGCTAACCTTATGCAACAAAGACATGGGAGACAAGAGTGAAAAAGATACAGGTGGTGACCCTGGAACCATGAGCCTCAGAGGACAGGACAAAGAAGTGGATTAAGTAGCAACTGGAAGCAGAAGCTGAATTGGAGCAATGAGAGAGAAAAACAAAACAAAACAGGTGGACTGAGGGCTGGTGAGGCATGACATGGCCATCTTGAACTTTTATGAGCGGCTGTTGATACAGCAATCTGTGAGCACAGGACAAGGCTGGAGGTTGGTGGCAAAGGGGTACAATTCTCCCTTGCTCCTGGTAGCAGAAGGTATGGCCAGTTCTTGTCCTTGCCAAGCCACAGCCAGTGGCATCCATAAAACAAAGAAAAACTTACCAACTAAGAAAAACTATCCCTTAAATAAAACAACAAAATTAGGTCATTTCCAGATTTACAGAAATAAATATGAAAGAATTCTTTGGACAGAGAACCTGGGGTTAGGCACTTGGCATAGTGCCCCTGTGTCTGGAAGAGTGTTACCACACCCTGGACTATGCTACACAAACAGTGGACAGAGAACTATGTCACACTACGTATTCTACCACATCCACCAAGAAACAGGTAGCGAGTACCTGAATATATGCCAATACACAATCATCAACTAAATATTAATATGACACCGTGACATCTTGGAGAAAACAGACCATTTCAGCTTACACAAAGAAACAAGATAGAGTGCCTCAAACAAGTCACCAAGATAAAAACTCAGAAAATATGACACTAGAAATGGTGTTGGAACTGATGAGGAATTTAAAAGAATGCTAATTAGGCAACTTCGACAGATTGAGAAAAAGATGGAGAAAACTACAGATGAAATTAAGGAAAACAGACAAAACTACAGAAAGTTCAGGAAACACACTGACAAAATTGAAGAAGAAAAAAAAAAAGGGAAACATACAAAAACAGCAACTAGAAGGTCAAAATATTAACACGGAGACTTCATTAATAGATGATGCACTGAAAGGGCACAGAAATAGAACTGAATCAATGGAAACAGAAATCACTGAACTTGATGAAAGATCTCTCAATATTCATTTACTAGAGGAACAATCAAAAAAAAGAACAAAAAAACCAAAGGAAGTCTAAGATTTATATGAGACAATGCTAGAGAAATAACATGTATGATAGGAATGCCAGAAAAGGAAGAGATAAAACAACAAACAGCATTAAAAATACTGTTGTTGGAAGAAAACTTCCCCAACATCATGAAAGACAAGAAGAGAGCCATTCCTGATGAAATGAAATGCAGATAGGTCTCTTATGATACAATAGTGAATAATTGTTATCAGGACTGATTGTGAGGGTTGGAAATGTAAAGGTAGACGTTTTGTAGCAAGAAGGGGAGTGATTAACTTTTCAGTCTAGGAGTGGAGGTCCCTGGGAGAAGAGCGGAGAGCAGGACCCTACCCAGAGAAACTGTGATGCCAGAGATGGGAGGCAGTGACAATGACATGGAGAGATGGAGTGGCTGGGGACTTTAGACCCAGAGAGAGAGAGAGGGGCTGTGTGCTGATGCCTGGGGGGCAGGCTTGTAGGGTATACCCTTTGGTTGCTTGATGATGCATGGAGGGGATTGCAACCATGGCAATGAAAAAATATACGATAGGATGATTGTAAAACTAATGTTCTCCCATGTAAACTATCACATAATTCACAATAAAACATTAAAAAACAAAACAAAAAGAAGATAGCCATTCATTGACTGAACACCAAACAGGATAGACCCCAAAAGAAAAACACCAAGATGTTTTATAATCAAGCTTTTCAAAACTAAAAACACGGAGAGAATTCTGAGAGCAGCTCAGGAAACAAAAAGCTACCTACAAAGGAAAACTTATATAAGACCAATTTCTGATTTCCCAGTAGAAACCTTGCAGGCAAGAAGACAATGGAATGTCATCCATAAAACAATGAAAGAAAAACTTACCAACTAAGAATCATATACCCAGCAAAACTATTCCTCAAATAAAACAGCAAAATTAGGTCATTTCCAGGTTAACAGAAATAAATATGAAAGAATTCTTTGGACAGAGAACCACCAACAGAAGACAACAACCTGAAATGAACATACAAATCACTTAGACTCAACCCAGATATGTTGTTGTTGTTAAGAGCCAGTGAGTTGGTTCTGACTCAAGAGACCCTGCATAGACTTTCTAAGGCACAGCTGGTGGAGTTGAATTGCTGACTTTGTCCTTAGAAGTCCAGTGCTTATCCTACAGTACCACATCAGAACTCCAACCCAGACATACAAGTATGCAACGTAAAACAGACCTATAAAACTGAAAACAGAACCAGAAATAAAGTTGCAACAACAACAACAAAAAAAAGTAAAAAGAGGGTAGCGTAGTGGTTACGAATCGGGCTGCGAACCTTAAGGTCAGCGGTTCGAAACTACCAGCCGCTCCGCGGGAGAAAGATGAGGCTTTCTACTCCCGTAAGGATTTACACCCTCGGAAACCCTGTACAGGGTCGCTATGGGTCGGAACCGACTCGACGGCACTTAACAACAACAATGCAATTATAGAACTTCTAAATAAAGAGGAAATCAAACAGATTTCAAGGGAAAAAAAACAATTTAAATTTAAAAAATTGAACTGTAGTCCTAAAAAGGAGTCCTGGTGTAGAGCTGTAGGATAAACACTGGACTACAAGGTTGATTTGAGCTTGAAGTTCAGCAGTTCAAACTCAGCAGCCACTCCTTATAAACCCTATGTCATTGTTAAATGCTGTTGAGTCCGTTCCAACTCACAGCGACCCTGTATTGAGTTTCTGAGGAACGACTGGTGAATTTGAACTGCCGACCTTGCAGTTCCAACCAACCTTGCGGTCTAGTACATTATCCTACAATGCCACATCAGGACTCCTGGAAACCCTATACTGGGTTGTTATGAGTCAGAACTGATTTGACAACCACCTCTAAAACTAGACTAAGTTTTACCCTTAACACTAACCCTAGGCCTAACCATAACCCTAACAATACACAAAATCCTAGGCCTAATCTAGACCCAACCTTAACCCTCCTACCCACCCACCGCCCAAAAAGAACTGTACCATGAACATTTCTGACCCTGAATTATAACCTGTTAATTTCCCCAATAAGCCCATAACTATGCCTATGGTTTCTGAGTTCTGTGTAGTCATTACAATGAATTATTGAACCCTGCTGAGTAGAGAGGATTGTGGGAGGAATGTTTGATGTTCGTTATTTTACAGTGATGTTACATTGTAAGGATTGCAATCAGTGATGCAAAATAAAATATGTATGAGTCACATGGAAAACGGATCTGCTTAATTAAACCTTCACTTAATTCACAATAAAAAGTTAACGAAAAAAGCATACTTGCTTTTCCATTTTTAGGTAGCGCCTAAGTCCCTAGGTGGTAGGAATGGTTTGCACTCAACTAGTAATGTTGTTGTTGTTGTTAATTGCCATTGAGTTGGTTCTGACCCATAGTGACTCTGAACAGGGTTTCCAAGGCTGTAAATCTTTATGGGAGCAGAAAGCCTCATCTTTCTCCTGCGGAACAGCTGGTAGTTTTGAACTGCTGACCTTGATGTTCGCAGTCCGATTTGTAACCACTACGCTACCAGAGCTCCTCAAGTAGTAACTTAAAGGTTAGCAATTCAAACCTACCCAGTGGTGTTGTGGAAGTAAGAGCTAAGAAACTGTTTTCAGTAATTGGTGCTGTTTGTTGTCAGTTCCATTGAGTCGGCTGGACTCATAGCGACCCAGTATAGAGTTTCCAAGTAGCAACTGGTGGGTTTGAACCATCGACCTTATGGTCCAGTGCTTATCCTATACTTACTCCAAGAAAATCCTAAAAAGTAGCTCTACTCTGTAGCATGTGGCTGCACTCTCGATGGCAATGAGTTTGAATTTCATTTGGTATTAAGATAAGTATTTAGCTCTTTAAACTCTGCAACACACACACCACCCTTCTCATTTTTCTTATTCTTCCAATTAGAGTTAGATCATATCTTTGATTAGACCTGCAAGATAAAGCACTGGACCTCAAGGTCGGTTTGAACCACAGGGCTGGTGGTTCAAACTCACCAGCATCTCCTCGGAAATCCTATTCAGGCCTGCTATGGGTCCAAACTGACTCGACGGCACTTAACAACAACAACAGCAAATACTTGGAAGGATAAGAAAAATGATCATCATTAAATCTAAATAAAACCTGTTGCTGCGGGGTTGATTCAACTCATCGCGACACTAGAGGACAGAGTAGAAATACCCCATAGGGTTTCCAAGGCTCCAATCTTCATGGAAAGCCTGCCACACCTTTCTCCCTCAGAGCATCTGGTGAATTCAAGCCTGTGACCGTTCAGTTAGCAGCTGAGATTCTTTAACCATCATGCCAATAAAAACCATTCATAAGTAAACCATGTAGTAATTTATGATTACTTTTCTTTTTGTATATAACTCATTTTCTCCTGAAGTTAATTACTGGTTATTGGTTTTTTCCCTCATTTAGCTGCCTCTGTACTTAACACCAGTTCAACTCTATTCTCTGCCAATTTCCCAACTCTCCTATAAATGCAGTCTCAGTCTTCAGTCATCACAGTTTGTAAAGGCCACCTTCTTGGAGAAGACTCTCGGGAAGCATCTGATTCAGTTGCTCCCTCCAGCTGGTGCACAGCTGTTAGCATTCTGGGCGTGATCATTACCTTGAGAACTTCCCTCTTCTCCTATGCTAAATCTCCTGTTTCATTTAGTCTATGTTTTCCCCTTTCTTTGGTTTCTACTTTCATTTTGGTGAAACAAACTCTAACAACTTCTTGAGAAGAGATGTATGGGGAAAAAATTTTTTTTTCATCTTTGCATGTACAAAGGGGCTTCAAAAAGTTTGTGGAAAAATGGAATAGAAAGATAATGGAATTTTTCCAACAAATTTTTCAAGCCCTGCATGTGAAAATGTCAGTATGCCATTCTTTTTCTTTGGTGTATAGTTTTGCTGGATATAGAATTCAGGTTTAGAAATTATTTTGACAGTTTTGAAGAAACTGCTCTGTAATCTTTTAGCTTCCTGAGTTGCTGTTTACGTCCAAAGACATTCTGATCCTGATATGTTCTATGTGAGCTTTTCTCTTGTTTTCCCTCCCTGGAAGCTTTTCTTTACCCCAGTTATTGCAACTTCAAGATTCTATGTTTTCTTTTGGGTCTATCTTCTTTCATTTGGTTGTTGATGTTAAGTGTCGTCATGTCAGTTCCAACCCATAGCGACCCTGTATAGGGTTTCCGAGGAGCAGCTGGTGAGCTGGAACCTCAGACCTTGTGATTCAAAGTGACCTTGCAGTCCAGTGCATTAACCCACAGCACCACACCAGGACTCCCTTTTTATTTGGGTGTTGTTGCTAAGTGCCGTTAAGTCGGTTTCGACCCATAGCAACCCTGTATAGGGTTTTCAAGGAGCAGCTGGTGAGCTTGAACCACCAACCTTGCAGTTGGTAGGGTTATTTTAATCTAGAAGTTCATGTCCTTCAATTCTTGGGGGGGTGGAAATCCTATTTTTTTTTAGGTGATAATTTACATCTTCCCTCTCCCCTTCCTATCCCTTTCTTTTTGGAATTCCTATTAGGAAGCTATAGGATCTCCTGGATTTATCTTCTCCCGTGTGGCTGTTGGGTTCAAACCACTGACCTTTCCTTTCACAGCCCAGTGCTTTAACTGTTGTGCCACCAAGGCTCCTTTGTACTGTTCTATCATTTGATTTTTTCTTTCCTGCTATTAAATTCTCTCCTTTTTAGAAGCTCCATTTCATTCTCTGATGTTCTCTTTTTACATTATTTCTGTTCTTAATAAATATGAAAGGAGCTCTGGTAGCATAGTGGTTACGAATCGGGCTGTGAACCTCAGGGACAGCAGTTCGAAACTACCAGCTGTTCCGCGGGAGAAAGATGAGGCTTTCTGCTCCCATAAAGATTTACAGCCTCGGAAACCCTGTACAGGGTTGCTATGAGTCGGAACCGACTCCACGGCACATAACAACAATATTAAATATGGGGGGAGTATCAAAAAGTTTGTGGAAAAATTCCATTATCTATTAATTCCATTTTTCCACAAATTTTTGTAGTACCCTCAAATATTCTTATGTTGTTGTTGTTAACTGCCATCAAGTCACTTCCGACCCACAGGAACCCTGCATAGGGTTTCCGAGGAGTGGCTGGTGAGCTTGAACTGTTGACCTTGCTGTTCAAACTGACTTTACAATCCAGTGCATTAACTCACAGTGCCACACCAGGACTCATATATATTCTTATAGTCCAGCCTTTTACTTACAGATAGTATAGTCTTCTCAGATAGTATCATCTTTTATTTCCAAGTTGTTTGGTCTACTGGTTTGTTTTGGCCTCTATCTTTCTAATTAGATTTTCTCCTCAAATGTGTGGCCATTGTTGTTATCTGAGCATATTAAAGAGTAGGTACCTAAAAGCTCATTAGAAGTTTAAATGGGTGGGTATCATGGATTGAATTGTGTCCCCCACAAAATATGAGTCAACTTACCTGGGCCATGACTCTCAGTGGTTTGGCAGCCATGTCATAATGTAATTACTCTCCATGGCTCTAATGTCATTTTCCTATGTGTCAAAAAGCAGGTTACAAGTGGGGGAAGACCTCAGCATTCAACTTGCTTGCCATTCATTTTATTTCAACGTGCTACTTTTATCCTAGAAGTCCCTTGTTGTTGTTGTTATGTGCCGTGGAGTCAGTTCCCACTAATAGTGACCCTGTACAGGGTTTCTGAGGCTGTAAGTCTTTACGGGAGCAGAAAGCTTCATTTTTCTCCCACTGAACCACTGGGAGTTTCCAACTGCTGACTGTGAGGTTAGCAGCCCGATTTGTAACCACTAAGCTACCAGAGCTCCTTTAAGAAGTCCCTGGGTGGTATAAAAAGTTAAGATTTACATTACTAACTGAAAGGCTGGCAGTTCAAACCTACTCAGAGGTACCTCCGAAGAAAGACTTGGAGCTCAGCTTCTGAAAGGTCACACCCTTGAAAGTCCTATGGAGCAGCATTACTCAACCACAAGCGACAGAAAAATGGTGTGGTGCTGTAGGACAAGCACTGAATCGCTAACCACAAGGTTGGTGGTTCAAATCCACCTTGAAACCCTATACAGGGTCGCAATGAGTCAGAACTGCCTCGACAGCACTTAACAACCACCACCACCTACAACTGGTGGGAGTCCTGGTATGGAGCTGTAGGATAAGCACTGGACTGCTAACAGCAAGGTCAGCAGTTCAAACCCACCAGCCACAGTTCCTCAGAAACCCTATGCAAGATCTCTATGAGTCTCAACAGACTCTATAGCATTTAGCAACAAACAACTACACAGAGAGGGATAAGTACCTGGAGGCAAGGAATTTGAAAAGAGTATGTTGTTGTTGTTAGGTGCCACTGAGTCGGTACCGACCCATAGCGACCTTATGCACAGCAGAACAAAACACTGCCCGATCCTGGGCCAACCTCACTACTGTTGCCACGCTTGAATCCATCAATGCTGCCACTTGCTATAGTCTTTTTCTGAATCAGAATTTCAAGCAATCCTCCTAGCTTCATTCACTCCTTTCTATCTTCCAGAACTGTTTTAAGTGCCTTTGAGTCAGTTCTAACTCACAGCTACCCTGTATGGGGTTTCCTAGGATCAGCTGGTAGGTTTGAACCACCAACATTGCAGTTAGTAGTCCAGTGTTTATCCTACAGCACCACAGCAGGACTTTAACTCCCAGAACTAGTTGGCACTGAATCCTGAGTCTTGAAAGTTCAATAATACAAATGAAAATCCCTGGGGGAAACAAATGGTTAAGGACTGGGAAGCCGAGAGTTTTCTGTAATGCAAATTAAGTTGCCTACCAGCTTTCCCTAAGGAGGGCTAAGAATTTAGCTGTTTTGAATCTGAATAAACCTTTTTATCACTTGGCCATCTGTTTTCTATCTTTTATTGCTTTTGTCTACTCTCCTGACCAACCGCCTCTCGTAGTTTATACCTTTAAAAAATCCTATAGTTGTTTTGGTGGAGTTCCCAAAAGGAAGCAAAAGTAGATGCACGGTTTCTTGCTGTATCTCGTTGCTCCACCAGGTTGAATTTTCTAAGTGATTTTCTTACAATTTCTCTCTTTTTTTCCCATGAGAAACAAAGGGAAAACAAAAATTTATAAACATAATTGCCAATCCATCAGAATGGAGGAAGAAGCTTGCTTTTTCAATGTCAACATTGTAATACTTACGGCAGCATAATGCCCACTCCTAATATTCTCTTTAAATCTTTAGTGAAAGCTGTTTAGTTCAGATGTTGTTGTTGGTATGTGCTGTGGAGTCGGTTCCAACTCATAGCGATCCTGTACAGGGTTTCTGAGGCTGTAAATCTTTAATCTATATCCCACAGAACAGCTGGTAGTTTAGATGAGACTACTGGTGTGGCACTGTGGATTAATGCGCTAGACTGCAAAGTCAGTTTGAACTGCAAGGTTGGTTCAAGCTCACCAGTCGCTCCTTGGAAACCCTCTAGAGGGTCGCTATGAGTCGGAACCAACTTGATGGCACCTAACAACAACAACAAACCAAAAACCCAACCGTTTGTCAAGTAGGTTCTGACTCCTGGTGCTTCTAGGTGTTACAGAGCAGAACTGCTCCATAGGATTTTTCGGGCTGTCGTCTTTACAGGAGTCCTGGTGTGGCTGTGAGCTAACACACTGGGTAGCAAGGTTGGTTTCAACTACAAGATCAGTGGTTCAAACTCACCAGCTGCTCCTGGGTTGCTGTCAGTTGGAATCGATTCGACAGCATTTAACAACAGCAGCAGTCTTTATGGGGTGGTGTGGTGTTGCAGAATGATGCACTGGACTACAAGGTCAGTGGTTCAAGTTCATCAGCCACTCCTTGGAACCGACTCAACTGCACTTAACAACGACACCAACAGTCTTTATGGAACAAGGAGTGTTGGTGGCATGTGGTTAAGTACTGGTCTGCTAACCTTGGAAACCCTAAGGGGGCAGTTCTACTGCATCCTAAGGGTTACTATGAGTCAGAATCAATAACAATGGTAATCTTATGATAGCAGATCACCAGACCTTTCTTCCATGATGCTACTTGGTGAGTTCAAACCACCAAGGGATCCCTTTGGATTATACTGTAGCAAGTGACAGTTTTGGTTTATGTTGTTGTTGTCATGTGCCATCGAGTCATAACCGACTCATAGCGACCCCATGCACAGCAGAAC